>NW_005842142.1:1032071-1047498 GCF_000455745.1 Alligator sinensis
TTTTCCAGCCAGTGGATCGTGGAGGACCCAAGGCGACAATTGGCCAGTTTCTCCAAGAGGTGATCATGGGAAACCAGATCGAAGGCTTTTTTGAAGTCAAGATATATGACATCAATCTCTTCTCCCTTGTCCAGGTGATAGGTCACCTGGACAAGGGAGATTAAATAAACCCAACTTAAATAAGCCCAGTTCCTTCAGCCTGTCATAAGTCATGTGCCCCACATTCTAACTGTTTTTGTTGCCCTCCTCTAGACTTGCTGGAATTTGTCACCATCCTTTCTGTAGTGGAGGGGCCCAAACCTGGACACAGGACTCCAGATGTGGCCTCACCAGTGCCAAATAGAGGAGAATAATCACTTTCCTTGATCTGCTGGCAACACTCTACTAACGCAGCCAGTATGCCATTAGCCAGTCAGTCCCCAGGCTTTACTAGTGCATAGGATTATTTCATCCTAAATGGAGGACTTTGCACTTCTCCTTATTGAACCTCATGAGATTGGTTTTGGCCCAATCCTCTGATTTTTCTAGGTCTCTCTGAATCCTAGTCCTACCCTGCAGCATATCTACTATTCCCCCCAGCTTGGTGTCATTTGCAAATTTGCTGAGGGTATATTCTATCCCATCTTCCAGGTTACTGATGAAAACGAAAAAAAACTGGCCCCAGGACGCTCCAGGCCCCAGGAGTGGCCTCTGGGGCACTCTGCTTGATACTGGCTGCCAATTAGACACTAAATTATTGACTACTACCTTCTGAGCCTGATGATCCAGTCAGTTTTCTATCTACCTTACAGCCTGTTCTTCCAACTTGTACTTCCTCAGATTGCTTGTGAGAATACTGAGGGAGACCATATCAAAAGCCTAACTAAAGTCAAAGTATATCACATTCCACTGGTCTCCCTGCATCCATAGAGTCAGTCATTTCATCATAGAAGATCATCAGATTGGTCATTCATGACTTGCCGTTGATGAATCCATGCTGAGTGTTCCTAATCACGTTCTTCTAGTGGTTAGAAATGAATTCTTTGAGGACCTGCTCCAGGATTTTTCCAGGGACTGAGGTGAGGCTGACAAGTCTGTAGTTCCCTCCCTTCTCCTACTTCCCTTTCTTAAAGATAGACACTGCATTTGCCCTTTTCCAATCATCTGGAACCTCTCCTGATCGCCATGAGTTTTCAAAGATGATGGCCTGCAGCTCTGCAGTCATATCGGCCAACTTTTGCAGCACCCTCGGGTTCATCCCATCTGGCCCCGTGGACTAGTATACATCCAGCTTTTCTAAATTGTCCCTAATCTGTTCTTTTGCCACTGTTGTCTGTTCACCTCCTCCTCAAACTGTGCTGCCAGGCTCAGTAGTCTGGGAGCTGACCCTGCCTGTGAAGACTGAAGTGAAAAAGTTATTGAGTACTTCAGCTTTTTCTGCATCCTCTGTCACTAGGTTGCCTCCCCAATTCAGTAGGGGACCCACACTTTCCCTGATCCTCCTCTTGTTGCTGACACACTTGTAGAAAAACTTCTAGTAACTGTTCACATTCCTTACTAGCTACAACTCCAGTTGTGCTTTGGTCTTCCTTATTTCATCCCTGCACAGTACTCTTATACTCCTCCCTAGTTGTTTGTCCAAGTGTCCACTTCTTATAAAGCTTCCTTTTTGTGTTTTAGTTTGCTGAAGAGTTCCCTGCTAAGCCAAGCTGGTCCTCTGGAATACTTTCTAGTCTTCCTGCATGTTGGGATGGGTTGTTCCTGTGCTCTCAGCAAGGTTTCTTTAAAATACAGCCAACTTTCCTGGACTCCTCTCCTCCTCAGACTGGCCTCCCAGGGGATATTGCCCCTTGGTTCCCTGAGTGAGTCGAAGTTGGCTTTTCTGAAGTCCAGGGTCTTCACTCTGTTGCTCTTCTTCTGCCCTTTCCTTAGGATTCTGAACTTCATCACCTTGTGGTCTATGATTCTGTGATATGCTATATTCTAACAATTCTCTGGAGAGGTAACAGGTTTCTGTTTTCCCTCAAGAGGCAATCAGATTTCCATCCTGTGGTATCAATTAGTTATTGGGAGACAGTTTCATTACCTAGTTAGTCTATGCTCAACACCTGTTTCCCAAAACTAGAAACTTAAAAATCAAAACAAAACAATCAATGCTTCCCTGCCCCCAACCAACACCCTTCCCCCCCACAGATATTAAGAAATAACAAATGACAGGTTGAAAGACCTAACCCTTGATTACCTCAATTATTTGCTGCCAAATACCACATATGTTATGTAGCTTTTGAGAGCTTAAATAGTATGGCTGATACAATGATACATACTGTGTGATTGAACTGACTTCTTATAATTTGTTACCAGCTAGTATGGAAGAACCTACTGTGAACTTTTTCAAAGAGGAATTTATCTTATTGTTGTATCAAACTGCTGAAATATCAGAAGATGGGTCCTTGGGTTATGGCTCCATGGGAAATTAGCATATTTGTAGGCTATAATTATTTAATCTGAATAATTCAGTGTGATTAAAACCAAAATGGGAACATTATACAATACCACTTAGCAAAGCAAAAAACTATCACTCAACTTAAATTCTATTGACTTTCAGAAAGCCTATGATGGTATAAGAAAAGGGCATCTGTAGAAGATACTGGATATATAAGATTCCCTTGTAAAATGACCAGATCTCCTGGAATGTTTGGTGAGATGCTTAATGTGATCTCCATCCAGAAACTCATGGCCTGGTTTGAAGTTATAACCAGAGTTAAAAAGGATGCATTGTTTGGTATTGTCTATACAGTTTGATAGACCTCTGGTATAGAAACTGGAATTCTATGGACAACTAGACTTTGCTGCTGATATTTGTTATCGGAATATTCTGATAAATGAAATGGGCAAAGGACTGCTGGCCTAGTGGTGTTAAACAATTAGATCTTATAATCAGCTAGCCAAAAACAGAGTCTGGTGAGACAAACTAATGGTAAAAATGGGTAGGGATTACCTTGTGCTAGCGCTAGCTGCAATGCAGTAACTCCTGTGTGCACAATCTTATTCTGCATTAGATGGAATTGTTCTTCTTCAGCAGTCCCTCACAGTCAAGGATGATTGCCTTCCATGATTGTCTTATCTGTGCATCTGAAGATGGCTGATGAGGCCTATCTGGGATCAACAGACTCTACTGCAGCTCAGACATGCATTTCCAACACATTGAAAATTAATTGAGTCTGCTGGTATGTCAGAGCAGACAAGCGCATGTCTATAAATGTCCCCAATGACTGAAATTCCACAACATCTTTAGGCAATCTAGGAAAGCTCCCTCAGTCTCACCCAAATCATCATTAGAAACAAACTCTGCTGATTAACAAACATTCAAGAAACAAGAAGCTGCCTAAACAGCATATGCAAAACCTACCAACATATTTCTGCTGTCATCATGATCAACAGACCTCACAATAAAATCATCAGAATCCATAGATCCTATACATTACATTCCCATCACAAAATAGGATAATTCTCATCCAACGTGACTGATGCCCTTGCTGGAATTGTGTGTGAAACTAAACAACCATAATGCTCTAGAATGAACAGTCACAGAAAAAGTGAAAAAGGATTGAAATTGAAATACCTAATCAGCAGTGTGAGAACACTTTTCATAGAACCACCATTTTTATCTCTGACCTCATAGTTTTTGCCTACGCAGTACACTTGGAACAAGCCAGATGCCTGGGAACAAATATTTATAATTTTACTGAACACAAAAAACCATGGACTTAACATAGACAATGATAACTTATAAATCACAAGTTATCAGTTTCCTCTGCTAACCCCCCTTTTGCTCCATGGTGATAATGGATGTCTTCTTTGTAGAATGGTCTCATAGTTATATAGTATTATAATTAGGTTTTATCTATTTTATCTGTATTTTTATTTGCTTTGCAAGTTCAAGTGCTTCTGATAAATTTTTGCTCCAAAGGTTTATTGCCACTTTCCTTCGTAAGTGACTGCTTACATAATGAAAACAAATTGTTTTAACTGGGATTTAGCTGAGGCTGTACCTGTTTTTCTTATAGATCTGAGGGGGGGCATTGCGTTCTCCAAAGCTTGTCTCACACCTCTCCCACCTCGAATATTGATCCAGTAAAATATGTTACCAAACAAATCTATTTCTTACTTTTCCTTTACATCATGTCTACAACACTATAACGATGCTAGGTAACCTACAAAATTGAAGAGCCATCATTGTTGGTGGCAATCCCTCAATTCAAGGATGATCTCTATCACAACTCATTTATGGGTCTTGAGGTGACTTAAGCATCCAGTCCTTAAAACGAAGATCCATCTGCAGAAGCTGCAGATCTTTCCACAGGGGAGAGTAGGCCATAGGCCAAGACTTCTCTCCTTTTCTGTCCTCCTCTTTCTCTTCTCTGCTTTGAGGGCAAGACACTTTACCTTGGAGTGGGCTGCTGCTTGGCGTTGGTTGCACTGCCACTGGTGTCAGTTAGCAGCCAGCTATTCCCAACCCTTGATATCAGCTCTTGATGTCAGCGTCCATTTTCTTGAGGAATGTTTTCAGTGTATCCTTGTAGCATTTCCTCTGGCTGCCACGAGATCTCAGTCTGCAACTAAGCTGGGAGTAAAGGACATGTTTTTGAGTCAAGTGTCTGTGCACAATGTCCAGCCCAATGAAGTTGGTACTTGAGGATCACCAACTCAATGCTGGCATTTGTGCGGCATTCTTCCCATTGTATGTGGAAGATTTTCTGGAGGCACTGTTGGTGATACCGCTCCAGGATCTTGAGGTGACAACAGTAGGCCATCCACGTTTCACATCTGTAGAGGAGAGTGGGGATGATGACTGTGTTGTAGACATGGATCTTGGTGTCTTTCCAGAGACTGTTATCAATAAAAACATGCCAAAGGAATTCCCAAAAGGAAGCTCCAGGAAGCACTGGATCCTATGGTGGATCTTCTCATCATAATTCATTCTCCAAGAGAGGTGACTATTGAGGTAAGGGAAATTTTTGACTACCTCCAGCGTCTTTCCGTCAATGGTAATTTGCAGAGAGGGGTCACATTTATGGCCTGAAACAGGCTGATAGAGCATTTTGGTCTTCTTGATGTTGAGAGAGAGGCTCAAAGCTGTGCAGGCATCTGAGAAGAGATCCAGTGTGGTCTGGAGGTTTTCCTCAGTATGTGCAAGGATGACACAGTCTTTAGCATATTAAAGGTCAAGGATGGTTTTTTTGACTGCTTTGGTCCTTAAATGAAAATGTCCTTAATTGAAAAGCCCTCCATCTGTTTGATATTTAGTATAATTCTGGAAGGGAGGCAGTCCTTAACGAGAACTAGGATGATGGCCAAAAAAATGAAGAACAGAATTGGGGCAATGACACATCCTTGCTTGACCCTAGTTCAAATGACAAATGGATCTGTCTCCAGTCTGCCACGAAGAATGGATGCAGTCATCTGGTTGTGGAGAAGCCTTAGGACCTTGATGCATTTTATGGGGCATCACAATCTAGCCACTACTTTTCACAAGGTTTTGCAATTGATGGAATCACAGGCCTTAGTAAGGTCAATGAAGGCCATGTAGAGGTCCTGATGTTTCCAACACTCTTCTAGGACCTGGCAGGAAAATAAGATCATGTTTAAATGTCCCATGGGTTGGTCTGAAACCACACTGAGATTCCAGAAGTCTTCCACAGGAAGAGATAGAAGATGGCTCAGGAGGATGTGAATGAGGATTTTCCCTGCCGTTGAAAGGAGCATGATACCTTGATAGTCTACATACGGCCTTATCTCCTCTCTTGCAGATAGTCGTGATGTTGGCATTCCTCAGGTCTCCAGAGATCTCCTCATTGTTCCAAATTCAGAGAATAAATTAATGGAGTCCCAGTATTAGTTCCTCATTGCCAGCTTTGAAGATTTCAGTAGGTATGCCATCCGATTGTTGTTCTTGGTTTCCTTGATGCTACGCCAAACTTCTTCTGGGATAGGAGGGCTGGTGAAGGATCCCCTTTCTGGGTGTTTGGAACGAACTTCATTGTTGGTATTTATCACAGTCGACTCATGGTCCAGGAGTGCTTCGATGTGCTCTTGGATAGATGTGTTGCTTCGGAGGAGTATTGAACCATCCTGTGATTGCAGGAAAGTAGGACTATGGGAGGTTGGTATGTAGATGGCTTTCATTGTCTGGAAAAAAATATGCATGTCATGTTTGTCAGGATGAAGCTGAATCTCCTTGGGTTTATCTTGCCACCATTGATTTTTGATTTCCTGGATCCTCCTTCAAGCTTTGGCTTTGAGGAGCTGATGCATCTTGTTCTTTTGCTGAGATGAGGTGTCTTCTTTGTGTTGCTTTTGGATGTTTTCAGTGTTTCAGAGCAAGGAAGATGTTCAAAATGGATTTGATAAGACAATGATATGTCCAGTAGTCATTGGTTCCTGGAAACGAAGCAAATTAACTAGATTCTAGTGTGGATGTGTGCTCTGAATTTCTGGAGTATAGTGGTCAGAAAAAATAAAGAGCGAGATCTTGGAATGGATATCACTACCAGCAGCTGTTCAAATAGTACAGGTGGGAAGGTGGGCTTACTTCAGTTAGATTTTGAGAATGCTGGTTAATTGGCTCCTTAAATATACCCAAGACTAAAAAAAGAGCCTGGCCAAGGGGGACCCTTACCAGCAACTTTACAAATCAACAACTTGATAAAATGAAAGGAATTGGCCCAGGGTATGATTGGTTGATGAATTCTGCCTTATGCACCTGGTAGTGAAAGAAGTGGGTAGAGATTTAAAATTATTCTCACATGCTATGGGAAAGATAATCTTCAAACAGATAGCCTTCAGACAGGCACATTTTTCTCAATTTGAATAATGATAATACAGTGGAGTATAAAGAAATGTGTGACAAATAATAAAGAATATATCAACAATCCAAATGTGACCTGGTGAAATTATTTAACTTTCTGCCAGCTATTTACAGAAGGTAAAAATAGTAAAGATTTAAGAGTAATGGCTGTATTTTCTCAGAATTTGTTTTTCTTTTGTACAGCATAGTATCTTTCTTTTGCTATTCACACTGGACCTGAGCCAAAGAGCATTAAAATTAATAGGAGCTGTTCCATGGACTTTTGTAGTCCTTTAAGTAAGCTCTTTATTATACTGTTTTATAATTTTCACTTTTGCTTGCTGCTGTATATATAGTAGAAGGCAGGACAGAGTGGCACTTTATAGACCTTATATACAGGTGCCATTCTACTCTGCCTTCTACCTGATTTCATACTAACACAGCTAACTTCCCCTCCCCTGTCCTCTCTCTCTCTCTCTAATAGTTAAAGATGGCCAAGTACTTTATAATCAAATATTTACTGGATAATTTTCCTGTCTTTTTTTCCTTCAGATTGTTTCGTAAGTAGAAGGGGATTTTTTTTCAAATTTGAATTATCCAGAAGGATTTGCTAAATAATGTTGATTAGTAACTGTTGGTCTGTAGATACCAGATAGCCCTGATTAACAATAATTCCATATTCTCTAGCTGTCTTTGTTATCTTTGGATTAAAGTATCACATAGTTGGCGCATCTACACATTCATTAACGTACCGAAATTGTGGCACATTAAGTTTAGTACCTGCAATAACAGGTACTAAACCTAATGTGCTGTAATTGGCACTAGTGCGCATCAATGCAGATGAATGCTTTTTGTGTGATGCTTAATGTGCATTGGACTAAAGCTACTGTTCATTAGAGCACGTTTTTTGCAAGCCATGCTAATGCACAGTAGCATTAGTCCAATGTGCATTAAACATCTTTGTGTAGACGTGCCCAGTGTGTTTCAGTTTCTTTGTTTATAGCAAATTCAATTTAATAGAATCTGGATTCACTATTTAATAATCACATTTATTAATTCAGCTTTTATTGTTTCCATCAGTATTCCTATTGGTGGTAAACTATGTAACTGAAATATTTGTAGAAAACAAACATGAAAGTGGTGTGAAAACAGCAAAAAATAAATGTGGCTAAAATGTGAATATATTGTCTCTGAAACTTTTTTGCAGCTTTCATCCTGCTAGCATTAAACTATTTCAGTATATTGAAAATAATACAGTGAGAAAATGTTTCAGGGGAATTGATTCAAATTTTTTAATATTGAAAACAATCTTATGAATGATAAAGATGATTTATACATTTATGGACTGGCTACTTTATATTTCTAGATAGTTAAACATAGCATAATATCTTATTTATGAAGACGTACAGTGCTGCTAATATAAATACTTCATCAGTGCCTAGATGTGTGAGGTTTTGAACAAGGTTTTTGAACTACTGTAAGTGTAGAGGGAGTATAAATTTAAATCCTTTTAAAGAAATTCTCTGAGAGTCAAAACACAGCATAATATTTTTAGTTCAATTTAATTTAGAAATGAAGTGAAAATATAACTCCTAGTGAAAAAAAGTTTCTTTACAATTGTAAAGAAATATATCTACAAATTAAAAACTGTACTAGAATGCCTCAACCCACTAAGGATTAGATGGTGAGTTTGAATAGCGGGATGAGCCTAGATGCAAATATATCCATATCTCTACTTGAAATAAACACGACTACACACAAAGCAAATACATGTCTCCAAAATAAAAATAGCAAAAGCCAATATTTACCCTGACCCTGGTGTTTCTTTTTAACTAGAAACATGATATTGGTGAACAGAAGCATACTGCAAAGCCTCCACTTTCTTATACTGTCTTTTTTTAAATTTAATTTAATTTAAATTTTCTATAGTGGATTCTGGCAACAGTTATGAAGCTAAGGCCTCTAATAGTTCTTCACACACTAGAGCAGGGGTGGGCAAATATTTTGGGCGGAGGGCCACTTACTGAGTTTCGACAAGCCATCGAGGGCTGCATGACAGGCAGCCAGGGGCAGATAGATATTAGTTTTCTAAATTTTTTAGGGGCCCCACAGCCGGATAGGATGGCCTGGCAGGCTGCATTTTGGCCACCCCTGCTCTAGAGTCTTACTGAAGGGCTCTTACCAAGATATATCCTCTCCTTATACTTTAAGCTCTTGCTGCCAGCTAACTCTGTACTGGAGCTCTCTTAAAAATCTTTTCAGACCATTGAAGATGCAGCTGAAATGCTTGGACTCAGCAGAAAACTGCAAGGTTATGGCTTTGACTTGAAGAGAAAAATAGATTCTCTTCTAACTGCTTGTACTGAAATGTGTTATAGTATAATATTACAAATGAAATTCACCAGGAAAACAAGATTAGAAAATCAGTTTTTCTATAAGCAGTTTTCTGTATTCTGCCCTATTATTAGCACCTGTAAAATCAGCATCAGCAGCCATATTTAAGATTGTGGACAGCTTGGTTAATCCAGGTAGTACCCATTTGATGTGTGATGCAAGTGCCTCCCACTGTAAGGATTAATTACAGATTCTTAATAATCAGATTAATTTTCAGTTAAAATTATACACATTCAAGCTAAGCCGCTTCTTCTCAGGGCTGTAGAGATTGTCAAGGGGCTATTGATCTGCCTTTTCTGCCTGTATTCAACAAAGTGCAGCTCACTGAATTAGTAGATGTTTCAGGGGAGCTTCACTGTAAAATCTGGCTTTTTGGATCTCTGCCCTTCTTAGCTGGTTAAAGCCAGGGGGAAGCCCTCAGGTCACTGCTAGTGGAGATTGTTAAAGCCTGCTTTAGGATTTCAGTGCGCCAGAATCTGATAAGGAGACAGTAGTGAAAGCCTTGCTCAGGAAGTTAATGCCTAATCTGGTTAATTATCAGTTGAGGTAGCATCTTCCTTTTCTATGTAAGATGATGGAAGAGGTTGTGCTGTTGAGATCTCTCTCATCACCTGGTTGCCACTTCCTCTATTAGCCTGGGTCAGTGGTGCTTGACTTCTGGTCCATGGGCCAAATGTGGCCCATGGGTCCCTGTCATTTAGCCTGTGGGGATCCCCACAAATCTGGAAATTTGGCAGTGGGAGAGTATTGGTAGTATTAATTGCTGCAGCTTCCAGAGCTGTGGTAATTTATGTTGCCACTGCTTCCAAACACCAAATTTCTGGACCTGTGGGGAAGATTTGTGGAAGAGTATTGGTAGTGTTAATTGCTGCAGCTTCCAGAGCTGTGGCAATTTATGTTGCCACTGCTTTCAAACACCAAATTTCTGGACCTGTGGGGAGCCCTGTGGGCTGGATGACCCAGCCCCATACATCAGATTGCACTAGTATGCAGGGTCACTTCATGTCTGAATCTGGTGTACAGGGTTGGGTCAGTGCACAGACTTGCCATGCACTTAGTTCCAGTCTGCAAAGTCATACTGGCAGGCCTGATCGCACCAGTTGACTAATTTCATATGGCAATGTCGTGCTGCATCTGGCACACAAACAGACCCTGCCTGTGAGATCTGGCTCTCAGACTGGCCCAACACCATTCATTTGACCTGTGTGGCTAGAAGTTTGAGCACCATTGGCATAGGTAAAGGATTTTTTACCTTTTTAGACTCGAGGCATCCCTCCTAAAATGTCAACTTTTAGCTTTCTCTCATTTTTTGAGTACTGAAAAATAATAGAGGAGTTCTCTGGCAAAAACCTCAGAAATATTACACTAGGTCAGAATGGATTCCTATTTTAAATCTCTGGATTTCTCTTGTTAATCACATGTAGGTGTTTGCACACCTAACAGTGCTAACATTGCAAGGCACCCCGTGGCACCTTTAAAAGGTTCTCATGTCACCCCAAGGTACCATGGAGCCCTTGTTGAGAATCAGTGGTCTTGGGTAGAAACCAAGATAAGAGACATGAATCATGCTGTTAGCATCAGCAAATGATCTCCTTAAAGTGGTTTAAAATGAAGTGTCCATACAAATGAAGTGGTTAACTCTTTGATATAAGTGATTATAAACTGCTAGTGATTTACTTCGAACGTGTTAGAACAGACATGGGTGGCTTTTTTCTTTTCTTGCTCTGCATTCCTAAGAAAACTGGGGTAGTTGCTTCTCCTCCCAAAGGGTATTGCCTTGGGGATTCCATAAGCATCCCTCTTGTTCTCCTATTTTGGTAAGCATATAGGTTACTAGGATAGTTAAGTGAGGAGGCATGGCCCATAGTGACTTCAGTATGTTTTCCATATTGCTCAAATATGGAGCTATGAGTGATGTTCAAGGCCTTAACCAATCTGGAGTGGATTGGGATGGATGATAGCTAGCTGGCTGGTTGAGGATTAATCCACGTAAAGATGCAGTGATGCTGAGTGGAAGATTTGATGGGGAGAATATTTTTGCAGGAAAAAATACCATTTTATTATGATCTCTGCTTTTGCTCTGTAAAACCCTAAATTTGTAGGGACCTGTCTGTCTCAAAGATCATCAAGGATCTCCATGACTGGTCAGCACTGATGTTGGATCCCCTTGACATAGAGGAGGCTCATTCACCTTTCTTTGTAAAAGAACCTTAGCTATGGAACAAGCTCCTACTTCGGCCCAAAGTATTCAGTAATGCTGATATTTCAGGATTGCTGCAAGGTACAGTTGGCTGAGGTTGATAGCTATAGGTAGGATTTTGCTGGAAAATGGGTTTGCTACTGGATTTTTTTTCACTACTACATTTTAAAATATTATCATAGGCAACCAGAATAGCAAAAATGGGCATTTTTTTATATGTTAACTTATGTTGTCTTTCATTTTATTAAAAATTAGCTGTAGCTTAAAGATTCTGCAGGATAAAGACTTTATTCTCTTTCCTGTCGGTAAGTTACTCTGCACAGCTATGGGGCTGCATATGCTGTTTCCAGAAAAAAATATACAGTTTCATAGTTGGTAGGGTCAGAAGGGACCTGAGCAGATCATTAAGTCCGACCCCCTGCCATTGGCAGGAAAAAATGCTGGGGTCAAACGACCTCGGCAAGGTGTCTATCTAGCCTCCTTTTGAAGACCCCCCAGGTAGGAGTGAGCACCACTTCCCTTGGAAGTTGGTTCCAGATCCTAGCCGCCCTGACTGTGAAGTAGTGCCTCCTGATATCTAGCCTGAATCTACTCTCTGTCAACTTATGGCCATTATTCCTTGTTACTCCTGGTAGTGCTCGGGGGAACACGGACTCTCCCATTGCCTGCTGGTCCCCCTTGGCCAGTTTATAGTTGGCCTCCAGATCCCCTCTCAGCCTTCTCTTGTGGAGGCTGAACAGGTTCAGGTCCCTTAGCCTCTCCTCGTAGGGCCTGCCCTGCTGCCCCCTGATCATGTGAGTGGCCCTCCTCTGGACCCTCTCCATGTTGTCTACATCCCTCCTGAAGTGCAGCACCCAGAACTGGATGCAGTACTCCAACTGTGGCTTGACCAATGTCGAATAGAGGGGGAGGATCACCTCCTTGGGCCTGCTCGTGATGCATCTGTGGATGCATGACAAGGTGCAGTTAGCCTTCCTGACTGCGTCCCCACATTGGAGGCCTGTGTTCATCTTGGAGTCTATAATGACTCCAAGATCCTTTTCTGCTTCTGTGCTGATGAGAAGGGAGTTCCCTCAGCCTCTCCTCATAAATCATAATAAAAGTAGATTCTGGTGCAAAAACACGTGCCAACCCACAATCTTGTATCATTCTTGACTCCAAACCACTGAAGAAATTTGATCACATTTCTTTTACATGTTGGTTTTTTTTATGTATTGCAGGAGTTTGTTTGTCCCAATGACAGAAAGCAACAGGGTAGCCAGTTGTGTTGTACAAGGAAAAAAGCTTAGCTGAAGGCTTTCAAGTATAACAGCAGGCAGAAACAGGAGATAAGCACAACACAAAATAGTGCCACCAAGGGCAGGAGGGCATATCACATATACATAACACTTGGCACATAACACTGCTCTCCCTTAGATAACAAAGTTCTTTAAGGATTTGGGCTCATTTGTTACCTTGGGTAACCCAGTTCAGGGTTGGAATCATCTAATTGGAAATGGGAGCAGGCTTTCAGTTCTTCTTGAGTCACTTCAGCATTTGGAGGGTCTGATGAGTCTAGAACAACAGTTGATGGATTTGTAAGAACCAGGCCTGCTGGCACTATGATGTAGATGATACATCTAGAACTCAACCTCACATCTGGTGAACATGTTTGCAAAGTGTCTTTGTATCCTGAATCTTAGCCTTGTATAACATTGGCCCTGTAGCTTCAAGAACACCTTATTTTACAAGATGGTCAGTCTTTGGATGGAGGTTGAATGCAGCGTGACAAGGCTTCATTCAAATTGGTGCCACAATTGAATCCAATATAAATTAAACTGATGGGCCTAGTTCTTTGAAAATTGTGCTGAATTCCTTTAGGACACCTTGAATGGAGTTTGTTGCAAGGCTGTGCACTTCTTTTTACTTTATGCCTAATGGCACAAACCATTCTTCACCTAGTAAGCAGGCTTTCTGTCCTTTGACAATTATATGGTGGATGACCCCTCTATCTTTCCCATAATGGACACTCATGTAACAGTCTCCTTTAAAGTTAACTGCATTTGTATTGTAGTTAGTCAACAAGTCCTGCTTTGCATGGAACAAAAGACACATGCTTGTAAGGACATAGCAATTTGTATGTCTCTTCTGAAATTAAGGCAAACTGAGAATTCCAAGTCTACCTCCATTACATACAGAAAACCTTGAAGTATTACTGTAGTATTAGCCATCTTTTTCTGGCCAGTGTTTCCACACTTCACAAAGCTGGTAGTTGGATACCATGGGTTGAAATTCCATTCAGATTAGCAATGGTATTTGTAGTGCTGAAGGTGTACCTTGCTTGTCTGATTTCTTTCCAGGTGGCTTGAACTTCTGATGAGACACATGTTCACTGTAACACTTCTGCTTCAATGATGGCATTTGGCAACTAGGAAAAGACATGTGTCACATCTGTGGCTCCCACCACATCTACAGCAGCTTCCTGGGAAGAAGAATTTATTTTTCTTGTGTGGTGATGGTGATTTTTTTGGAGAATACCCTTTGGATTTCACTTTGTAAGTCTCCACTGAAGTAATTTTTCCAGTTGGATTTCCTTTGAATGGAGAAATGCAGCTTTTTGAGCAATGGAGAATGTTAAGTTTTACTCTGTGAGGAGTCTGCATTGTAGGGCTTCATTTTGAAACCCACAAGAGTCAATCCCTAAGAAGAGACTCAAGACGGGTAAAAAAATTACAGTTCTCGGGTAGACGATGCACCTCAGCTATGTATGCTGCAGTCCCTTCATGTGGCAGCTGTGTCGGTTGAATTAGAACCATCTCACTGTTTCAGATGGAGTCTGTGTAAAGTGTTCTTTTTCAGTTGTTCGAGGTTTTCATAGTATGACTTGTTATGGGTTTTGGTCATGATGTGAGGGAGCAAAAAATGTCAAAAGCCTGTGAGCCTATGAGATAGTAGCACTGCATATTTCTGGTTCATGTTAGTAATCTGATTTGCTTACAGATAGAATGTCAGCTGGTTGATCTAGGAGTCTCAGGGTGGTAAACTGGCCATATAAAATTCTTCAATGTAGCCCAAGGTTGTCATAGTGGAGAGGAGCCTGCATTGAAAACCCTGTAGGAAAGAAACCCCACAACTGGGTTCCCCAGGTGACGTGGATATCCTTCTCCCTTGCAGCTCTTGACAACTTGAAGTTTAGGATGAAGCATGGGACGCACCATGCTCACTAAGATCCCATCCTCATTGCCAGTTTTTTTTGTGCAGTATTTTGTTTGTTCCAGTGAGATCAAACAATAAGGAACAGGGCAACCATCTTATTGTTCAGAACAAAAAGGCTTAAATCAATGCTCTTCATGCATGACAGCAACCAGAAACAGGGCATAAACACAACCAGAATAGCCCCTCCAACTGGTAGGGGTGTGCATAGGCACACGGAAGCATGCATGTTACTCAGTATGGAATAGTTTTGTTCCTCCATGGTTTGTTAACTATTTGCTATTGCAATAGCACACAAATGGATAATAAAGTTTTATACAAAACAGCATTTCACTTGGCAGCTGCACCCAAGCCACTGATGCTTCTCACTAGGGAGCCATAGAATTAAATGGTGCATAGTCAGCTTGCTATATTTTCCTCTTCCCTTGTGGAATGATTTCATCTCATTACCTCCCAGGTGAAATTGGAGCTGTCTGAATCAGCAACCTGATTCTGATTTCAAAGGACGAGTTAGGATTTATGACTATTAAATGTAGAAGGGAAGAGCAGTGAAGCACTAGGTCTGTCTTATGTTCACTATACTCGCTTTTATCACTATTGCTACTGAAGCTGTAATTAATCGCTTGGCTCTCCTAGGACTCCTACAGATGTGCAGGGAGCCTGCTCCGATGCACTGGAAATCTAGTGTGTTGGAGCATGGAAATTGACGTGGTCTGGCAGCCTTCTGTGTCACGTGCATCAGTGGCCGGGAACTTTGAACTAAAACACATTCGATCAGCTTTAGTTCATAGTGCCCTGCTGCCATCTTTCAGTGC
>NW_005842142.1:1047508-1051127 GCF_000455745.1 Alligator sinensis
GTGACGTGTGGGTGACTTTAATTGGCTTGTCTTGCTAATTAAAGTGCCCAGTGCCATGTCCCAAAGCACATGTAAAAATGCCCTCAGTGCATTTCATTTTTAACTACTTCAGTGGAAAGTTGAAAAAAAAATCTATGGAAGAGAAAAGGGAGAAAAATAAAAAAGGAGAAATATGAATTTAAAATCTTCCCCTTTACTCATGGAAGGTGCATATTTATTCTAGATTAAAAAAATAGGCATAAGTGTTTTGTAGCTCTTGAAATTTTAAATGCTTTAAAAATTTTATGCACCAAATACATAAATGCACAGTCTATAAAACTAATGTAATAAAAGAAATCGATATAACACCAATTAACTCTGTGACAATTAATTTTTAGCTATTGTGGGATGAATGTCTGAAATGCACTTGTATTGCACACTATTTTAAAAAGCAACAGGAACAGCTCATAATCATATTCTTAGCCATATTTCTACAATAGTTATAGAAAAATACCAATCTCCTCTCTTTTTTTTATGCTGATGAAAATCAGCTAGGGACAACAAAAATACTTTGATAATGTAAAATAGGCCAAAATTACTGATTAGGGCAAATATTTATATGTGGCTTTCATGGCTAAAATAATGCACAAAAGCAGAACTTCTAGTGAGAGTGCTTATGACTCCTTTTCTAATAAGCTAATCCTACATTGGCAAAAAGTAAGAGGAAAAAATCTGCTTTCTGAATTTCCCTCCTGGCATTAAGCATCATTTATTTAACACTGGTTTCCACAGGCTGTAATTTGTAGCTTCACGCCGTAATTCTGATTTTCCCAAATAGGAACTGGGGAAGGCAGATATCAGGGAAGAAAGGTTGAATATAGAAGAAAGTTGCTCAAGTTCTCTTACTAAATGAAGTTCTATAGTTTCACAAGCAAAATTATTTGCTTGGGTCATTTCTCAGAGACACCAGATAGGGAAAAACACTTGTCTTAGTGCACTAGAAACCTGTTAATTTTAATGGTATTCCACGAGTCTGACATGACTCATTTTTAATCATCTTGAATGTGACTAGTTCTCTCTCCTTCCCCTGCCCCAACTCTTAAATCACATAAATTATTGCAAAGTTAGTAATGCAAACAGTTTTGGTGGAACCATAATGTACAGCATAAAGATTAAATGCTGGACTCCAGGAAGTCAGTTTATTTTTTAAAAAGAGACTGTGCCCATTCAACCAACAAATAGGTACTTTCTTTTAAAAGAAGAAGAAAAAGAAGAAAAGAAATAGATCTATCTAGAAAACAGAATGAACTCATACTAAAGCTGCCAGGCTTACTGACCTAAGATATTTTTTGCTTGTGCTGTAATCCTGTCTGTATGTCCTTTAGTTCACTAAGCTAAAAAGATGATAGATCGCAGCAAGTAGCCTAACCAGGGCTTTATAAGCCAGGACTACATGGAGTAGCAGGAAGAAAGCAGCAAGAGAAGGAGAAAGGCAGCTGCAAATGAGCAGCAGGAAGAGGCTTGCAGGCAGAGAGCAGGGCCTTGAAGATGATCTGTTCTGAAAAGAACTGAGTCAGACAACACAAGAAATAAGCCAGCATTGGCTGCGAAGGCCCTGAAGAGCGTGTCTGATAACTGCATAGCTAGGTAAAAATCTTTTCCTTTACTTGCTCCATTTGGACTCCTTGTATCAAGTCTAACACTTGGATTATAAACTCTGTTGGGCACTGTGTTTATCATCTGTGAAGCACCCAGCACTCCTTGAGTGCTATAAAATATTGCAGTGCTTACATTCTTAGATGAACCAAGGTAAAACTTATAGTGTACCTCCATGGTGACTGCAGCTGTGGGGAAGAAGTGTGATTCTTAGTGTTTTGGTGTGGAAAACTGCGAATTTAGGATGTGTTGTATACTAAATAGCCACTGACTAGATATGACCCAATGATTTTAACCTAAATCACTTGAACCTGCCTTTTTATATGAGGTCCATCAGCCTTAGGGTGTGTGTAGATGAAACGGGGGCCCTAAATTGAACCGGTAGGTTCTAAAAAACACCACTTCAATTTAGGGCTGATTAACCCCCCCGTGTCGTGCACACACACTGTGCTGACTTACCTGTCTCTTTGGGGGGGAGGGGAGGGTGAGCTGCCAGCGGGTGGAGCGATTCTGGGGTGGGGGGCGAGGGAGCTGGTGCTGGTGTTGGTGTTTTCCTCTGCGGCAGCAGCACCCCCACCCAGGTGGCACCCACATGACCCGCAGGGGGCACCGCAGCCATAGCGGGAAGCACCGGGCCCCCGCGCAGCTTAGACAGGCAGGCTTGGGGGTGGGGGGTGGGGATCAGGCTTGCTTTAAAGTGTCATGCACACATGCCTCTCGTTTCATCTACACACAGCCTAAATGGTTTAATTTCTTGGTGTATCTGCTTTCATATTTGTAAAATGTTGATAATGTTACTTGCCTATCATTTGTAAAGTATCTGGTGAGGAAACTTACCCAGATATGAAGTGATATTACTTGGAGAGGCAGGGTGATCTCTTGAATTATAGAATCAAAGGCTGATGGCTTAACCTTGGGTATCCCAATAACTTGATGGTATAGCACTGAATATATCAATTAAGGTCTGTGATCCCATTTTCCCATCCCTTCAAATGGTTGTAGGATTGCTTGGCCACTATGAAAAGCTCTATGTGAATGCAAAGTTATTAGTGAGAAGAAGGCATTTGTATTATAAAGGGGAGTTTAGATGACCACTCTAATGGATTATTTTAGGTGTTTATATAGTTGTGACAGTCCCTGGCTCCAGATGCAGCCAGTGGTGTCTTTGAGACGTACAGTCCTGGGGTGCTCTCAAACCTTCAGGGGTGAACTTTAACCCCAACCTCCCCCTTGACCTCTGAGAACAGATTGAGGCCAGATACAGACATTACACATAAGCCAGTATAAGTGACCACAAGCTAGTCTAAACCTGTAACAGAACAGAAGCTCAGTGCACACAGACCAGTTTAAGAATGGTGGAATCCCATCTAAGATAGACCTGGATGGATGTAATAGCAAACTTAATCATTTTAGGTTAGGCCAGTCTATTGAACTTCTGCACCAGAGCCTCTCTTGATTCATGTCAGGTTGCTACCTGCCAGCATCCCAGGGGCCTTTGTGGGTCCTCCCCACTAGTCCCTCCTCACAGGGAGATATGCTAGCACTTGCTAGGTGCTCAGTTGCTCTGAACTGTCACAGACCTGAGCCAGCACAGATGCAGGCAGGCGGGAGGTGAGCTAGGGGAGGGAAGCTTGTGCTGGGCAATGGGGACAGGAGCACTCCATAGAAGGAAGCATTGGGCCCCTCAGAGCTTGGCACCAGTGGCAGTCAGCAAGACATGCTGGGGTGCCTAGGAGGTGCGTGCCAGGCAGCAGGGACAGAAGCACTGTTGCCTATTCACCAGCAAGGTTGGGACTATGTGAAGCCAGCAACTGGGGGAAGGGCACGGGGTCGGGGGGAGGCCTTGAGGAAGTGCAGGAGGGAGATGAGGAAGAGACTAGCCCTGCAGAAAGTCAGAAAGAGCTCAGGAGCATCAAGACGAGCAGCAATGCCACCCGCTCCCATTTGCCCTTGTCTCTACCCTTTGGTCGGGGATGGTCAGGGG
>NW_005842142.1:1051158-1058243 GCF_000455745.1 Alligator sinensis
ATGGCCCTGTGTGTGTGTGTTTGTGTGTGGCTGTGGGTGTGTGTGCATGTATGCATTTCCTCCCCCTTGCTCCAAGGCTCTGCCCTTGAGTCCCACCCCAAATCAGTAACAACCACCCCCGCTTGTGTTTCTAATAGAAAGCCCCCCTTGCCTCCTTTACCTCCTCTTCCCACAACACAGTGGAACGAAGCAAGCCAGGCCCCAGTATCATCCCAGTCTCTCTTGAGAGTGGGGAGATGGTGTGTAGAGAAGGTGAGAGGGTAATGGAGAGCAATGCATGAGGTAGTTGCAGTGCTTTGCAGCTGGAGTGAGAGTGCCTTCATAGTTTCATAGTTGGTAGGGTCAGAAGGGACCTGAGCAGATAATCAAGTCTGACCCCCTGCCATGGCAGGAAAAAGTACTGGGGTCAAACAACCCCAGCAAGGGGTTCGTCTAACATCCTCTTAAAGACCCCCAGGGTAGGAGCCAGCACCACTTTGCTTGGAAGTTGGTTCCAGATCCTAGCTGCCCTGACAGTGAAGTAGTGCCTCCTGATGTCTAGTCTGAATCTACCCTTTGCCAGCTTGTGACCATTATTTCTAATCACTCCTGGTAGTGCTCAGGGGAACAGGGACTCCCCCAGTGCCTGCTGGTCCCCTCTGACTAGTTTGTAAATGGCCACTAGATCCCCTCTCAGCCTTCTGTTTTGGAGGCTGAACAGGTTCAGGTCCCTTAGCCTCTCCTCGTAGGGCCTGCCCTGCTGGCCCCTGATCATGCGGGTGGCCCTCCTCTGGACCCTCTCCATGTTGTCCACATCCCCCCTGAAGTGCAGTGCCCGGAACTGGACGCAGTACTCCAACTGCGGCCTGACCAGTGCCGCATAAAGGGGGAGGATCACCTCCTTGGACCTGTTCGAGATGCATCTGTGGATGCATGACAAGGTGTAGTTGGCCTTCCTGACCACATCCCCACACTGCCAGCCCATGTTCATTTTGGCATCAATAATGATTCCAAGATCCTTTTCTGCCTCTGCACTGATGAGAAGGGAGTTCCTTTTCTTTCATTATTACCTTGACCCCCCCGCACCCTTTGCTCTTGCTCTGCAATGAAAGAGAATGTAAAGGAGCCTGATCCTTCCTTCTGGGGAGCAAGACACCCCTGATTGGCTGTCAGGCCAACTCTCTGCTGTCGTGGCAGACCTTCCCCTGTGCTCAGCCCTTGGCTTCCAGGAGAACCCAGAGGGGGTCTCCATGGCATGCCCAGCAGCCTGGCTGGCAGCAGCAGGGGAGTGTTCTATCATGGACCCTGCTGGGGCTCTCCTGGAAGCCTTGGGCTGGGTGCAGGGGAGGGTCAATGGTGACAGCAGGGGGTTGAAGGAGTGTGCCTGACAGCCAATCAGGGTTGGCCCCCACTGGCTGCCTTCGGCAGTTTCCAGCACACTGGGAGATTTGTGGGATTGCCTCCAGCTTCTTGCTTTAGCCAGTGCAGCCATTTGTGTGCTCTCCCCCTCACTCCCCCTGCCTAGAGTGAAGGCTGAACATGTGTTCTGTTTGCTCCCAATCTAATCTGCATCATTTAGAGAAACCCACGCAGATTGGATCAACTCTGGCTCGGGTTTTTTTAATGTCTCTACCTCTCCTGAGAGACTGCGAAGTTCACCTCCCTGACTTACAGCACCTCAGCTTTACCTGCTTCATTAGGTCTTGCCATTTCTTAGGAGAGGGCATTTTGCAAGCTAGAAGAATTAACCATTGCCTGGTCATGCACTCAGAAATGATAGATCTTTCCTCAGGGATCCTCCCATACAGGGGCCTGCTTACGTGGTCAAATACTCTGAAATCACACCTGCTATAGAAAATAAGCAAGTAAAAAGTTCACAAAAAGGTTCATTATAAAACAAGGGTAAACATAAGAAATGAGTAACCATGGGAATCAGATGCAGACAGACATACAAGAATACACGCACAGCAGAAAATATCTGATCTTAACCTGCATCTTATAGCCAAAAAATGCAGCTTCTGCTCACTTCAACTGGTTAGAAAGCAGCTTTTGCCTCTGACCTTCCTTCTAGGGCCCTCCTGCAGTTTCTGCTATAGCCTGCTTTACTTCGCACTCTGGCTGAGGGCCTCAGGGTACAGCGAGGCTGCTCCAATGTGCTGTAATTGCAGCGTGTTGGAGCAGACTCGATTAATCAAGACTGCTGGAGTGTGGAATTTACTGCACTCCAACAGACTCCAGTATCATGTGTAGCAGTGTCTCCATGCTGAAAAATGGCGACAGGGGTGCTTTAATTAAACCTCATTCAATGAACTTCGGTTAAACTACCCCCGCTGCTATTTTTCAGCACAGGGACCCTGGTGCACATGATGCTCTGGGCACTTTTGAGTGGCTCTCGGAGCCACTCTAATTATAGTGCCCCCCTCCCCCACTCCCACAGCACATATATAAATGCCTTCAGTGTTTCCCTATGCCTGGGAACAAACTAAATACCAAAACTTGCTCTCAAGGCAAAGCTTAAGTATGGTTTCTTATATTTATACACATCACCCATTGGATTCTTGGGGAACCCATACTATGCTTATAACTTCCAGCCCCCACATAAGGATGCATGTTTACTAGACTAAAGGTTTTCCCTGATCTAATTAAGATCAGGGGAATATTTGTATCCTTTTGGACACGAAGATTCCTAATCCAGTCTCCTATAGATACTGTTTCTCACTTAATTTCCCCACTCCAAGAAATATCCTTCCCTCTCCCTCCATGCTTCTCTTCCCCCAACCCCTTCCCACAAAGCCTGAAGAGCCAAGTGATATTCTTACAGCCCCTTCTTTTAAAATGGAAATTTGTCATTGTCTGGAAGTAGAGGGGAGGGGTTTCATGTGCCTCAGAAGATGCTGGTAAGAGCAATGAGTAAACAAACTCATGTCAAATGCTCTTTCTCAGCTATTACCTCTTCCAAGTGTGAATAGGCAAGAAGCACTTAAGCAATGCCCCACTAAATAGTTTTGGGTAAAATATAAAGATATATAAAAATTACATATATATCAAATACCATAGATCATGCAGATACAGTAACAATAAGGCTAAAAGCAGCTTGGCAGTACCTATACATAGGGACTACACGTACTGTGTCAGTAAAACAAACTCCAAAAAACTTGCATGACTTCCCATGGGACCTTCCACCTCCCCCAAGCACTGTAGGATCATGACAATGGTTTTCTTTTCAATTCAGAGTCATGTGAATAATTCAGTTTTTAGACAGAACTGAAAAAGTAAAAGTAAAAATTGGTCTGATTCAAATTGAAGTGATTTCTTTGTTTCTTTTGTGTTTCTGGCCAAAATGTTCATTTTTGGCTGAATGTGTTTCACTTTCATTTCAAGCATATGTAACAACAGCAAAGCAGTTAGGTAATATTAATAGAAATAGAATTGAGACATCACCTTTTTACCTGTTAAACTAATACGTAGGACACACACCTGTGATGAGGGAGATTTGGATTTGAAGCTAGAGTTAGTCCACAGGCCAGATTGGGCCTTGTGCTGCCTCTACCTGGCTCTGCGTACCCAGATCAGGCCCTGTACTACCCTGCATGCCTGATCCAGCATGCAGGTCCACATTATCTGGCCTGCAGGGCTCCTGACAAATTTGGAAATTTGGTAGCAAGAGGCCAATGCTACTGCTCCTCTATTGCCAAATTCTCAGACCTGTGGAGATCCCATCAGGCCAAATGACTCTATGCCGGGGACAGGATCTGGTCCAGGGGCCTGGAGTTGAGCATGCTTGCTTTTGTCTGGTCATTAGGGTGTCACCTAGGAAGTGAAACACCCACGTTTCTAATACTTGTTTGAGTACATGTATAGCTACCTTTATATAAATTGGAATATGTATTATCCAGACATATTGAGAGCAACCGATCCTAGAATATCCTTGAAGCATAGTAGTTAGCACACTATTCTAGACTAGTGAAGACATGGGGTCAAATCCCCTCAAACAAAAAGCATACTTGAACTTGTCCCCCATATCCAGTGTGTATATTGTAGTCAGTGGGCTGTTCGGTGCAAGGGAGGCACTGCTGCCATCCTGACCACTTCTCACTCTTCTTTGATTTCAGCCTGAAAAATTTATTTCATGTGGAGTTATTTAGCATATTTGACCCAAAGTTGCAAAGGATTGAAGGTCAACTAATATAATGTTTTTTTGGCAAATTAGTGGAGCCACTTTTTGGCTAATGTTTAGTCACCATATGTCTCTGTAATACGTTTATTCACATGACATCCCTGTGAAGTAAAAAAAGTTACTTCCCTGCCATGGCAGCTCCAGCTGCCATAATCAGCTTGCCACTGCCACACCCAGGAAGCAGCCGCTTGAAGAGCCAGCGAAATGTCGGCTTGCACAGCTCTTGCTCCACCTCCGCCCGCTCCGAAGGTGAGTTCCCTGGGACATGGGTGTCTCTCCTTTCTCTTTCGGGAACACTGGGGTTTGCCCCCAGCGTTTCCGAAGCCTGTGGGGGTTTCTTGCCACCACAGGAGGGAATCTCAGCAAGGTAGAAGCTAGAGATATATGAAGATGGGCAGTCTAGGGTAGATGTGATTTCAGCTCCCCAAGTATGGAATGACTAAACATCTTACTGGGTTTTCACATGGAGTGTGTGTAGCAAATGGTACAGTAAAAGCCCTGTCATCTGTCATTTTACTAACTGGCATTTCTGGATGCCAGGTTGGGGGAGGGAAGCTTGCATGTGGTGGCTGCTGCTGCCACCCACCACTCTCCACTGCTACCGGTCTGCATGCGGCCACCACCACCTCCCACCCCCAGCTCGGCATGTGGCTGCCACCCTCTCCCACCCTCTGCTCTGTGTCTGGCCAGAAACCCCTCTGCCTCAGGTAACTGGCATTTTTAGGTTACCGGCACCCCACATTCCCCACTCATGCTGGATAACAGGGCTTTTACTGTATTCATCATGTGAAGGCACACTTTGTAGCCATTTCACATTGGCTTATCTAAAAGAGGAGAGGACATGTAAACTGCCAGTTTTCCTATTGTGTGTGACTCCATGATGCTTTTGGGGCACTTGCTACAAACTTATGCTTCTCACTAAATAGAGCATAAAGAAAAATTGTGCTGTGCTTAGTATTTTTGGCAGAAAAATCATGATTCACTAATGGCATTTCCTTGGTCAGATGCTGTACAACTACATTTTTGTCATTAATATTTTATCAGACGCTAAGAGCACATTACACAGAATTCAGAAATGCAGGTGAGGGCCTTCCTGCAAGTAACTGTTTTAGTACGTGATTTTCTTGAGAGAATAGTATTTTTGCTTATATTTTAAAATAATGCATTGGCAAATGTTTCTGCTTACAGTTTTCCAAGCAGTGTGAGATATTGAAAAGTGCATTTTTAGTGTAGACAGATTTTCTATGTGCTTTTTATTACAATATTTAAAATAATTTTAGGTGAAACTTCTGTCAAAAATTCAGACCGTCTTCAATCCAGAGAAATTCTATAATTTATAGAACTTAACTGCTATTCTTTTTTAATATTTACCTCAGTAAATATTATGATAAACTACAGTGCTCTTTCTTTCTTCTCTCTTTATTTGTCCATTAGATGTGTGGAAGTTCTGTAATCAGGCAACTTATTTGAGTCTGGCTGTATTCAAGAGTATAATAGTCTTGAGTATACTACTAAGTAAAAAATCTCTAAGCTTAGCCACTACTAAAATGCTCAGTGAAATTATTTGGAAAGGAAGATGTGGGCCAGTGAGGAAACAGACATGAGTCTTCCAGGTGAAGTAAGAGTTAAGGTAGGCTATACATTTGATTCAGGCTTGAAAGGAAACACTTGTGCTTTCCTTCAGTTGTCATTCAACCCAATGTTAATTATACTGTAGGGTTTCCCCAGTGACATGTTTGTTTTAAAAATCATGTAAGTGACAAAATGATAATGTCTAAATGGTATGTAAATGGGTCTAAATATTTACCTAAATGGTTCTTCAGAAAGCTGAGGAATGCTTGACATCTATAGAGCAGACTGGGATAACTACTTCCTGCTGCATATTTTATTAGGGCTGTATTTTCATAGCCTTGTGTAATCCCTGACTCCTTCAGTAGCATCACTGAGATCAGGGGAAGTATTTGTAAGCTGCCGCTCAGTGGGCGCATCCACACGTTTGTTAATGTGCCGTAGTTACTGTGCATTAAATTTAGTACTTGGATAACCAAGTACTAAATCAATGCTCGGTAACTAGTGCTAATGCACAATAGTGCAGATGCATGGATTTTTACAAAAACTAACTGCGCAGCAGCCTATTACTGCTGTGCAGTGGCTCATTAGCATGCGTGCTATGTTATTAGGCTATTGCGCAGTTAGCATCTCATGTAGATGCACCCAATGTGAAATAAGTATGGCAAAAGCTGGCATTTAATTATGGGATTGCAATGCCATCTTAAAAAAATATAGATCAGTTTAAAGCAGGCTTAAAGAAATGATATAATAAAACACAGCTGCATCAGTTAATTGCTAGCTTGTGGCCATTATTTCTTGTAACCCCTGGGGGCGCCTTGGTGAATAAAACCTCACCAATTCCCTTCTGTGCCCCCGTGATGAACTTATAGGCAGCCACAAGGTCGCCTCTCAACCTTCTCTTGCGGAGGCTAAAAAGGTCCAGGTTCTCTAGTCTCTCCTCGTAGGGCTTGGCCTGCAAGCCCTTAACCATACGAGTGGCCCTTCTCTGGACCCTCTCCAGGTTATCCACATCCCTCTTGAAGTGCGGTGCCCAGAATTGCACACAGTACTCCAACTGTGGTATGACCAGTGCCCGATAGAGGGGAAGTATCACCTCCTTGGATCTATCCATCATGCATCTGCTGATGCATGATAAAGTGCCATTAGCTTTTCTGATGGCTTTGTCACACTGCGGACTCATGTTCATCTTGGAGTCCACTAGGATTCCAAGATCCCTTTCCGCTTTCGTGCCACCAAGTAGGTCATTTCCTAGGCAGTACGTGTGCTGGACATTTTTCCTCCCTAGGTGCAGCACTTTACATTTCTCCTTGTTGAACTGCGTTCTGTTGTTTTCTGCCCACTTGTCCAACCTGTCCAG
>NW_005842142.1:1059366-1077403 GCF_000455745.1 Alligator sinensis
TTCCTTAAGGCACAGCCACCTTTCTTGGGCTCCCATCACTTCAAAACTCCTACTCTGCAGTGCGTCCTTGACTAATCTCCTGAGTTCATTGAAATCAGCTTTCCTAAAGTCTAGCACTTTCACCCTACTAGTTACCTTACCCACTCGATGTCTTATGAAGAATTCTATTATTTGGTGATCACTGTCCCCCAGATGACCACCGATCTGTAGGTCCCCTACTATATCATCCCCCGTTGCCAATACCAGGTCCAGTAAGGCATTCCCCCTAGTGGGACCGTGTACCTCCTGTGTCAGGTGGAGGTCCTGTACACAGGATAGGGACCTGTGTGAATGGTGCGACTTTGCTGTCTGCGTTTCCCAGCAGATGTCTGGGTAGTTTAGGTCCCCCATGACTACCGCCTCCTTAGCTTTTATGGTCTCCGAGAGCTGCCTCAGGAGCGTTCCTCCCCTTGGTGTGGGGGTCTGTAGCAGACCCCTACTACCAAATCCCTTTCTCCTTGTCCCCCATGTAACCTAACCCACAATTCTTCTACTTTCTCATCCTTCGATTCTGTCTTGATGAGGGTCGATGTATATTGCTCATTGACATAGAGCGCAATACTCCACTCAGAGTAGAGTTAAATTACTAAATGGATGGTAAGCTGTTTAACTTCAGCTGACTGAGCCAAAACCAAGACCACCCTAGGCTCAATCATTGAGCTCCAGTATGCTGAAGATACTGTAGTATGTACTCACTTGGCAGCAGACCTTCAGGCAATCTTCAGTGTCTTTAGTGAGGCATACAAGAAAATGGGACTGACACTTAACATTCAGAACACTACAGTCCTCCATGAACTGCTCTTAATGAGTGGTCCCCAGCTTCAGCAATTCAGATTCATGAACTCTGGAGAACCTTAAATATTTCTTGTGCCTCGGAAGCCATCTCTCATGGAAGGCTGACATCCTTGAAGATCCTTCAGATCCAGTGGGAAGACAGATGTGTCTTCTCACAAGCAACTACCACAAGCACTGAGGCAATAATCATCCTATATCCACTTAATTGGGCCAGCCAGGTCATCTGGATTTCTGACTCTAGACTCCCAAAGCAAGTTTTATTTTCCCAGCTCTGTCAAGGTGTATGGCCAAGAGAAGGGCAGAGAAAGTGCTTCAAGGACATCCTCAAGGCCAACTTGAAAAAATGCAATGTTGACATCAACTGATGGGAGACTATCACTCAGACATGCCCCAAATGAAGGAAGGCTGCTGAAAGGATCTCAGCACTTTGAAACCTCACAATGGCAACAGGAAATGGAAAAGCAGGAGAAAAAAAAGAAGTATGTTGTAGACTGAGCCAAGAATCTAGAACCACCCACCCTTCATAGAAACACATGCTCAAGTTGCAGTAGAAACTGTCAATCCCAGATTGGCCTTGTCAGCCATCTTCAGACCCACAGATAAGGTAATTATGAAAGACTGTCATTTAAAATAACTGTACAGAACTCCATCATCATCATTGGCAATCCCCCAGAGTCAAAGATGATTGTCTTCCATAAGTAGCAGAGCATTTTAAGTAACATGCTTTAAGAATAACATTGTTTCCTTAAAAAGAAAGGGCTTTTTTCAGGATGCAGTCATGTAATGAAGGTTATAGTTGATAAATCCTAGTGTCAGTTTGGGTTCCTAAAAAACATAGAACAACCATGCTCATTAATGAATGCAAGAACTGAAGGAATCTTCAATAAAGGAAGACCAAGGAAAGGCAGAGAATATCATCTGGTGACTTTTCAAGCTCAATAAACATAGTGATGAAGCACTGAAAAAAACTGCTAATGGGATTCAAGTTATCTTAGTGAGATCAGGAATGAAGACCTTGAAGGCACTCCAAGATAAAATTGGATGTGCAAAAGGGAAATAAAGACAGGGTAAAACTGAACAGAAGGAAGGAACTGAAACTGTTATAGAGAACTCATATAGAAAGTATAATATTCAGTTAAATGGCATAAACTAGTAAGATGGGTATGTGTCACAATGGAAGGCATATTAATTAAAAAAAATTTGGATGTTACTTGAGATCAGTGAAACTCCCAGATCCCAACTATAATGGGATAAGATGTTACAATGAAAACAAACTGAGCAGTTTCATTGCTGAGAGGGGAAGATATATTTGTGGACCCATCAGAAGTTTTGTAAGTTGAATAGTTTTCTTTGAGAGGGATATTTATTGCCACATAATAGCTATTTACTGTAAGTATGAGAATCACTTGGGATATAGTGGCTTGTTATGGTATGAGCCTGACCTTTGTATAATCAAAGGCTGTCTTCGGTTCTACCAAAGCATATATATATTTATGTTTAGGTACAAGTCTGTATTGACCTTAATAATTTGTTTACACTATGTACAGAAAATCCTTTGTGTAAGTGTTCAGTGAGATGAGCAGGATGGCTAGAGGGAAAGCTCTTAGCAGTGTAAATAACAAAATACATTAATACACCACTTTTAATCTGTCAAAGAACCCATAGTATACTGACTTCAAGATTAGCATGAAGTTTATTGCACCTACTACTGGCCATGTCTATACATGTACTTTACTGTGGAGTAGACTAATTAGCTGTGGAGTAAAGTGTCACCATCTACATGTGTGATGGTATTAGGCTGCAGTAAACTAATTTATGCTGGCATAAGATAGTACTGTCCTCAACGGTACTATCTGATGGCAGATAAATTAACTGTAGTGAAATGCATGTGTAGCCAGTGACCGCGGACATAAATTCATTGCTCCTGGTCAACCCAGCCAGCTCACCCAAGTCACAAAACAGGATTGTTCTGAGATTTCAAGGTGACGGTCTCAGTGCCACTTGGACAAACCCTCATTCAGACATTCATGCATGAACATCCATGATACTGGTATGATGGAGTTTTCTGTCTCTCTGCCACTTCTCTATTCAAAGAGCTGGC
Organism: Alligator sinensis; assembly: GCF_000455745.1. NCBI lineage: Eukaryota > Metazoa > Chordata > Crocodylia > Alligatoridae > Alligator > Alligator sinensis. The sequence goes on from NW_005842142.1 coordinate 1,062,302, forward strand.
GAACAGGCCAGCTGTCCTATCCATGAAAGCTCTTCACTGAATTATAATGTCCACTTGTTTTCATCTCCTTTCTTAGCATTGGTGTGAGAGAGAAATGCTCTTTTGATCCCACTGTAGCTGTTTTAAAACACACTTTTTCCCTCTGGGAGGCTTCAGGTACTCCAGAGATGTCACACCGCAGGCAACGAAGGAGCTGATGATTCTTCCCCATTTTGGTCAGATTGAAACATACCAAATAAAATGAGTATTTGGACAGTCCTAGTCAATCATAGGAAATGGTGGGATGGCCATTTCATATATGAGAATATTTTCACTTTGGTAAGGAGGACTTGACTTACACGAAGCGATAACCATGGTGGGACCTTGAGAAGTATGCCTAAAAGACATAGGATAACCAAGGATGTGATTGTATTAGTTTAAACTTGAAAATATAGCAATATTTGGATAGTAAATGAGTTAGTAAAACTAAAACAAGCAAAGGTTTAAAAATTCATACATGAAAAATTCAGAGAATTATAAAGAAAATGTCATTTTATACAAAGCTCTATCCATGCAGAAAAATGGAATAGATAAATGCAAAAGTATGTTAAAAATAAATAGGACATGGTTAATATATCTTGAATTAGGAAGGATGTTTGACAGCATCATTTTTTTACTCTTGTTCTTCTCATCTTCACTCTTACTGGTCTATACCATCTTGTGTCCTGTTTGATATTAGATTGCAAACTCTGCAGGGCAGGGATTGTGTCATCTCTTGTGTTCACATAGTATCTTGCATATTGGTTTCCCAACCTGTATTGGGACCTTTGTGGTCTATGTATTATAAAGAATGATGAAAAGCATTGGGATTCATCTCTAGTTTAATATCAGAAAGTAGGGCTGTGCAAAACTTCAGTAGCTGATTCAATTCAGAGGAGATTCGGCCTGATTCGGGGACCAAATCTCCAAATCTGAATCGAATTGGGAGACCAAGTAAAATCTCTGAATCTATTTGAAGCATGTGAATTGATTTGGAAAAGCTTCAGAGAAAGATTTGCCGAATCTCTGGAGATTCAGCTATAGACTAAACAGGCAGCTGACAGCTGCCTCCAGCTGGTAAGTGTCTTGGGGTTGGGGGAGGGAAGGGGTGTAGGGGAGAGAGGGATTGAGGCTGGGGCTGGGACAAGCTGCCCAGCCGGGGTAGGGGGGCACATTACTCGGGGAGGGGGGCGGTGGGGTGCGGGATGAGGGCGCGGCAGTGCTGATAGTGGGGGCTCTACCCAGCTGCTGCTTGCTGAGCTGGGGCTGGGGGATTGAATCGATTCCCTAGTTCCCAGTTTGATTCCCCAATTCCCTGTTTGATTCTCCAGGACCCGGTTCAGTTCCCCAGCTCCCAGTTTGATTCGCCGGAGAGCTGGGGCAGCTCCACGTATCAGCCAGAGCCCAGCAGTGCTCAGCACCAGTGACCCCAGCTCCCAGGCAGCGCACAGCACCCTGCTGAGCTGCACTGCACCTGCGCCATGGGGCAGTTGCCATGCAGGTGCCAGGCAGGGGGGAGCGATCCCTGATGCCAGCCACTGCCCTGTGCTGCATTGGGGCGGGGCTCTGCTGCTAGTGCCCAGAGGCCCTGATTGCTACTCCTGCAGTTGGTGACTGTAAGGGTGGGGAAATGTTTTTTTTTTTTTAAGTGCCAAGAGGCTAGGGCTGGGCAGGGGATGTGGCCAGGTAGGGCAGCCATGGGGGCTTCTCCCATGGCTCTCCCCAGAGGTTTTGAATCACTGAATCTCTCTAAATCAGCACCTAATCTTCCAAAGCTGATTTAGCTGCATCAATTCAGGATAGTGATCCGAATCTCTGAATCAAATCGCTGTCCTTCAAATTGGACAAATCCAAATCCCTATTTGCACAGGCCTATCAGAAAGGTTGCTGGACTACTTCATATTCCATAATTTCTCTGAGGCTGGATTAGATATTTATCTAAATGCAAGTCCCCGAAAACAATGGGGATTTATGCACAGAGGTCTTGCTGGATTGGGTCCAAGTTTAAATTGCATGTAAAAGTTGCCTTTGTGAATATTTTATAAACATTTTATCTAATGTAGGAGAGAATTGTTTCTCCACTGTTCTCTAAGGTAGTCTTTTCATGTTCCACTGAAGAATCTCTGGTTCAAGGGGGAGTTTACATTAAATCAGGTACCTACAAAGGACTAAAAATAACTAAAATAAAGTAGGTGTGATTCTGGTATTTATGTTGGTATAAAGGAAGAGGGTTGGAATCATTGAGATTGGATTTGTTTAAAAATAGTGCAAACAAGGTTAGAATTGTACTCCTCTGGTTTTGTATAATTAATGTATGTCCTTACAGTCAAACTCATGAAGTGAGGACCACACTTGTTGTTTTCTCTGTACAATACTGAGTATGCCGTTGTTCTGAAAATAGCTATTTCCTGAAGCAGTTTCCTTATTGAAGCACGATGCACACTGTATTTCTGGCTGCTTTAATCAGCGTCCAATGAGAGCTGGCGTGCTCTAAAAATATTTTCCCTTAGCTGTATTATGAGGTTCAGCATAGTCATTTACTACAAGAGAAACTCAAGACTTGCCCTACTCATGACTGTAATGAAAAAATATCAAGTACCACCATTGAGGCAGGGAGATTCAATGAGGACTTTTTTTAAACCTCTATTGTTAATTTGATATTACAAAGCCTAAAATAAGAGTTGTTCCAACAGAATGATTTTGACCGGTTTTCTGTTAGCAAGTGCTCATTTGATTAAATGAAAATTTTTTGCAGGCAACATGTCAATTCTGTCTAACAGGCTGATTGGCCAGCCAGCCACAGTGCCTGACTGGTGGGCAGGTTGCCATGTCCTTTGGCTAATGAGCTGCTGAATCTTTGGAACTGCCAAACTTCCTCACCAGCTGCTTTTTCCCCCTCCAATTTTATTTTATGTTATTTCCTATCTATAATTCTTATCTATGCTATTTTTGCATTTTATTTGGTATTTTATTTTAATATACCAACTACACTATGAAGTAACATTTTATATGGAGATTAGTAAATCCAAATAGCACTATCACTTAAAATAATAATCACAAATGACCAGTTAGGACAGGCCAAAACTTACCAATTAAAATAACAGCCTAAAAATGACCAATTAATAAAATAAAAATAATATCAATGATATAATTTAATAATGATATGATTTATATAATTAATAATTAGTATAGATGATACCTTCATTATGACAAGCAGTTATTATCTTGACTATATTATTTTAATAGTCAAAATGTAGCAACTAATATAATGTAACCTTTGAGTCAATAAAGGAAAAATCAAATTTCAGAATTGTATTCCAGTGGAAATTTCAACATTTCTAATCTTTATTTCAATTATTTCTTAAAAAATAATTAGGTTGGAATGTATCTGTGAATGGGAATTCTGGTTTGAGACCAGTTCTATTTCTTATACAATGTCCAGTTTTTTAAAAGGGTCACAGTATGTGCTTGAATCATAATTTTGTAAAATATTTTGGATACTAATTACACAAACTCCTCTTTAACTTTTCTTGCAGGTTCTTATATTTGGCTGTGTTCATTTATTGAATTGATTAATTGCTTGCTAATGGTGAAATAAACAAGTATCTGCTATTTATCTTTAACTTAGGTATTTCTAAATCAGAAGTATGCATGGTACCTTGATGCTGGAAATATATATAGTGTGTATATATTTTGTCTGTTGTCCTAGCACATGTGAACTGGTATGTCATGTGCTTTGGCCTGAATAAACCTAGGCAGTTTTGAAGCATATGAAACATCTCTCTGATTTTTGCATTTAACATGAGGCACCTAGTTAAGTACATTAATTAATCAAGGATGTGTTCTGTTTTTAATATTTCAAAAGGATCTACACAAGTTATGTCTTTCCTTCGTCCTACATAATAGGTACCAACTCTTATTTTGAGGTGTTTTGGCCAGGGATGTCAAATTCATCTGGCCTGAGATGAGTAGTGTGGGGCCAGCCCTGTGAGCCAGATTTATGCTGGATCTAGTCCCTGTTTTGGCTGGTCTGGGATGTGAACCACACACGGTGCCTGCTCCAGCTGGTCCAGGATGGGTGCTGTGTGCAGCATAAATCTGGGGCTTGCACATAGGGCTGGTCTAGCATCTGCTGCATGTAGTATGGGTCAAGTTGAGGCCCAGGGCAAGCACCAGAGGCTGGATGATGCAACTCCACGGGCCAGATGCAGGTGCAGACCATATCTTTGACACCCCTTGTTTAGGCCACGTAGCAGTACCACTACTTTGAGGGATAGTTATGTTGAATACATCTCTTCCCTAAGGGCTTTCCCATTTAATACAGAGTTTCAAGAAAGCTAAATCCTTTTTAAATTTAGGGTAAGTGTTGTAAGAAGAAAATGCTAAAGATAGGATCATGCAAGTGTTTGTCAGATGTGTAATAAAAATGAAAGCTAGAGGGATAACGTGTTTTCAGTAGATAGCCCAAAATGTATGCCATACCTGTGGCGCATCTGAATGTAAAAGTTCATTGGAGAAATGAAGTTGTGCATTTACAGTAGATTCTAAATACCTGTAAGGTAGCCAAATGCTGTGTGTGTTCAAAGACATTTCCCAAATTTACTTTAGTTTGAATTTAATTAACTTTAAGGTCTCAAGGTTTCCTTTGCATCATTGCCAGTGTATCTGTGAATATTAAAGATTTTGTAAATTGGTTAAGACAGTCACAGATGTCACTTTGGCTTCATATAGGTGCAGTGGATATTAGAGTTTATTCCAAAAATTTAAATACAGTTTGGGCTGTCCGGTAGACCGCTCACCTGTTGTAGCAGAAAGCCCGCTTCGTACATTTTCCTTCTGGACATTGATATAATAACAGAAGCTCCTTCTTGCCTGCAAACCCTCTCCCCTCTCCTCCATTTTGTGCATTTCTTTTTCCTTCGAAGTATTGGCAGAGACCTAACACACTCATTTCATGGGTGTGGTAAGGCTCAGAGCAAGCCAGAAAGCTAAAGTGGCTTTCTGTTGGAGAAAGCTACAAACTACATCTACATATCAATTAAGCTCAGTGTCACTAAAGAAAACAAAGAACTAAAATATCCACTTTAAAGCAAAGCCTGTAATAGACAAGACAAGGTACATTGAAAACATGGCTGTAAATATATCTTGGTGAACACATTCGCCTTTTGATTAAAACCTATTTCCCAAAGCAAACTTCCCATATCTGTCTAATGTTTATGCTAAATCAGTCTACTGCATCTAACCTAATCTCTTACTGTCCCCAGTGTTTGATCCTCACTACCTGACATTGCATTTTTATATATTTCTCACAGTGCATTTTTATATTTCATCTGTCTCATCTTTAACATGGCATTTTGTATTTTATATACAAAACCCTTAAGGAATGTACTCCTTGTAGAATGAAGTTACACCCTGGACCATTGTTAAAAACTGCATTGAAATTGTAATTGTAATGTAATAAAATCTGCTATATTGGGCTGGTCCCCCTTTGAGTGAATGCGAGTATGTACAATGATCAGTAGGTAATTAAATGACAATAGCCTAGCCAGAGGAACTTACCATTACAAAACTCTACTCTACAAGCCATTTTAGGCTAATCAAGCCAAGGAACTGATCCCTGGGACTAAGCACTCACCCTGTTGACTATTCCTGCAACCATTAACAATACCATTGTTAATTAATCTAAATCACAAACTGACGCCTGAAACTGCACTACGGTCAGGCAGGACCCCTGTGACTAACAGCTGTCAGGCATTACTCAAGACCCATGTTGGACAGCAACCTCCAGATTAGGCAGCCAGAATGATGCTGGGGGATTACACAAGTCTGCCAGAAAGGTATAAAAGGCAGTGAAGCATGTCTTATCCAGCACCTGCCCTACTGAGACAGAAGGACAAGCAAGCAACCCCCTTCTGGAGAAAACATTGCCTTGAAGGAAGCTGACCATCAACAGCAGACTCCAGGGCCTCAAATAGGTAGATATACTGACACCAGTGCTCTCACAATCACTACAGCAGCTACACCATACTACATGGCAGTGTATACACCATACTACATGGGTTTAAATGATATGGGTTTGAATGAGTGAATGCATGTGTGTGTGTGCGCGCGTGTGCTAAGGTGACCAGTACCCCTCATAACTCAAAGTTTGCATTTAAGATTTTATTGGTAACTTCACAATAAATTAAAATTTATTATGATCCTGTGAGTTGGTCCTTTGTAGCCAACACTGTTGCATAAATACTAAACAGGGCAGATATTCAAATATTGCTCTTTCCTAGTGCTTAGATAGTCAATCAGCATATAATTGCTGTTACGTGATCATATACATATAGACTCACCAAAATGCTTCTCACTCTAGTGGGTGTATGAGATGCTTCTTCTTAATAATGTCCGTAAGTGACAGAGGGAGGGTCTGCACTGTTTGGATTACTGGTGAATTTCTGTTCAAGTTAAGTGATGAAAACTTACTCCAGGTTTAAAGTCAGAAAGAAATAACTAGTGCATAAGTAACACTGCAAATTGGTTGAATTTTTTTTAGAACTGGCTATGCTAATAACTGAATTAAACTTTTGAGCTTCCCTATTGGAAATAAGATGAGAGATACAGCCAGTTAAGTGCGCATGTCATTAATCCTTTTTTGTGTCCTCATGTGACAACGTATTTAGCAGAATTCACAGATTCATTGGAATCTGACAGGACCAAGCCTTGAGCACTTCTGCTATGGCCTTGGACTTGTGACCTGTCAACTGTACACCTTAGTGCCCATACTACCCCAGCGCCCATGTTATTAATAAAATGGTGTTTTGCCTTCTTTCCTTTCAAATCTAACTACTCAGTGCTTGCAAAATATAACTTCCATGTTTCAGGTTCCTGTACAGGTTTTCTGAAACTAACTTGTCTATGAATGGAGTTTATTTTGCCAGGATTTCTTCCCAAACGTTTGGCCATTATTCCTTACATGAAACTTAACGGTCTTTTAAACATTAATTAAAACCTAAATATAACTAAAACAAATGTATCGCTGTGACAATGCCTACCCTCTGGCCTAGTTCCACTCCTATTGCCTGTTCTGGAGAGGACTGTTCCCACCTGAGGCGCTCGCCTGCCATGAGTTGATGAAAGGAATTATATATATATATATCTGTCTCGATGAGAGATGCTGCTCACTGAATCAGGGATGTCCATTATCAGATACTGATCCTGAGTGCTGTTTCACACAACCCTTATGGGGTCCAGATTGGGAGCTCCTCCACTCCTGTACTGCCACCACAGGCCTCTGTGTGGTTCTGTGGTCTCACTGAATCTGGGCTCCAGTCACTGCATTGATTAGCCTTCAACCATCATGCCAGCCTGGGAGCATATTAACAATATCTCCCAGAACTCATGCCTGGAATCCCCAACAGTTCATCTATTACGAAAATAAAGAAACATGGGCAATCTGGCTGCTTCTCACCCTCTTCTGGCATGTGGGTGTTCATCCGGCATCCAAGGATACCTCTCATCACTTCCGGCATGCTTTTGACTCTGGTGCGGGGCGCATCCAGCAATCAGCTTCAGGACTGAACTCTCAGCTGTGGCTTGTGCCCCCTGTGGAAGGAGGACCCATCTGGAGTGAGTCAGGGCTGTGACTCCTTTCATCCTAGTCCTTAGGCTCCCTGGAGCTCAGTGTACCGGGTGGGGCACTCCCGGCCAGGGCCTCTCTCTCCAGCAGCTACTGTTTCCTGTGGTGACTTCCAGGCTGCAGCACCTGGGCTGCATTTCTTGCAGTACTGTGCTTAGCATTCCAGCTGCCTCGCCCAGAACCACTGTGGCTTTTTGCTGGACCACGGGTAAGAGAGAGGGGGGCAAGCGGGGCATTCTCCTTTCCCCATCCCCTTGCCGTGCTACACATCCCTCCTCCTAAGCCATGAGCACCCCTCTTTGACTTATCTTTAGGATATTCTTGGCAAGAGAGCTCTCCTCGGTTTCCTCGATTTTTGGGAGGCATTTGAGCTTATGTTGACAGGAAAAGAAATCCGTGACTATAAGATAGAGTACAGACCAGGGAGAAAAAATAAAGCAGAACAGCTGTAGAGCTAATGCCCATCGCATAATTTGGGCATTATGTGATTTGTTAGACTGCAACCATTTAAGGGGTGTGGGGGCAATGATAAGTGAAAATTCTTGGCCTAACAAATAATACCAGGAAAGTTTCACTCCCGGATCATGGGTAAGGGAGAGGGGGAAGCAGGGCATTCTCCTTCACCCACCACCTCACCGTGCTACAGTCACCCAAGAATTTGAGGAATAAATTCTGTTCTTGTTCACAGTCACCTCCAATCAGGATACCCTATTGCAAAACTCCATCAAATCAGCCAGATAGATAGTCATTCATGTTTATTGTACTCTGCCTCTAGAAGAATATCTATTTGATGAAGGTGGTACTCCAAGGTGGTCTTTTGCATTCCCACTGCACTCAATGAAATTTCTCTCCAGGGAGTCTGATCTTTGGATAGTCTGTATCAGTCCTAGTATGACACTTGAGATACTTCTTTGACTAGTTGCTTCAGAAGGCTTTAGCTTTCCAGTGTGCTGCCTCTGGTGTTCTGATACTGTAATATTCTTCAATATAGTTGTAGCTTGGAGGATAGGTGGACCTTAGTTTTGAAAGTTAAATTAATTTTAATAGCGTATGTTATAAATATAATATTATTGTTCACACTTTAGCAGAGCTTTTAACCCAGATGGAGGTATTCAGTATGGTACTTCATTATGTATAAGCATAAAGCAATCTCTTAACTAGCAATAGAATTATCATATTTTCGCGCATATATCCCATGGGGTATACGAGATTTTACAAAAAAAATGGATGGGTGTGGGCTATTGGTGGACTTTTTTTCCCCGCGGGGAGTCGGGGCAGGCTGCGCTGCATCCCCGCTGGGCCCGGGCAGGCTGGGCTGTGCCGCCGCCGCCATGGGGGCCAGGGCCAGGGCGGGCTGCGCCGCCTCCCTGCTGGGACCAGGCAGGCCAGGATGTGCCACTGCTGCCGCGGGGGCTGGAACCAGGGCAAGCCAGGCTGCGTAGCCTCCCCACTGGGCTCAGGCAGGCCAGGCTGTGCCGCCGCTGCTGGGGTGGGCCGGGCTGCGCCGCCTCCCTGTGTATATGCTGCTGTGGGGAATACATGGGTGCAGCGTATACACGGACTTATTTACAAAAATACAATTTTCCACGGGTTATACATGGGTGCAGCTTATATCCGTGGGCGGGGTATATGCATGAAAATACGGTATTTATCAAACATCTTCTCTCTTAATCTTGATGTTGCTTTTCCTTTTATTAGTCATACAGTTGATTCAGAAATTGGGTCTAAGGCCATTTTCTATTCTCATTTGCACTGCTTTACCTCCCCTGTTTTTAGTGGACTTTCTCCAGCTTTACCTAAGTGGAAAAGATAAAGCCTTTGTGCCCTGTGCTTTTTCCAGAGGACCTGAAATAAGTGAAAAAGTAAGATATTGTAGTTTTGCTTTTCTCCTCCTTTGGGCACATTTAAAATTTAACCTTGTCAGTGCCTTTTGGGCCTATTTCTCTGTAGTGAATTCCAATTAAATGGATTTGCTCCATCAGATGAGCATGCCTGATATTTTCTTAAGTTATTGCTAGCCCCCACAGAGTACCTTGCTTGTGTCAATTGTAGTTTGCATATGTATAACATGTCATTTCCAGATGCTGCTTCACTACTGCTGTGTACTCTGAGAGCTGTGTACAGTGAAGAGAACAAGAGGTACATTTCTGCAGTTAATAGAAAACAATTTCCTTTTTAATTTTAACAGTGTCAGAAAAGCTCCAGTCCATCATTCTTTGTGAACCAGCTCCTGGCAGCTGTTGAATAATAGCAACAAAATGCTAGCTCCCTTTCTTTCCAGTGAATATACTATGTTATTTGTTATTCATGAGTCCCTGTTTCCAAGGAGGTTTTTTGATAGAATATGTGAGTAATGTGTACCTATGATTTCCTGGAGGCCACTTTGTCTCTCATGTTTTAATGTTATCCTATTGCTGTGGTAAACTTACAAGTACTTGAGAAAAAAGTAATTGCACCATGGATCAACTTATTGAATTTTCTGACATTCTTAATGATCCCTAGAAAACTGGCTTCCCAATTGTACTAACAGGATTTTAAAATAATGTTTTCAATGGTTACCCTGCCATGAGGAGAAAGGAATAAAGCATTCAGTGTTTCAGGTACAAGAGAGAATTTTTTCTGATGCTTCAACTGCTCGGTGCAAGCTGAAATCATCTTCATCTTTTACATATCTGTGGTGTTGCCATCTGCTGTTTGAATTATGAAGGAGGGCTTAATAAATTCAGCATAGTAGGAAACTCTTTTTGGACTTGGTGTATCAGTGTGGCATGTAGTCCTGATTGAAATTACGTATCAGTGACTTGAGGGGAAGGAAGTATTGAATAGATTTGGGCTAAAAGTGTCTTTTATTTCAGTAGTTCTGAAGTAGTAGTTCATTTTCATATTTTTCTCCTGCTGCTTGGAGATTGAACATGACCTTCACTTTATAGATTCATCACAGTATGCCTTAGAATATTAACTGCCTTGTTCACATGCATACAGCAAGCTGTTAGCTGTCTTCAAGATGTATAGCACTTGATACAGCAGGTGACATGTGGCATGGTTCTAAGTTGCATAACACAAAAGTCACTGATCAGGAAGACAGGTTTGGTGGTAAGGTATTGGAAGGATACTGTCTGTAAATTTGGTCAGTAAGGCTGCCTATACACGTGCTCGGTGGTGGGGGGAGCTTCTTAAGTAGAGCAGTTCCCGGTGAGCCACTCTAATTAAAACACCTTACTTTAACGTATATTAAGCCCTCACAGGTTAAAAAATGGCTGTGGGATACTTCATCAAAACCTCATTCAACAAGGCTTAGATAAAGCACCCCAGCAGCCAGTTTTAAACCCATGGGGGCTTATACATGTGACATGGAGGTCACGCTGAAGCATTCTAGTTAGAACATTAGCCAACACATGCATAGGCATCCTAAAAAATCAGGTGAAAAAATGTCTGTCCGTAAAATCTGTAAAAACAATGAAGCTTTGGTTGTTTTGTGAAGCTCCCTCCCAGAAAGAAGCTGGACATCAGGAGCTTGATTGAAGGACAGACAGAACACTGAAATGCCACCTGGTGTCCAAGAAGAAGCACAGTGCCCTGCAGGAAGCCTCTCAAGGCTTTGTAGGACATCCCTCCCCCTCTCTCCCCCCACCATCTGCTGTTGCTGCTGCTTACCATCCTGTAATATTGATGGGTCACAGGTAGGCTTCTTTGGGGAGTCCATGCTGGGATAGGGGGAGTGAGGCTGGGTGGGTGGGGCTGTGAACTGGGATGGAGTAGTATGGTGCATGTGTATCAGGGTATGGGGATGAGCAGGGGACCTCTGGATTGGGGGCAGCTTGGTGTAAAATCATTGTTGCAGTTAAGCAGGTTTATGAACCCAAGAAATATTTTTTTACTCAAAAGTTTTTACTGATAAACTTTTTTTTCACTATGCTTTGTGTTAAACCCCTAAATTTGAACCCAGCCCTTCTAACTGGAGCTTGGCAGAGAGCAATACCTGGCAGAAGAATTATATTTACTATATGTAAAACATGTGTCAGTAAAAATGTTTGGATGTCAGGAAAAAACTTTCCAGATTCAGTAATAAATATTTTCTTGGCTTGGCAAGCCTGGGTACTGAATTTAAAGCACTTTGAACCCTTGTCATTCAGGATTGCTCAATGGAGTTCTCTGGTATTAGTTAGTATTGTAATTCTAGTGGTCCACTGGAAGGGGAGTCCTGAATTTGAAACATTTCTAGATGTTATGTTCTTTGGTTTAGAAAATGTGATGACTATACTTTTTAACAGTATACGTGGAAATAAGCTCTCTGATTGCTTCCCCCACCTCTTCCCGGGGGGCGCAGGAAGAGGTTTCAGCAGGCTGATGCTGAAACTGCAGTGGCACCCTGCTGAAACCCAGCATGCAGATTCGGGGGCCTGCACCCCCCCCCCCGGGAAAAGTTGGGGGAAGCGATCAGAATGCTGTCAGCAGCAGCCTGCTGAAACCCTGCGCACAGATCTGGAGGGGCTGTGGGGCTGTGCCGGACTCCTCTCAGGGGGCACAGGCCCTCAGATCTGTGTGCAGAATGATAGCAGGCTGCCGCTGCTGGCTGGGACCGGTGCTCGGTGCAGCCTGCGCTGAATGCCAGGAAGACTGGTGCTACCATTGGCCCCAGCGGGCAGAGGCAGCCTGCTGTCATCCTGCATGCAGATCTGGGGGCCCATGCCCCCTGGGAGGAGTCTGGCATAGCCCTGCAGCCTTCCTAGGGGGCACGGGCCCCCAGTTCTGCGCACCGGATGACAACATGCTGCTGCTGCCGGCTGGGGCCAGTGCCGGCAATGGATTCTGGATCAGGTGCAGTTTCCCATCTGATATGGTACTAATGGATAGAATGTAGCAAAATATAATGAAAACGTGAAAAAACTCATTGAGAGGTCTCATTCCTAGCCCCTTTCTTTATTCATATCCCTTGACATGTGTTTCATAAAGAAATGCTCAAATAGGACTCCTAGGTAGAAGTTCCCTTCTATAGAGGTAATTATTATTCACCTTTGCTCTGCTGACAGTGGAGGGCATGAGTACTTGACATCTGTGGAAAATGGCCTGCTTCTTTCAGTGCCCAAGTAGGGATATAAGTACAAAGTTTTGATGGTTAAAAATGTATAGATTTAAGAGATAACTATGGTTGATTAATATAAGAAAAAAACCCATGAAGGACAGGCATAGATAAATACTAGGAGCTACTGGTTTGGGAATAAAATTACTTTTAACAATATTTTATTTTTTTTAATGACACTTTTTTCTTACATTTTGATTTTCTTTATGTTATGCATCACTATTACCATTTGACTATGAATGACTATTATTTGGTCTTTGAATGATGAAGGATGTTATTTCCCCCAAATAGGTTAGCAAATTATCTCCAGTAGTGTTATCTTAATGTTCATAGTTCATATGTTCTAAAGTGGAGATTTCCAACCTTCACTGTCTCAGGGGAAACAATATCGAGCCAGTTGTGTGCTGAAGAAAACATTGTACCTTGTTCTCCCTGCCCAATTCAGTTTTAATGACTTCATGTTCTGTTGCTGCAAGCAGTTTTCCCTTGCAGGCCACTTGTGGCTCATGAGCCACTGGGCTTAGGATCAGTGTTCTAGACTATGCCAATCATAGCAATCCCAGCTCTGTTGTTCTTACTACCTTCCCAAAGCACAAGGATTCCTTATTTAAAGTGGAATTAGTTTTTACTGCCTCAATTATGTAATACACTTGATGAGACCCCAGAACTGACCTCCTATGCAAGTTTTTAAAATCAAACATTAGTAAAGGATGTGACTTGATGGTGCTAGCATTGTAGACGGAAGTGGCTTGTAAGAATTGTAGTTATTTGAATAACGTTCTTCTGAGCAAAATATGAAAATGATCCAGGCAAAACTCAACTATAACAGTGCAGTGGCGTTAGAACTACCTGTAGTATTTACTGTACTGGAAGATGATGAAAATGCTTCATGAATTGCAAAAAAATTAAATCAATGAACTAATATCAAAGTCAGTAGTGATAAGTTTATGTGAAAATCATGTTTTCAAAGTACTTTGTAAAGTGCTGATCAGTATTATAGGCAGACAAGTTTCTTTGGGTGAATCTGATATCTTTTATTAGACCAACTTAAATAATCGGAAAAACAATTTTTAAGCACACCTGCCTGGCTTTGAATGCCCACTCGCGGGCCACCTTGGCCTGGACAGCAGAGGGTGTATGCTCTCTAGCTTCATGGGTTTCCCAAGGTGGGCTTTGGTTGTTCCACTGGCCTTTCCTCAACTCGCCTGCCATGTCTTTGAATGTTATGTCAGTGTGGGGTTCAGCCTCGAAACTCCCCTCAGAGATGACCACTTTGCTTGCGGGATGTTCGTGGGGATCCACCTCCCCTGCACCCCAGCCTCACACCAACCTCCAGTGGGGCGCCAGATTTTGACACGGGTGCTGCTCCAGTGTGGCTGTTCCTTGTGCCCTGTGGTATCCCCTTTTCTCCTTGGGGAAGGATAATTAGCCGGCCCAAGCTCTGGGCCTGAGATCCCTTTTGAGCCGGTTGGCTCTCTTCTTGGGGACTAAGGGTGCCCCTGTCGAGCAGGGGTAAAGAAATAAAATGAATAAAAGGAAGTAAAAAAAAAAAAGGATCCAAAAGGGGTCTTCCTGTCTGGTATCTTACCGGTCGGCTTTCCCAGCCATCCTGCCCAACCTTGGCAGTTCTCCCCTGACGCTGGTCCATGGGGTCCCGCTCTCCCTTCCGCCCCTAGCCCGGCTCCCTGACCTGGTACCTGGGGCGGTCAAGTGGGAAGACTTCTGCTTCCCCAAGGTTTATTTCCACCTCTTCTTTGCATTCACCAAATTGGCCACGCTGCCACTTGGCGTCTTCCCCGACGAACTTCTTTAACGACACAAGGGGGAAGTCACCCCCAGTGTTTCACCCTTCCCGGGGCTCAATCTCAGTGCCCACAGTGTGGGGAGCTCTCACTGCTTCCCCAGCTGTCCGACGTCCAGGTGCTCCCTGTTCGTGCCGGTTCTGCCCATTGCCAACACGGAGAGCCTCCACCGCCTCACTGGCTCTCCCGTCCCTACTGCTGGCGGCCGCTTTTATCCCTGTCGGCTGGTGCGTCCTTATGACATCACCCGCCGGCCTTAATTGCATAAAGGCGTGGCTTGTAAACCATGCAGGCTTTTCTCTTCGGTCTTCTGGCGTTGCTCCTCCTGCAGGTAAATGGTTATTTTGCATTTCTTTCTTTCTTTTAGTGTTTCTTCCCGCACCAAGCCCTGCAGGCAGGGCTTCCCAGTCCCGCTTCTCACTATCTCTGGGACATTAAGCAAACTTTTGGGTTCAAAAACCCTTCGTCAGGCTAAGGAAGTATCAGCAGTTGGTGTGGGCTCTTCCTGGATGGAATGAAAAGTAAAGAAGCCAGAGGCTGGGCTGGTATGGATACAAGATAGGGCGTCAGTGAAGATG
>NW_005842142.1:1077423-1080491 GCF_000455745.1 Alligator sinensis
GGGGGGGGGGGGAGAGAGAGAGAAGGGGGATGAATAGTGGAGAAGTACCTGGGGAGTCAGATGTCAGGGAGGTTATAATGTGTCATAAATCCAATGTCTATATTTAGTTCATGATTTTAGTATCCAGGAGGTTGATGAAGTGGAGTTCATAGGCTTGTCTCTGGGAAGTGTTGTGTAAGTTTACTTTGAGGATCAGGACTGAAGGATTGAAGAGAGTCGTTTTCTTGTGAGAAATGTGTCCCCACCGGTAATTGGGTATTTCTGTCTGATAGATTTCCGGTGTGTGTTCATTCTGGTGCGCAGTTGTTGTTTGGTCTCTCTGTTGTTTGATCAGTGTTATAAAAGCTTGAGTACAAATTCATAGGAAACAGAGACTATAATAGCACTCAGAACTTCTGTTTGTGCTGAGGGAAGGGAGTTAGCAATAGGTTCACAAGATTTTCTCCCTCTTCTCTACTCTCCTCCCCATCCAAGCTGTTTAGCAATGTTTATCCAACTCATTGCAAAGGCTTCCTCCTCAACTGTGCAAACCACCTTCAAGCAAACCTTCCTTTTTGCTATGCTAATATAGCTGGGAGTTGATCGGAGAAGCTGAAGTTCAGAGACAATGGACTTCTGCATGAATTCCATTGGCACATGAATGCTGCCTTTGGATGCTGTTTGCAAGGTTAGGTGACTGAAACTCCCAAGCTTCCTTGAGGGGAAAGGGCACATCATCACTTCAATGGAAAACCTAGGAAAATGTTGGGAGTACTCCTACAGAGGGGAGAATATTTACTTCTGAATGTTATTACTGCATTCTAGATACAATGTAACCTGTGTTAATAATTTGCCCTAATAGCCAGTGAATTCTGTCCCCAAGACCATTTAGTCAAATTAATCATACTGCATTATGTGGTCACATGTTATAATAGCTAGAAAATTAGTAGTCCCTCTGGTGGCTGTTAACAGATTCCCTGCAATGGCTGTATACTGTATTTTGAGACTTTAAGTTGTTTTTGTATTATATAGCAGATTTAGTCTGAAGCAAACACAGACATGTTCCAACATTATGTTTAGATTATCCATGGCATATCATGCTTTCCTTTAAAAAGACTATTTTCAAAAGGCAAGGTGTGTTTATATTCTGCTTAGATATTTTCAGCAGCAATGGAAAGTCTCACAAACATTGCTCTGCGGAGTTCCCTGTGAGTGACCTTGCAATAGCAGCAAGATTTAGGAAGATGGAAACTATGCTTTCACCACTTCTGCAAGGGAATAGACTATGGGATATATGGTTTTTATGTTTACACTGAGAGCTCTGCACCCTTAATAGTTGATGAAAGCATAGATTGTGATATACCTGTAGTTTTACCAAACTGTGCTTCAGACTTGCACCATGTACACGATAATTCTTCTTTTGTAGATCTTTCTCTCTCCCATTCTCTCCATTAATTTCTTATTTTTATTTCAGTGATGCTAATATTAGCATTCTGATTCTGATTGATTCAATAATATGAGTTTATGAACTCTTTAGCATCACAACACTGGGAGATACAAGAACAATCAGACCAGAAAGGATGTCATTTAAATAATGGATTCCTTACATGTGAACTCATGCTGATTCTGTTCAGCTGAAGTGTGATTTAATTAAAACTTAAACTCTCTTCAGTTTCTTACATTTACTAGGCATCTTCCTAAAGTACTGTAGCTGTTTTGACACAGCTTTTTTGTTTTTGGTCTGTCAAAAGTATCCAGTGAATTCTAATAACTAGTGAGGAAATGTCTTGTTCATCTCATTCCCTGGGTTGTGGGTGCTTTGACTTACTGTTAAAACTAAGAAAATACTGCATATTATAACTTGTATGTTATTCAAAGATATAATTATTTGATCAACTGAACAACCAGCAAGTTCACTGCTATCTGTGTTTAATATGCTATAGCCTGATGAAGATATTAAAATATTGTATAAAGAAAAGTCTGTAATTTTTGGTGATGTTTTAAACAGGCTCATGTGAGGTGAAACATTTTTCAGGCTCATAGCTTTGCCTAAGTAAAACAATAGACCTTTCAGCATGCTTTGCCTCACTTAGTATTCAAACAAATGGTTATGATTATAGGTAAATTGCTGTTGCGGAAACACGGTTTTAGATTAGTATTTTAAAATTACAAATAAAATTTCAATGGTGGTGTAAGTGAAACAGAAAAAGTCTTGAAGCCTATTAGAAGCATTTTTCTTTTCCAAGCTATGGAGCACCTTTACCATGCTAATTATGGGGTGGTTAATGTGAATACTGTTTGGTCTTGTTAAGCTGTAGCAATATATTTAATTTTCTTACACCAACCATTTTTCCTTATTGGGCCAGATCCCCAGTTGCTATGCACTAGGATTGCACGAAGCTTCGGGTGCTGATTCGATTTGGAGGAGATTCAGCCCAATTTGGTGGCTGAATCCCCAAATCCGAATCGAATCAGGGGACCAGTAAAAAGGCCTGAATCAATTTGAAGTTCCCTGAATTGATTCAGAAAAGATTTGGCGAGCTTCAGCAATTCGGGCAGTCCCTGCCCGCTGCAGCAGGGAGCTGGAGCCAGACTTGGAGCAGGTAAGTAGGGGGCGGAAGAGGGCAGGCTGGAGGAGGGAGGAGGGGACCATGGGAGGACCCCTGCCAGGCCCCATCCCCTGCCTGCTCTCCCAGTCCCCACAACCCCTGCCCGCACACCCAGCCCCCACATGGCTGCCCTACCCACCCCAGCTCTCAACTCTTTAAAGAAAAATTCCCCACTCACCAGGTGCTGCTGGGCAGGGGGGTGATCCCCACTGCCCCCCCACTGCCATACTGTATTTAGGGCTCTGCCATGAGCCTCCTGACCCCAGCCCACTGTCCCAGCATCCCCATGGCTGACCCGCCCGCCCAGCTCCAGCCCTTTAAGAAAAAAAACAACCAAAAAACCCCCAGCTCACCAGCTCCTGCAACAGCCTCGGGGCTTCAGGGACCTCGTGCAGAGCCCTCCACATAGCATGGGGCAGTGCGGGGCAGCAGGAGTCACCCTCCACTGGGCAGGAATCAGTGAGTCCAGGTATTTTTTGG
>NW_005842142.1:1080572-1086685 GCF_000455745.1 Alligator sinensis
GGGTGGTGGACAGACCCCCCCATACAGCATGTGGCAGCGGGGGTGGCAGCGGGGATCACCCTCTTCACCCCCGCCTGGCAGTAGCTGGTGATCTGGAGCTTTTTTTTTTTTTTCAAAGAGTTGGGTCAGGCGGGGTAGCCATTGCCAGGGCTGGGAGAACGTCAGGGGATGGGTCTGTGAATTCGGTGATTCAGCTGATTTGGCAGCAGCTGAATCTCCGAATCAGATTCAGCCGAATCGATTTGGGACAGTAATTCGAATCACTGAATCAAATCGCTGCCCTCCAAATCAGCTGAATACGAATTTGAAGGCTATACTAGCCGCTTTGCACAGGCCTGCTATGCACCTGTGCAAATCCATTAGATCTCATCTATATGTATGAGGCTATTATATGCATATATGGGGACATGTATTACATATGAAGAGATGTACTTGGGGAAGAAGAAAGAAAATATGGGTGAAATCCTGTCCCAGTATAATCAATGATAGAATGACCATCAGCTGGCGGAGTCAGTATTTCACCCTATGGACTTTCACTTACTTTTCTAATTTGATGACTGAATATATTTAAACAAATGGATAAATACCAGGTTTGGAAGGGAGGTCTTGGAGTGTCTAAGAACATAGGCAAAAAAAATGACTCTTAAACTTTCCTAAATGTAAACATAGCTTGTGATATTCCAGGAATCCTTTAATTGTTGCTCCCAAACTGTGCTAAGAAATGAATACTCATCTAGACTTACATTTTCATTTTAATTTTCAAGCAAGGAGTTAACCTTATTATAGAGAGACAGCTACCTGTTTCATCATGCTGTGCATATGTTAACAAAGAATTTGACAGTTTCTCTCTTGTTTTGAAGCATTTACAAAACATCAGTTTAGATGAAAACCCAGTCAGACTGATTACATTTTTAGTCAGAGTGCTGTAGTGTTGAATTACTATTTTTAATCTCTCTACTTCAAAATGCCACAGGCCAAATATTTGGCAATAAAGTGATTGTTCAGATTAAATATGGAATGTACTCTACATACTTTGTCTTATCCTGTTACCCTGTTAACTGTTTTCCCCACATTATTTCCTTGATATAGATGAAACACTTGTCTTGTGCACACACAGGGCAAGTCTATATGAGACTTTTTGTGTGGTTGACTAATTACCTACACAGTAAACGTTATTGCGTCTACACATACACCCCTATTCAGCTGGAGTATACCAATTTACTCCACAGCAGGGTGGCAATTGTATTTACAATAAACTCCGCAACTGCATACATGTAAATGCTGGAGGAGCTGGCTTGGGCACAAGGACGCTTCAATGCAGGGGCTGTCTGCCTGCTAGCCTCACTCTGAAGCACCCTCATGCTCCCAGGCAGCCCCTCTGCAGCATGTTCTGCTGGGAGGAGCAGCCCCAGGCTGCCAGCCTGATCCTCCAGAACCCTCTGCCAGCCAGGACTGGGCTGCCCTAGCTCAACATGTTGCACATTAATAGGCACATGTAGACGCACCCACTAAATATTAACTTAGTGTGTTTGCAATATTTTATCACCTACATTTGATTTCTAACTAGTCATGTCTGATGTGGGGCTTCTACATTACTTTGTCAGAATATATGTGGTTCAGATTTCCATGGGAGTTGTATACAGCATAAACATTAAGTATGAATTTAGCCCCAAAGAGTGAATTCTCTCAGCCAGCATCTTGTTAGATTTTTATTCCAACTATGTCCATGGTACAAATTAAAAATATTTACACCAAACATCTAGCTGTTCTTTATAAGTTTTGATATTGTGACTGCATTGATTCAAGGATTATTTAACTGTAAATAATTTAAATATGGTATTTTCTGGGTTTATTGGGTAAATGGAACATGAGCAGCTGATTCCAAGTATACAGTTGGATATCTTGTTCTTGGGCATGAATGTATAATTTATAGGTTAATGTGGTAGACTTGTGAGTCATCATAGTGCATAAACAGCATAAAGCTGAGAACATAAACCTTGCAAGCCAGGGAATACATTTCTGAAATAAGTGGTTTGTTTGGTGTGTTTTTTTAGAAGTGCAGATGATCAGTAGTTTGTATTAGCAAATATTAAGTAATCAAAGTTAGCAAACCGTTTTGCCAAATCTGTTTGAAAACTGAAAAGGGGATTCCCAAGAACGAATGGCTGGGAGTTAAAACAGACAAATTAAAATTGGAAATAAGATACAGTTTTTCAATAGTGATAGTAATTGACCAATGAAACAAACAGTCCAGAGAAGTGGTGAATTCTCTGTCTCCTTAGAGTCTTCAACTTCCATTGGATACCTTTCTGGAGACACGTTAGTCAAACGTGAGTATATAGGCCCTCTGTACAGAGGCAACTGTATTAAATATTATGGTCTATAGTCCTGAAGTATGACATACTAAAGAATCTAATAGACCCTTCCAGATTTAACATGTGTAAATTTGACAGCACCTTTGTTTGTTCGGGATTGTTTGTAAATGGTCCTGGAACTGTTTGAGTTTTACTTGGAATGTTGTTACCTAGAATAGTTTGTTCAATCATTTCTGAGTGACTGTCGCTTGTTCATGAGAAGCTGTATGTGGATAACAGAGTATTCGAAATTTGAACTATCATGATTAATTGTATTGGGCATTTAGCATTCTCCTGTGTTCAGATTCATTGCCTGTAATTCTTAATCAGATTTCCAGTGCAAATACTGCAGGTATGGGTTCAAAATTTTCTTTGTGCCAATGTCTTGGAAAATGTAATGAATATATAGATTTGAAAAACTTTCCTGCCAGTCATCTACTTTTCTAAGCAATTTGTGGAAGATGAACCCAGACTGAAAAGGGGTACATAGATTTACCAAAATGAACCATTTTAACTGCTTTTTTCACTATGTTTTGCTCTTATTATATAATAAAACCTAAACCAGGTGAGTTCCATGCTTTAGCTCTTTGTGCGTGCATGTGTGTGTGAGCATATTGCATACTCAACTTTGCAATGCCAAGTTCTGTTTGGATCAAATCCACAGTAAGTTAGCAATGGAATCATTTTCCAGAATCTTTTCAGAAACAGAATGCGTACATGAAGAAGGGAAGGAAAGCACAGTGTTTGGCATTTTTTAAAGCTGAGCTCAGTTCTGAAACAAAAAAAAGTGCAGAGTTGCTTTCAGGGTGTTGTCCACACCTGTCTCAGGGCTGGCACAAGGCTCTGCATCTCTTAGAACAGTGCTTCCTAATCTTTTTTTCTGTAGCAACTCCACTTCTGGACTTGCAGCATCTCTCAACTTTCAGTCCAAGGCTGGCTTATATGATTGAATTTATGTGGGACTTTAAGCCAAAATTCCACTTGAGGATGCAACCTCAAGCATCTTGGGAACTGCTGACTTAGGCTTTGTATTCTCTGAATTTGCAGAGAACGGTGCAGACAGATTCCTACATCTGTGTGGAGTATTGCTGACCCTAGTCAAGTCAACAAGGTTATTCCATCTTACATGTTTGCTGGACTGAAGCCTTGGGAACGCCCATTAAATTGTGCAGGAGTTGGACAGCTTCTGAAACAGCTTGTTCAAAAATGCTAGTCAAATTGTTTCTGCCTCTTGCTATTTCTTCCCTGTCTTATTTTCAGTTGCTGTCCTTCTAGGCCATGGCTTTACCCTAACCATGCTCAAAATATTTGATGGCATGGGTCCTCCATATTGATAATTTGTCTTAGCAAGGTAAAAATGAAGGTTGAGCTGAAAATCTGTTTGTCTGAGATTCTTGTGCCAGATGGAATCTATAGTCTCACCCATCATGTTAAAAAGCCCACCTATTAAAAGTAGCTGTTTGTTCCAATAAGTATGTTTGGCAAATGTGAGTGATCATATTGGTATCTTGCCCAAGTACCTGCTATTACAATTGGGCAGCCTATTAGCCCTTTGTGTTGTGACAGCACCTGAGACTCCTGCAATAGCCCAGGAGGATTAGGCACAATGTGATTGGGTTAGCACAATGTGATTGTTATTCCAAACATATTTCATTACTTCAGTTTTTCTCCACCTTTTCCCCAAGACTTTTCACTAGAGTTGGTCTTTTTTTTTCAAATTTTGAAATTTCCACATTCGAATAATGAATACTTTCTTCTTTATAAAGGATGTATTTCCCTCATTTTTGACCTCCTGTAAGTTGTAGGACTTAACTTGTTTACTGGAAAATTCATAAGGTAAATAATTGAGTTTTCATGAAATCTAAGTAGTCTCTGAGTATTGTAGAATTATATAAATTGTAACTTTTTATCTAAAATGATTCAGTACTCTAGCTTTTAAAAATGAAAGACCATTAATCTGCCCTCTGTTATACCTGTCTTTTCAAAAGGATTATGCAGAATACAAGGGGTAGAATTTAGGTTCTTTGAATATTGCAGCTAAGTAATCATGATGATGACCTAGATCTAAGGTGAAATAAAGCTTCTGCAATATGATCCAATTTAAGTTTTCTTTTATTGTAGTAATTTAGACTCTTTCATAACAACATAATGATAATAAGATTATTTAATTCTTATTGCCCTGAGAAATGTTTTAAGTCATCAGGAAAATATTTTAATGCAGAACAGGTGCATGGTAACATATCACTCTTTGCTATTATGTATTCATGAGGATACCCTACAGTTGTGGAATTAGGAGCATTGCCATGCTTGCAAAATTCAGCAGTCAGGATTTTTTCCCCATCTTAAATGGAAAAAATATATTATTTTTGCAATATTCAGCATATTAGAATGAAGAGAAGAACCATCAGGAGCTCCGTCTGAGAAGCCTTTCCTAGAGAATACAAGCTGACATCTAACCATTTTACTCTTCTAACCCTTTTACCTGCTATTCTATGCCATGTTATTATGTGTTTATAAATAGCAAAATGGTTTTCCAAAATGTCTCAATATATTATTTTGCTGTTTCATTATTACATGTTTGTATTACAGCAGTGCATAGGGGTCTTAAAGATTAGGGCTCCATTGTGTTAGGTACTGTATGAACATATATAATAAGAGATGGTTCCTGCCCATCAAAACAAACTAAGAGTGTGGGAAAAAGGCAGTTTAATGGGATTATGAAGTTACAAATGCTAGAGAAAAGGAAACCTGATGAAATGAGGAGAAAGGAATTTTCAGTTGTAGTCAAGGCCTTGGACAGTCTAATGAATAAATCTATTGTTTTAATTTTTGGGGCATAATTTAAAGTAACAAGTATGCAAACCCATCCCTATCATCCCTATTTACTTGTAGGAGAGTGCTCATAGTGGTATAACCTATTCTGATTTGATAAAATATAGCAAGCTGTAGTAGTGTAAAGAGCCGTATATCAGTATAACTGCATTAACGCTCAGTTCTTCCCCTGTACAACTTGTAAATAAGTCATGGCCCTTACTGGCACAGTTATGCTATTAAAACTTCAAGTACAGACTAGGCCTAAAACTGTAAATAGTTTTTGCTCAACCTGTTCATCCCAAGAGAGCTATTGTGGAACCCTCTAGTTTCTTTATAGCATCTGGACTTCAGGGCTAAGTACAGACATTTGGGGGCATTAGGAGAGGTTAAAATTATTCAAAATGGCCACCTGATATCAGATAAGTTGGGATTGGGGGGAGCTAATAGGAGGGCTGGGGAGCAAGCAGGCTGGGGGGAATCAGGAGTCCGCTGGAGGATGGGGCAGACGTGATCCATGGGTGGGGTGGGGCAGACATAACATACAGGGTGTTGCTGGGGTCCAGGAGGGTCTGATGCAATCAGGGAGACTTGTGGGGACTGTGGGAGGAGCTAGCAGGGCCCACAGGGTGGCTTGGGGAACCAGGGACTATTTTTAGCCCCCTCAACACCCACCCCTGACAAGCCTACCCACCACATACCTCCAGGCTCTCCCTGCACCAGGACTTACTTGCTCAGCTCTGGCAGCAGCAAATGCTGATACAAGCAGCTGCACCCAGAGTGGCTTGTGGGATGGCAGAGGGAGGGAGGGCAGGAGGAGCAAGGGGCTGGGGGACAAAAAATAGCTTGGTGTGGGGGTGAGGTTGAAAAGCACAGCCCCAGGGCTGCAACCGTTGGCTGGGTTTTCCCAGCCCTGGGGTTGCGTAGGGAAGCAGTACAGGGGGTCCA
>NW_005842142.1:1086716-1089962 GCF_000455745.1 Alligator sinensis
CCAGTCTGACCCATGTCAAGTAAGTTTTATAATACGTCCACCCAGGTTTATCATAAACCTGATGCTGCAATTTTAGACCAGTTTGTGTGCATGGAACTTCTGTACCGTTATAGATGTAGATTGATTTCCGGTCACTGAGACTGGGTCTGTAAATGTAAGTTCGGCACCAGGACAAGTTAGTTTAAATTGGGTGGCCATTTTGCACCTGATTTAACATCCCCAAATGTCTGTATTTAGCCTTTGAGACTACAGGATATCTATGCTGCTCTGTGGCATACTCATCCTCCCTCCCCATCTAACTGGTCCTATTTTGTATGTGTGAAACCCAGAAACGAGGCGACTTGCTGCTTCTTTCAAGGATAATGGAGATGAGAATGTCAGAAGCCATGGATGGGGCTTTCCTCAAGCTATCTTAACTGGCTTATTTCCTGGTTTGGTGTGTTTGGAATGGATGGGCAGGAGTGTGCTTCTTGGTAGTGCTCTTAGGAGTTCTCTGGAAGTGTTACAGCCATACCCAGGTATCTTGCTGTTATGAAACAGGTCTCAAAATAGTATTAATGCTGCATTAATAATTTTGGTATTCAAACTGAGTGAAAGGAAAACTTATAACTAATTTCACTTTTTATTTCTTCCTAGATAGATGCTTGAGAACAAGTAGCTAGGCAAAATATTTTTCTGTAAAGAAAAGCCCTTTGGTACAGGCTCATGTTTTTAGTTAGCCAGTTTTCTTTGGTAATTTCTTCATACTGTTATCCCATCATTCCAAATAGGTGTGGATCTTGTGTGCAGAAGTATGAATTTTGTACTGTCGGCTTCCACGCCTCTGGTCCACTGATGTGAAGACCCTTCTGTCTATTTGTTCTTTTACTGATGGAAGGTTAGGGCTATATTTGTTCCTACCCCTGACCGTTGTCTTTGGTCTTGCCGTGACTGAAGGAGAACCTGTGTGAAGCAACACTCCAAAGTGCTGAAAATCAAATTTGCCAGTTGACCACTTCTGTTTAGCAATTGGATGAGCTGGGCTATAAATGTTATTGCAATTTGCTGGATCTGAACTTCAGGGGAAAATGTATAGCTGAAACATGACTTTGGGGAAAAAAATCACTGAAGAAACACAATGTCAAATTAGGTTGGTACATTCTTGCAAGAAGGCTTATTTGTTGTACCTTATATAGTTTTTTTTGCCTTACAATTGACTGTGCATCTCTGTCTATAGGTGTGTGATCATCTGCATTACTTTCTTTCCCTTCCTTTTTTTCTTTCTCACAGTGCATGCCAATTAAAGGTCTTGGATTTGTGCTTGGAGCCTACAAATGCATTTGCAAGGCTGGATTCTATCATCCCAACATCTTTTCAGTGAACAGCTTTCAGAGTAAGTGCCTTTGCGTGAGCTGAAAAAAAAGTTAAAAAACAGAGCATTAATAATGCAAGACTCCTTTTATCCTAGTCAGTGTTATACAGTAAAATCCCAATGGTCTGCAACTCTCAGATTATATAATCACTTAAGAAGTTGTAGCCCTTTGGTTTGTCATCTGTGTTACTCTTGAGGATCGGTAAAACACACCTACTTTAAGCATATTTGATTTGTAAATAAATTGAAAAATATGGAAAAAATTCTTGCTATGGGGGAATTGAAGCTTTTTGGCGTCCATATTTAAGCGGGAGTGATGAAGAAATAAAATACAGTAATTTTTACTTTTATTAATGTTGAGTAGATGTTCTGAACTCTGTCTGTATGTTTTAATTGTTCTAATTTTGTGCCAGTTGACTAGGGGAATCCAGACTATAATACTGAATTGAGTAATTAGAGATGGGTCAGGACTGAACAAACTGCTATCAGTGAAATGTGGATAACCTATGACCTACAGGGTTTCTAAAAATGTACAACTTGAATGTATGGTACCTCCACCAGTTTCTTTAGACAGGGCACAACTATGAGAGGAGGAGGGGGGCAAGAATGGAGAAAGAGAGTTGTTGAACATCAGGAAAGCTGCTAATCCATTCATGAACCCAGGACTTATACAGGTGACATGTACACATTGGCATATAACTTTTATTGGTTTTGAGCACCCGTATAAATCATACTTGGTCTGGAATGGACAGATCTGCAGAAGGTAGACCACTTCACTATCAGGTGGCAGTGCCAGTGGCCTGTTTGCCTTGGGTAAATGGCTATCCCAGAATAAGCTGATTTTTACTGAAATAAAGTCTACATTAGATTGGAGTAGGACTGCTTAGAATCATAGAGAAGTAGGGCTGGAAGGGACCTCCAAAGGTCATCTAGTTCAACCCCCTGCCTGAGGCAGGATCATCTCTATCCAAACCATCCCATACGATCCATAATTTAAATTCTAGATAAGACTACCATCAACCCTGACACAACACAGATCTAATATCCTAACCTGCTACAGGCAAAGCAAAGGAACGAGAGCAGCCAATGTCCTGCTTCTATAAAATGTTGTTAATATGTGTGTCACGGCAGGGTCCTGCAGGAGGGCCGCGGTCTCCTTATGGCCCCCTCACCGTGCCAAGTCGGCCCAAGGGCACCCTCAAATTCTCGCCCGCCACGTCTTTGATGTTTATGTATAGTTGGGAGGCTGCCTATGACTCCCTGGGCACAGATAGCTGGGACCTCTGTCCCCGTGTGTTCCTGGACCCCCTGGGGGTCTCCGAGTATGATGGGTGCTCCCCAGACACCCTAGCCTTATGGGCTA
This sequence comes from Alligator sinensis, assembly GCF_000455745.1. Classification (NCBI taxonomy): domain Eukaryota; kingdom Metazoa; phylum Chordata; order Crocodylia; family Alligatoridae; genus Alligator; species Alligator sinensis. The sequence continues at coordinate 1,089,431 of NW_005842142.1, forward strand.
TGCGTGGCTCCTACCAACCCCTAATACCAAGCCCCAAGCCTCGCTGATGTGCTGGACGTTGGTCTGTCACGTTACACGCCCGTTGTCCTGGGCCTCCTCTGTAATCTAGCCCACTCCAGGGCCTCCCCAGTAGTCTAGCCCACTCCTGGGCTCTCTCTAATACACAGCCCCTCACTGGGACTCTCGTCAAGCCCACTCTGGGCCTTCTCTAAAAGTGTTGTCCCACTCAGGGACCCTCTAGCGGGTCTCCGGTCCTTTAGGCCAACTGCACAGCTACCCTCTCTGATCCCGGCTCACCGCACTGCTATCCCCTTTCTCCGGGGACCACTGCAGCATCTTGCCTTTCTCCTGGGGCGTCGTACTACTAACCCCTTCCGTCGGGGTCCACCGCAGCACCCTGCCCCTATCTGAGGGCTGTTGCCGCACTAGCCTACAGCCGGGCTCGCTACGCCCGTCTCGGGCTTCTCAATAGTCCCCCTTCTCTGGGACCTTACATGCCCGCGCCGGGCTTCTCAATAATATCGCCCACTCT
>NW_005842142.1:1090133-1090333 GCF_000455745.1 Alligator sinensis
TCCTATGTCCCCCGCCCGCAACCCACTGGTTGCGCTCATCACCGCAGGCTGAGCCTTCACTGGCGCTGCGTCTTCACTGGCGCCGGGGTTCTCACACTCCGTGAGCCCCCTATGAGGATAGTGCACCCTCTTGGCACTAGGGCCCCCACACCTCTGGGGTCCCTATGAGGCCTCCTCCAACCCCTACAGCCTCACCCACA
>NW_005842142.1:1090390-1134436 GCF_000455745.1 Alligator sinensis
CTCTGGCTGCTAGCAGGGAACTGCCAGCCTGGCCTCAGCCCTGGGCTTTATGAGGGCCAGGCCCTGCCCCCTTCTGGCCAGCTGACTCACATTAGCTGCCTTGGCAACCCACAGCTGTGGTTATGTTCTGCCAGGGCTTTCTCTCCCTGGCAGTTTCTACTCCCTAGGAGCAGGCACTGAGGTGCCCTGCGACAATATGCTCAAGAGATCCTGAGTAGAGGGCCACACTTACAGAGAAAGGCAACCCCCCGGGCTCATAGTTCATATGACCCTGGAGTAAAATTATTTCCTGACCTCAAATATGTAGGTTGGTTTGATCCTGAGTGGACAGGCAAGACCCTCTAGTCAGGCACCTCCAGATTTTAGTCCCAGCAGGGGGATTGCCACACCCCAGTCAAAGTCCCAGCCTTGGCTGTAGCCAAAACCGTGGCCACTTCTGGAAGCCAGTGAGTGAGATCGGCCGTGGGGGGACCCCCGCCGTGGTCACTGTGGTAGCATGTGCCCCCCTGAGTAAGGTGGCACCAGTCACCCATGCCCACATCCTTTTAAAAACGTGGAGCCCAGAACTGCACACAGTATTCCAGATGAGGCCTATCTAGTAATGAGTAGAAAGGCACTGTCACCTCCTGTGTCTTGCACCTAACGTTTTTGTTGATGAGCCCCAAAACTGCATTCAACTTTTGTGTGGCTGAATCACACTACAGACTCGTATGGAAGCTGTGGTTTACTGAGACTCCTAAGTCCTTTTCGATAGTGCTGCTATCCAGATACGTGTCACCCATTTTATATTTGCGTTTTTGAATATTCCTCCTGTGGTGCAGTACCTTGTTTTTGTGTGCATTGAACTTAATCCTGTTAGCTCTAGCCCAACTTTCCAATCTGTCCAGACCTTTCTGATTTGTGCTGGCATACTGGAATGTATTTACAATCCTTCCTGGTTTCATGTCATCTGCAAACTTGCTCAAGAAGCTTTCTATGCTAGCATCCAAACTGTTAATAAACATGTTGAACAGCACCAGGCTCAGGACAGACCCCTGTGGGACTCCACTCAAAACCTCCAGACATTCTGACATGGACCCATTAATAATTACACTTTGCTTGAGGCTAGTGAGCCATTATCTTTCCATCTTATGGTAGTTTTATCTAGCCCACATTTCTCCAATTTGTTTATGACAGGGGTTGTCAACCAGGGGTACACGTACACCTGGGGGTACTTTGAAAGGTGTCAGGGCAGGCAGGGACGGAGCTCTGCCACCCCGTGCCACTGCCTCACAGGAGCAGGGCCAGGGCGGGGCGAGAGCATGGCCCCACAGATGCTGTGCTGCTGCTGCTTGCCACACCCCTGCTCGCCACCCCCCTCCCCTTGCTCAGCGTCCGGCTGAGTGCCACCCCCCAGGGGTACACTTACTAAAAAGGGGGCCACTGGGGGTACACTTATTTAAAAAGGTTGAAAACCCCTGGTTTATGAGAATGTCTTGTGGGGCCTTGTCAAAAGTCTTTCTGAAGTCCAGGTACACTATATCCATAGCATTGCCATCATCCACCCAAGTAGTTACTTTGTGAAAGAAGGAAATAATTTTTGTTTGACATGACTTGTTTTTCATAAGTCCATGATGGTTGCTTATGATCAGTCTTTGCTTCTCCAGATGCTTGCAAATGACCTTCCTTAGGATATACTCCAGTAACTTCCCAGGTATTGAGGTCAACGCCTACTCCCTGTTTACACAATGTAAAGTGGTCAGACCCTGTGTTTTCAGAAAAGCCTTTAAATGGTGATCGCCAAGGCAGTGCCTTCATTTCATTACTGAGTAGTGTCCATCACGTTAACTGTTCTCTGCATAGATTTTGTACTGATATAATGCTTTGGTTAGAAATGCAGTTATACTGTTACAACTCTACTTATGAAGGTGTCATACTTCTATAGCACGCTCCCCTTCCTGAACAACAAAGCTATACTGATATAAAACACCTTTAGGCTATTATAACAGAGTCCCCACAAGGGGTGGTACTGCTAACTCTTCTGGTATGGTTAAACTCGTACAACTTTATAGTGTAGACATAGCCTAAGAAATCCCTTTGTAGTGATTTGGACTTTCTCATTGGCTTTTATTTACCTAAAGCTACTAGAAGACAAAACCTGTAGATAAATTTAACAGCTCTTTATGTCTCCCTCAGTAGTTCATCATAACCTTTTCTTTAATGAGTCAGCTTTGTTACCTAAGAATGCCTAAAGATGCTTAGGAGCCCTGCTTTAACTCTTAGTGCTTTATACAAAGTGCCATGAGTTAGAGCACCTCCCTCCCCAACCCAGCAGATGTTCAACTATTGGGTCAGGGAGGATTGAGCCTGCCTGTACCAGCCCTGGCCAGGAGGTGAGGGTGCTCCAGCAGCCCCCAAGGAAGCTGCTGAACTGTCCCTCTGCCCAGCAACCCCCAGCTCTGGGGCTGTCAGTGTGGGAGGGAGAGAGATGGGGAAGGAGCAGCATGGAGCTGCCATCTGGGCTTGACCTGGCTGGAGCTGGAGGTGGGGGGGAGGGACAGGGTGGAACAGAGCCCCCTTGCCTTGTGGGCCCCCCCATCTAACCTGGCTAAAGTATTCGGGGGAGCCAGCCTGGGCCCGTGGGGCTAGGAAGCTCTGTTCCAAACCCTCCCCCACTTCAGCTCCAGCCAGGCCAAGCCAAGGAGGCAGCTGCTGCTGCTGCTGCTGCTGCCGCTGCTGCCGGCGCCTGCAAAGACGCCCGGGGGCGCGTGCTGCTGCTGCTGCTGCTGCTGCTGCTGCTGTCAAGAAGCCCGGGTGGGGGGTGGGGAAGGGAGACCCCCTCATCTTGAAGGCCTGGCTTGGCTCCCTCCAGTACCCCAGCTGGGTAGCTGGCAAGGGGGAGGGGTGTGAGGCTACGGGGCTCTGGTCCACCCTGCCCCCACCTTCAGCTCCAGCCAGTCCAGGCCCAGCCAGAAGCTCCATGCCACTCCTTTTCCCTACCTCCCCTGCTGACAGCCCTGCAAAGTGCAAAAACTTAATCCTGGAGGGAACACAAGTTCCCTAAGGCACTCTGCTTTACAGTGCCTTCATCTAATACCTCATTTCAGGAGGATTAATTTTTCTGGTGATTGGCCATTTTAAAAGCACTCTGCAGCTATGCATGTGTATTACATCACAACTGTAGAGTGCTTTCAGGGGCCCAATTGCATAAAAAATATAATTCATGTAAGTGCCCTATGCTATTTAATATCCTGCCATCTGGCTAAGTTTTCCTACCTTTTGCAAACTTTAGAGAACAAATGTGTCAATCTGCTGAAGTAGATCCAACACTAGTGGTACAAAACACGTGAATATGTAACTGATGCACAGTATGCCTGTGAGTGCAGGAGACAGACTCAGTGGCCCAGGAGGTCCCTTTCATTCCCATGTCCTATGTTCCTAAGTGCACTATGGATGGGTCAAATCTATGCTCTTGCTTCATGTTTGTTTTGGTGGGCAAAGGTTATGGCATGCTTACTTGGGTCAAAAGTGGCACGCACTACAGGAGTGTAAGTAGATTAGGTGCTTCTTCTATTGTTAAGTAGGGCTTTGATTTCTATATTGAATTACATGAGTTTCAAATATTTATTTCTTTGACCTACCATTTGCTTTTTTTTTTAGTGGTATTAGATATGTCAGCCCATTTGTGGGTAATTGTAATGGACTGTTCCTGAAATGGATTAGCAAGGATATATCTGACTGGCTATGTATATGTGCACATTTATGTATTGGTAGATATGTTAAGGTGGTTGTTAAGTTTGCATGAGTATTTTTGTTTCACTGTTCCATTCATTTATGTTGAGTGCCAGATCAAGCAGTGATTATCAGATTATTTCAATCCATTGGGGAAGTGAGCAGGTAAAATGCAGCTTTATGAAACCATTTTTCTCTCTGAATCTTTTTGTAGCTCAGGGGTTATGCTTGGTTGTTTCCTCAGTGCAGAATAAATCATGATGAAGGCCAACATTTAATTCTCTTCATGTGTCCATTAAAAATGTAGTTCATGATTTTTATATAAATAAGCAAAACCTACAAAAGGAAAAGTTGCTGCTCAAATTATCAGTAACATTGATCAGTTCAGGCCAAATCTGATTTTGTTTTTATACAAGTGTCATTTGTGTAGCTGCATACATTTTTTTGGCTCTTACATGGATTTCAGATTTTATTTTTACCTGTGGGTGAATGAGGTACTAGTGTAACTGTCTCAAATAGAGTGGAGAAATGGGAGGCAGAGGGGAAGGCAGTGGGCTCTCCTAACTTTCAGCCCCACAGCCTAGTGGTTAGGGAACTTAGCCACTAGGCGAAGTTCCAAGAAGTGGGATGCTTCAGGAAGAGAGCAAGTCAGCACAGCTCAATGAGATGGGCACTATCCTAGAAAGGAGTGGGTTCTGACCTCTGCCTCCACCTCCACTCCCGCTCCCACGTGACAGAAGCTGTCCTTCAAGCTATATATACATTTTATCCGATATATGGTGCAGAAAAGTCATTGGCAGATTGCTCTTCTCCTGATCCCATATGTCTTCCATTTTGGGCTTCCAGGGGAGGGCCAGCTTCAAGAAAAAAATAGAAGCACATTCTGTTTAAGCCATGATATAATGGTTTGGGGGATTTATTGGGAAATGGAAAAGTAGCTTCACACCCCCCACCCTGGGTGAAGGGGCTTAGACCATGAATCTCCTACCTCAGGCTAAAAGGTAGGAAGATTGCTAATTGTAGTTTTTCTCTGACTAGTGTTTCAGGAATTTGTACAGTTATGCATCTAGCCAGGCAATTTTATTCTGCATCAGAGCCTATCTGGCTATAGTGGAGCCTTATGCATTCTCAGACAGAAAAAGCACAACTTTAGGGATAGAAATAGAATCTAAGATCTATGGCTGCTTCTACACACCACTGGGTTTCATTTGATTTAGTTCTCCCTAAATTGAAATGGTGGGTTTTTAAAAACACTTCTTCAATTTTGGGAAAATTAAACTGAACTAAACCCCATGGCGTCTACACAAGGGTACTCTTTGGTGGGGGGGGACGAGCTGCTGGTGGGCTGAGTGGTACCAGAGCTGTGTGGGGGCCCCCCAGGTGGCACCTGCCCACTGGCACCCAGCCTGGGCAGTCCTGGGGGGTGGCACACCCATGGAGGGAAGCACCAGTCCCCCTGCAGCTGTGGAGGGCAGCACCAGGCCTCCGCACAGTTCAGGTAGGCAGGGAAGCTCCAGGGAGGGGAAAAAAAAATATCAGGCTCGCCCCTATTTTTTTTTTTCTTCAGTAGAGCCTGCTTGTATAGGCTGTTGCTGGGCCTCACCGCCCCTGAGTTGCACGAGGTCTGCCAGGCCCCAAGCGTGTCAGCTTGCAGTGCCCCTTGTACTGTTGCACTTTGTTAGGTAGCAAACTAAAACACCTCGGAGGTGTTTTATCTTGCTGCGTACCAAAGTCATCTAAAGCCGAATACACCACTAGTGTGCAAACAGCAACGCCATTAAAGCGGAATACTCCGCCAAATGTTCAAACAGCAGTGTCATTAAAGTGGTGCAAAAGGGCATTTAATCTGCTTTAAAGCACAATTCTGTGGCATGTACAAAGGCTATGTAGGTGGCACTTAGGTGCATAAAGGTGAAACAGGATTTAGCTCTTATGCCTATGCTGAAACTTGAGGCCTGTAAATTCAGTTCTCTGTGAATACTTTGAGTTAACCTAGATCACTGTGAATTAACATGACAGAGCTAGGGTTTGGGAATGATCTTGTTATAAGGATCAGCTTAGTCTGGCAATCTGAATAGATCCTGCCAAACTTGAAAAGTGTGACAGTGAGAGTTAGGAGTAGGAAAAGGCTGTCAAGTACTGAAACAAAAGACATTGGTTCAAAGGGAAATGAGTTCTGTCCCCTAGATGTAATGAAAACTGCAGCCACACTAAAGGAAGTACAGGCTGTGCTTAGAAAATCTAAAAGATGTTAGCTTTAAGATGAATTCCAGGCACGTATTTCCAGAAGACTGAGTGCAGTTGTGACAGAAACTGTCTGACCTGAAGATCTATTTGTATATACAGCTTGGGAAAGTCTGATGATGAGAGCAATGAATCTGGATAGAAATGTAAAAGGTGGAAAAAATATCCCTAGAGCATGAAAATAAAACTTAAAAAGAAGCAGTGAGGTCAGAGAACCTGAGATAAGAGATTAAACAATATGTGGCTTCAAAATTGTTCAGTCTTGCACCGTTTTACACTGAAAAACTGAAGTTTGACTGCAGAATTTATGCATGATCTCATTGGGACATGGCACTGTGTCAGAACTGGCTGAACTGTACATACAAGTTGTGCTTCAGGTAATGGTGTTCCAACAAGGAACTGTTATAGGCCCACATGGTGTGAATTCTTCGGTTGGAATCTGAAAGTTGTTTTTCTAAAAATGGGGTTGAGGAGTATTGAAGTTTCCCCAGTTTAAGAGAGTGTTTGTCTGCTACCCTGGCCAACTCAGCAGGTGATCTGAAAGGCTAGCTGCAGTGTTGAATGTATATGATCAGATTAGGGATCCTGGTTTTCTCTGTTTAGAAACTGCATATTCTCCGATTAAAAAACCCCACACCCTCAAATTCTCTGATTAAAAAACACAAAATCCGTGATAAAAATGGAATGCCACTATATATATAGGTATCAGCTGAACACAAGGTTTTATTGATATATTTACAGTTTTAAAGCAATTTAAAAACCTGCCAGTGCCTTAATCACTATAATAAAATAAATTCTAAATATCTATAAACTTTGGCATTTGATTTTGGATTTTTGATCATGGAAAATCAGAGCTCCCCCTGCCCCATTCACTCACCAGGACCCTCACTGCCAAGACAAAGCCCCCTGGTCCTGCTAGTGCCTCTCACTCCCCACCCACATCCCCTGTCCCTGTTGGTGCTCCTCACTCCCCTCCCACAGTCCTGTCATCCCTTCCAGCCATGCCAGAGAGAGCCTCCAGCTGCCAAGGCTATGGGGCCAAGGACCTAGGTCCACAGCCTTCTGTCCCCACAGCAGTGCCCAAACCCTGCCTGCCACTCATGGGAGGTGGCAGCTGTTGCAGCAGAGAGAAGCATGGAGCTCAGCTCCCCCTTCTGCTATGAGTGGCACAGCCGGAGTGGAGCTGGTGGGGAGGGTGGATGCAGGCTGCCTGCTGCAGGCTCAGGGCTCCCTGCCCAGCATGGCAGAGCAGAATGGGGCCAGGAAGGGAGGGTCATGCCACCATTGGGAGCTCCACGCTTCCATGGCAAGATTCTCCCTGCCTGCCCAGCAGCAGTGATAGGCACAAACAACTATGCTGCTGGGAGGGCAGGGGGCACCACACCATGGCGGTGCAGGATTCATGGCAGTGACACTCATCGTGCCCATTGGGTCCCACCTGTTGCGTTGCAGAGGCCCCAGGGAAGGGCAGCAGGGTGGGGAGTCCAAGCCCACAGTGGGAAACCCATAACTGCTTCCACACTGTGCACAAATCTGGGGGGCACTGTCCTGCTCTCTGCCCAGACCCTGCGGCTGCCATTCCAGTTCTGGGCCCCAAGGCCTACACATGACCCCAGCTGGCCAGCAGCCTCATCCCTGCCCAACTCCCTCCTTCCCTCACTATGGGGGCCTCAATCCCCCCTCCCCCCCAAACTTACCTGTGGTGAGCTGCTCTACAGGATGCTTGCCGGCCATGTGCATGTATAAATGTGCACATGGTACTCCTGCCTGGCTGCCCTTTTCCTGCTCCCCCCAGCCCCTTGCAGGCTGGAACTTCTCATGAATGGATCTGTGTTGTCCTGGTGTGAAGTGGCCGCTGGTGTCCCTCAGGGGTTCGTGGTTGGACTGGTGTTTTTCAACACCTTTATCAATGATTTGTATGGGGGAGCGAAAAGCTCACTGGCCAAGTTCGTGGGTGACACCAAGTTATGGGGCAGTGAGGTCACGTCAGAAGATAGGTTGTAGATACAGGTGGACCTGGACAGGCTCGAGAGTTTGGCAGACTGGAACCAGGTGAAGTTCAACACTTCCAAGTGCAGGGTGCTCCATCTGGGGGCAAACAACCCTCAAAATACATACAGGCTCGGTGGTGACGACTTGCACCATGGCTGAAAGGGACCAAGGGGTAATGACTGACCATCACATGCATATGAGCCTTAAGTGTGAGGTGGTGGTCAGCAGGGCAAATAACATGCTGGCATGCATCAACTGATGCATCTCATGTAAAACTAAGGAAGTGATACTCCTGCTGTACTCAGCTTTGGTGAGACCGCAGTTAGAGTACTGCATCCAGTTCTGGGTACTGCACTTCAATAAGGACATGGAAAAACTTGAGAGGGTCCAGAAAAGAGCCACCTATATGATCAGAGACCTGCAAGGCAAGCAATATGAGGAAAGGCTGAGGGACCTGGGCCTTTTTAGCCTAAAGAAGAGAAGGCTGAGAGGGGACTTAGTAGCGACTTACCGCTATATCAGAGGAGTACATCAGGATCTTGGTGAACAACTGTTCACTAGGGCACCCCCAGGTAAGACCAAGATGAGTAAGATCTGACAGTGGATACAAACTTCTGGAAGGCTGCTTCAGGCTTAATACCAGGAAGAACTCTTTCACAGTCAGAGTGCCCAGACTGCGGAATAAACTCCCTCCAGAGGTGGTGCAGTCACCTACCCTGGAGATTTTCAAGAGGAGACTAGACAGTCACCTTGTTGCAGTCACCTAACCCTAGTTGTCTTCCTGCCTAGAGCTGGGAGGAGGGGTGGACCCAATGACCTGCAAGGTCCCATCCAGTCCCTAACAATCTTTAAATCTATGAATAAGGGGAAACCTACTGTTTCCTGTGTTTTTCTCTTTTCTGGGATTTTCTCGTTAAAGTGAGAGTTTTACCATGGTGAACTGGTGAACAGCTTTTTTTACATGGTGAATGGCAAACTGGAATCCTGGATCATCAGTAAAAAAAGGAAAAATTGTTGGTCTGTTGTTTCTCATTAAAAATCATGCTGAATGCTGGAAATTTGCATAGGTATAATTCAGGATAAATCTGAAAGGTTTAGGACTGCATTTAGATACTGTATATACTCAAAAATAAGATGGCCCTGAATACAAAACAACCCATCAATAATTTGTTATAATTTTCAAGGTGTAGAATCCAATTTTTGGAAATTTGCCTTGAATTTGTCTCCTTCCTACTGCTACAGCAGGGAGAATAAATCTGGGGGTCAGGTAGCCCCCTTACCCACTGTCTCCCCCCAACTTCTTCTCCCTGAAGCCCTTTCCCCACCTTCTTACTGTCAGATCTTGTTCTCCTGGAACATATGGAAGTGAGGAGCAAATTTGAAAACACTGACCTTGAAATAAACATACTTGTTGTAATTTGCTTATAGTACCCATAGACTTAATTCATTCAGAATTGATGCATTTTGCTTTTTGCAGCTGCTGCAAGTTTTACCATAGGTATTCCATAAACACACTTTTAAGAAGCACTTTTGTAGGACCTTTGTCTAGGCTTTGTCTAGCTGGGTCTTAAAAACCTCCAAGGATGGAGATTCTACAACATCTCTGGGCAGCCTGTTCCAGTGTTTTACTGCCCTCCTAGTGAGAGAGGTTTTTCCTAATATCTAACCTAAACTTCCCTTGCTGCACCTTGAGACCATTGCTCCTTGTTCTGTCATCTGCCACCACTGAGAACAGTCTAACTCCATCCTCTTTGGAACTACCCTTCAGGTAGTTGAAGGCTGCTGTTAAATCCCCTCTAAATCTTCTCTTCTCCAGACTAAGTAAGCCCAGTTCCTTTATCCTCTCCTCATAAGTCACATGCCCCAGCTCCCTAACCATTTTTGTTGCCCTCCGCTGAACTCTCTCCAGTTTGTCCCCATCCTTTCTGTAGGGGGAGGGGGGGATCCTGTACTTCTGTAGCTTGCTTACAAGAATGTTGTGGGAGACTATCAAAAACCTTGCTAAAGTCAAGGTATACCACATTCACTGGTCCCCCCACATCCACAGAGCCAGTCATCTCATCATAGAAGGCAGTCAAGTTGGTCAGGTATGACTTGCCCTTGGTGAATCCATGCTGACTGTTCCTAAACCCCTTCTTCTCCTCCAAGTTCTTAGAAATGGATCTGCTCCATGATTTTTCCATGGACTGAGGTGAAGCTGACAGGTCAGTAGTTCCCTTGTTCCTCCTTTTTTTCCTTTCCTTTTTTTCCTTTCTTAAATATGACAGTCTTTGTTTCCCCCCTGGGGCGCTTTTTTTCCTCCTTTTTTTTTCCTTTCTTAAATATGTACACTATATTTGCCCAATTTCCAATCATCTTGAAGTCACAGAGAAGCTAAGCCATATGAGCACTGGGGCAGAAAGATGTCATCCTTTGCTGCTACGAAGGTTGCCATGATGCTCCAAAGGGAAGTCCATTTTAAGGCCTGAAGCCTGTTTCTAAGGCATCTAAGGTCTTGGCATATGTCATTCAAAGTGGAACTTGTTAGTCTATCATTGTTTTTTTTGCCTAAGAATTAGGGCTTGAGACTAGGGTGATAGTTTCAAAGATGGATTTGTGACAATTAGGGAGACCATGTTTTTCAAAAGGGCTGACTTGTTCTTCTCTAAAGGAGGGGTTAGGCTAAAACAGATAACTGGCTTGATGCCAAACATACTGTTTCCATTTATGACTTGGACCAAAACTGGCGCAAGGCAGTCAGTTGTACATGACGATTAAATGGAAGTTAAGTTGACTCAGCTGTGATTATTCTGAGACAAAGTACTAATTCAGATAATTCACAAGTACTTAATTTGGGACAATGGGCTTTTCAATCTATAAGGTGTGGGGTTTGCTGTGAGACAAAGTGCTCAAATGTGAATCAAGCTGGTTGTCTGTTTTTATCCTTATAAGGTAGCAGCATAACTAAGGTGGGGTGCAAGTGGGGCACTAGCCCTGGGATTGGCAGCTCCAACTATCTTCCCCCTCCAGACCCTGCAGCATCAGCCAGAGTGTGGGGAGCCCATGCCACGGAATCAGCAGCTGGGGTCTTGAAGTCTCTGGTACCCCTCCCCCTTGCTCTCTAGTGTCTCTCACCTCCCTTTCTGCCCAGGGCACCACAATTGATAGTTAAAACCACCTCTAGTTTAAACCACCTAATCCAAGCTGCTATGCCAAAGAACTCCATATGGATTTGGGATCGTCTTTGAAGGAGTTTGAGTCCAAAAGAATTTGAAGAAGCAAACAAGCCCGACCCCCATATGTTTCAAGTCTTACAAAGTGAAACTGTAGCCATGTCTTCTGTTCAGCACTGGGAATTAAGTACTAAATGTACACAATCATATAAAATGTAAAAGTTTATGTAATTTTATATTAGCAGTACAAAGGAGAAAACTACCTACACTTGTTGTGAGATAAATATAGTTGCGTGGGAAAATAATTTCTAAGTACAACATTTGGCAGCAAACAATACAAGTAAATACTCTTTCTTTTTGTTCCTCAGGTCTACTTTTTATTTTCATTGTATACCTCAATTCCTTTGCCTGATACTTTTTAGTTTCTAGGTTTTGCTATTCTTATTCTTAAAGGGGTTTTTTTTTTGAATCTCCTTAACTTTTAATTTTTTTCCTTCCTAAGATAAACATTTCTCATCTCTTCAAAACTTCTGTACTTATTCTATCATTTTAGATTTCTTATTTTTCTTTTTATTAGTCAAACATTCTCTCAGTTAGTCATTGATATTGATTTCTCCTGTCCCTTCAGTTTAACTATTTTCTTTCCTTTTTCCTCCCACCTTATTCTTTTTCCCTTTACCTTCCTCCTCTGTGTCCCTTGTCTCTATTTATTTCTGATCCCTATGGTGCACAGTCTCTCACTGTTTGATTCTGTTACCATCGATGTCAATGGCAAGACTCCATTTGACTTAAATGGAGCAAAATTTGGCTCCTAGCTATTGTCTACTTGCTACATTGTATTCTTGATAATCCTGTGCCACCATCAGTTTTGAGAAGAAATGGATTTTTTTCTCTGATGTTGGAGTCATACTGCCAAAGAGCCCAAGGTGTGGCAAAAAGAAGGTACTTCCTTGCCACTGCTGCAGTGAATCATCTGTCATGCAGCTGAATTGCTCTGGATGTTACATTAACTCTAGTTGGATAACAGTTATCAGTGGATAGAAGAGGAACTTTACACATGCAGAAAGAAGTACGGATGCATTTGAGTGCTTCTTGATATATGTCTTGGGGATCATGGGTGGATTTAAGCATTTCTCAACCAAACTGGTGTGCGGTAACCACTATGACAATAGGTTACTTCTAATGAATATGGTAGTGGCTCTGTGCTGAAAAATAGCAATATTTTGGAGGGGAAATTTGGTAGTGGGTAACTTCTTATCAAACTTCAAAAAAAAAATCAAGTAGATCCAATCTGTATCCACTGCAGATTAACTCTAAGGAAGAATAATTTCCAAGTCAAACAATATTCATCATCTAATCAGTCATAGCTAGTGGGGATTTATGTGCATATTGATGACCTTTCTTGAAAGGCAGCTAGAAGCATTTCATGAAACATGGTTAAGATAAAGTTTGCTGTTGACTTATGAAGCTCTATCCTTAGGGTATTTACTGTAACATGCAACTGTTTATCAGCTGTTATCCCTATAACATGTGACAAGCAGAGACATAAAGATCCTTTCAAACAAGATATAGATAAGTAAATATTTGTTCACTTGGATTAGAATGTACTTTTTATAATTTTTCAAGGTTGAAAGTTTAAGAACAACTTGTAAGAGTTTCAGTCTTAGCGCCACTCAGAATTTTAATCTGTACTTATATAGGATTGTAACTGGGTACATGGCTTAGGGGTGGGAGCCCAGCTGCAGGGGGTTAATGAGTGCTCAGAGTCATGGAGCCATCTGGCAGAGATGATTGCCTGGTCAGAGGAAGTGAAAAGCTTCCAGAAAAGGAAGGTGGCAGAGTAAAGGAAAGCTGCTGTGCTGACAATACAGCACAGACCTGGGATAGCCCTCTCCAGGTCTGAGGAAGGACCATAGGTTTGAGTTAACCCTTTGTTGCTTGTTTATGTGTTCTTTTTCATTATGGATGTTGTTTTTCTTGAGGACAAGCTTGCCCCAGGGAAAATAAAAAGCTAAGTGACAACCTGCTACACATGGTAGAAAATGCTAGCATTTTAGAACCCAATATCAGCTATGGAGACCAGAACCCTGCTAAAATGGCTGGTGGGGCTGTAGCAACACCAGCAGCTGTTTCAGCAAGTCCAAGCCCAGCAACAGCAATTCCAGAGAGAGCAGCAGCAACTGTAGCAGTTTCAGAGAAAGCAGCAGCAGCAGTTCCTAAAACAACAATTAGCTATGAGACGGACCCCCCTCCATGTTGATGAGTCACTAAGTTACCTGAGGCTAGAGGGTGGAGTCCTCACCCAAGATGAGATTTGAAGATGATCCAGAGGCCTTTCTTGCCACCTTTGAGTGGGTGGCACAGACATTAGTGGCCACAGGACATGTGGGTGGTGAGGGTGACTCCTCTGTTGATGAAGGAGGCAAAGGGCATTTACTAGGCCTTGGGAAGAGATTCAGACCATGATTATGAGACCCTCAAAGCAGCTATACTGGACTAGTTGGGCTTTACAAGTTCTGGTTGGCAGCTTAGAACCCAGGTGCATGGCCCCAGGCCCTGGCCCAGAAGCTAAAAGACTTATGCACCCAATGGCTAATCCCAGACTCCCAGTCAGCTGTGGAGATATGGAGCTAGCAACTTTAGAACAATTATGCACCATCCTTCCTGTAAAAACCTGGAGATGTGTGTATTACCACCAGGTAGCCATCCTGGAGGAAGCTGCACATAGGGTTGAGAATTTCAAGGGGGTGGAGTTAGACTGCTAGGATCCCTGGTAAAGCTGGCAGCCTACTGGCCTGAGGAAGACAGGGTTCCACACCAAACAGACTGGGTCTTTATGGAGGCTTCCAGTAGGGATGTTACCTCTGTCTCCTCCAAGGCCCCAAGCAGGAGAAGAGCCCTTGAGCAGGGGCCTCAGGGAAGAAAACTGCCTGGGGCATCCCCACAGCCCAGGCAGAGGAAAGGAGGTTCAGATGATGTGCTTCCAATGAGGGGACAAAGGCCACTGATATCAGGATTGCCATGAGATGGGCTGTGGATGATCCCATGCTTTTGTCTTGGAAGCAAGGCAGAAGGACCCAGACCTAAGGGGATACATGGTCCTTGTAAAAATTGGGGATGTTCTTGTGGTAGGGCTCATAGACTGAGGCTCTGGCCTAATATTTGTACGTAAGTGGTTTGTGAGTCCAACAGAAGTCCCGGTAGGGGAATGTGCATGTGTCACTTTTACTCATGGGGATACTCAACTGTATCCCATAGCCCACCTGAGCATGACCATCAGGGGACAAGAGGGGCACATAAGAGCAGTGGTGACCTGCCATCTAACCTACTCCATGGTGATGGGGTGAGATTGGGGCTTGATGTCCAAACTGATTCAGTTGTCCTGAAGAATGGATAAAACCCAGGCTGACACCAGTCTCGCAGATTCTCCTCTGTATGGCTGGTTGAGACAGGTCAGTGGGGCCATAGTGGATGCAAGATTAGCAGCCCAAGAACCCCATTTCAAATTTCAGGGGAACCTCCTGATAAAGGCCAAAGACAAGGTCCCAGGGGCATGGTGGTCCCAAATGTCGGTCCCAAAACAATACCAAGGCCAGGTTTTGAAACTGACACATGATGTACCCTGGGGGAAGGAGGAGAGGGACATTTGGGAGTGAAATCCAGGATAGAATACTGGCAAGGTTTTTTTGGCCTAGGGGGATATTTGGGAGTGGAAAAGATCCAGGATAGAGAACTGGCAAGATTTTTTGGCCCAAGCTTTTTTTTTTGATACCAGGAAATCAAAGACTGTTGTACATCCTGCTCTGAGTGTTAACGGGTTGCAACTGTGGCTCACTCATAAGGCCCCACTGGTGCTTATCCCACTGGTTGGCATATCCTTTGATATGCCAGGGCCATGGTGGACTTGATGGGACACCTGGAGCCCAATTCAAGGGGATTAAGGTTCATCTTGGTCCTGATCAGCTATGCCACTTGCTACCCCAAGATGGTGATCTGCTCGTCTTCAGCACAGTGGCCATGGAGCTACTATAGATTTTCTACTGGGTGGGCATTCTCAAAAAGTTTTTAATAGACCAGGGCATGGCCTTCATGTCCTGGTTATTACAGGAAGTCTGAGACTTGCTGAAGGTCCATTTCAGTAAGGACGTTAGTGTGCTGTCTCCACGTGCATGGCCTATTCCAGTGGTCCATGGACATCCACAGACTATGTTGAAGGGGTCCAGTAATCACTCAAAATTTAAAGGTGTCTGCATGTCCATTCAAAATTTTTTAGCAGGGTCTACAAATGAAAAAAGTTTGAAAACCACTGGCCTAGTCTAAAGGTTTAATTGAACACTGAAGGGGATGTTGAAGAAATTTATATCAGAGGAGTCATGAAATTGGGATAAATGATTACCCTACTTCTTGGTGGCCATAAAGAGGTTCCACAGATGTCTACAAACTTTGAGTTACTGTATGGGAGGCAGCCCTGGGGTGTGCTAGACCTCCTAGAGTCCTCGCAGGCCCAGGGGACAGCACCACAAAACGTAATTAAGTATGTATTGAAACTGTGGGAAAGGTAAGGGGGCCTTTACAAAGAAAAATACTGAAGCAGCCCAACAAGAGCAAGAACAGCAATATAATAAGAACACTTGGCTCTGTGTCTGTCAGCCAGGGGATTGAGTCCTCCTATTACTCCCCTATTCTAAAAGTAAGTTATTGGTGAAGTGGCAAGGACCTTTTGAGGTACTGTGATGAGTAGGTCAAGTAAATTATGAGGTTCGCCTGGTGGGCAAATGGTGAGTTTCACAGATAACATGTTAACCTGCTAAAACCCTGGAAGGCCCGAGATGCCTGTCTGGTCTCTTACGTCTTCTGAAAGTTGGCCTGGAGCTTCCAGATTCCCCCCCAGATAGAGGAAACTGAATCAGACTCAACGAGCTGAAATAAAGAGCCTCCTGAAGAATTCAAAAAGGTGTCTGGGCTGAGATACATTAATCGAACACTGAATTATCCTTAAGCCAGGCTTTAAAATTCAAAAGGGACACTTGAGAATCCTAGACTGACTGAGGGAAGCAGTGAGATGAGAAGTTAAGATGTTGGAGTTAGAAGTAATAAAGGAACGTGCCAGTGAGTAGAGTAGCCCAGTTGTGTTCATGTCAAAACCCAACCACACCATCTGGTTTTGGATTGACTTTCGCAAAAATCAGTGAAGTTTTAAAATGTAACGTACCATATGTCCAGAATAGATAAAGCAGTGGAGGGAATAGGTAATGCAAAGTACATAACCATCCTGGACTTGACTAAGGGATACTGGCAATTTCCTTTGGATCCAGCATCTTGGGAAATTACAGCTGTTACAACACCATGAGGGCTCTACCACTTCAAAATGCTACTTTTTGTTTTACAACAACAACCTTGGCAACCTTCTAATTTTTAATGGACAAAATACTGCACCCTCATTGGGTATATGCAGCTGCCTATCTGGATGATGTGGTAACAACGCATGGGTGTACCAACTCCAGTGGGTGAAAGAAGTGTTACAGGTGATACGAGCAGTGGGTCTGACAGCTAACTTGGCTAAGTGTAACTTGAGGTATACCAAGACTAAGTATCTGGGATATTTATTGGGCAATAGTAAAATCAGCCTGCTAGTTGATAAAGTATAGGTCTGGGTGGAAGCACTGATGCCAACAACCAAGAAGCAGGTAAAATAATTTCTGGGATTGGCCAGCTATTCATCTCATGATTGGCAGTCATCACAGCAGCACTGACGGAACAGAGCACTGCAAAGAATTTAGTGGTTGCCCAAATGTGAGACAGCATTTGAGGCAGTAAAACAGCTACTATTCAGTGCACCAGTCCTAAGCAGCCCAGACCTAACAAAAGAGTTTATATTACAGAACAGGGCCTCAGAGAGAGGGCTGGGTATGGTTTCCCCCACCAAGAGTCTGAGGATGGAGAATACCCCATTCTGTATCTCAGTAGGAAACTCCTTCCCCAAGAGCAGAAGTATGCTATCAAGAAAAGAAGTGCCTGCAATTAAGTGGCCTGATGCTACTTCAGTTTCATTTAGTAACTGACCATGCCCCTTTAATATGGCTTAACACCATGTGGGAGGCCAACCCCCAGTAGATAAGGTGGTATCTGTCTCAGCCTTTGATTTCAGCAGCCTTTTGATTTCTTGATATATCACTGCCCTGGTTCAGCACATGCAAATGTAGACTTCTTCTGAGAGTGTGGGAGGGGTGGAGGATTGAGGAAAGGGAAGAGTACATCTCAGACTCCACTTCCACGCTGGGAAGGGGAGATGCGTAACCTGGTACATGGCTCAGGGGTGGGAGCCCAGCTGCAGGGGGTTAATAAGTAATAGCCTGCCTGCTCAAGGGCATGGGTATTGGCAACACGTAGAGGGTGTATGCAGGAGCATGTGCACCCCCTGAGATCAGCCGTGTACCCCTGGAAGCTCCAGCTGCAATACAGGAAGTGCCCCCAGAAGTTTCGCCACTGACTTGGTGATCGGTGCTGGGCTCCCCCGCTCCGGTCGGTGATCTGGTGCCCCCCCAGACTCGGGAGGCACCAGTCACCCGTGGGCATGGGACCAGCTGACAAGGATGATTGCCTGGTCAGAGGAAGTTAAAAGCTCCCAGGAAAGGAAGCTGGGGAAGAAGGGAAGGCCGCAGTGCCAAGGAGGCAGCACAGAGCTGGGATAGCCCTCTCCAGGTCTGAGGAAGGACTGCAGGTTTGAGTTAAACAAGCAATAAAAGGTTATGTGTTTGTTTTGTTATGGATGTTGGTTTTCTTGTGGGGACAAGTTTGCCTCAGGGAAAATAAAAAGCTGAGTGACAACCTGTTACATGGATTGATAATGTAGATTCTCTCTCTCTCAGATTTTTTAAAGGTATTTTCTCTTCTTTGTTAAATATTGTATTCTACATTTTTATTTTTTGTATTGTGACTAATAATACTTTAATGAAAAGCTCATTTGTAAACCAGAGACGTGAGTTTTAAAGAGATTATAGAATTATTAAGTCGCTCTGAAGGAGGGAAATATTTGTATGTAGATGATGTTTAACAAATAAAAGATGACCCACAGCTATAGAAAATAAAGGGACCCAGGAAATAGAAGGATATGTGGTCAGATGTAGCTTAAGCAAACTCATGGAAGAAACTATAACCTGAGTGGAGTTACAATTGGACTATGAGGAGGCGTGGGAAGCCAGTAACAGCAATAGAAGGTGGGGTGGGAGGCTTTTGCCTCTTATTCTTGTTCTATCTGAAGTTAAGAAAATAAGGATTTAAGGTTAGAAGCAGGGAAATGATTAATGTTTGCAAAACTCCCAGAATGGTGGCAGGCAGACTAAATGTAGCATATGTGGAAGTGGAGAAACTCTGGGGTCCAGAATGTCTTAAAGATTAATGGACTTCAGAACAAAACTAAAGCTAATGCTACATGTGGTGGTAATAATTTCTTGTTTCTCTTGGACAGCTTTTAGATAGCTGGTGGGATTAAACATTTTCTTGCTTGTTTATTTCTAGATTTTGCCCCCTCCCTGCTGGATATTTTATATTCTGTCAGGTTATTCTCTGTATCCCCTCTTATAGTCTTGGCTGCATCTAACAATATCTACCAGGTAGTATGTGTCTGCAGAACTCTGCATTTTTATTAAGGGTTATCAAGGCCTCTGTTTAAGTAGGCCATTGAAAATCCTGAATCCCTGTATCAGTTCCTAAACACTGTTATTAGGCTGTCACCATATAAGGTAAGAGATACCTGAAAGGGTTCCTTGGATTAAGTATAAGGAATACTGGGAATGCCAGAATATTGTGGTAACATTATCTGCTTGCTAATTCTCTTTCCTCAGAATTTTACCTTTACATCAGATGCATAATATATGCAGTTTGCTTACCTCCCACAGCCTTTACCTCATGACACATGTGTGTACATGCACATACTCACACTAGGGGAAAAAGCGAGGAAAAGAATTAAAGGTATAGTTAGTTTGCGATCTCAGAAATTCAAACTAAAGAGATAAAACTATACATATATGTGGTGCCACTGAAATGCAGCTTCCTTTGGAGTTAAGGACAGCAAGCTATGGGCCCAAGGCATTCCACAGACATTGCTGGAGGATGAAAATTTTGATCAAAGATGCCAGTGCAATTCTCTACTCCTATGAAAAGAGTGGAAAGGTGTCATTATTTTGACACTTAAATTCACTTTTAGCTTATATTAAGTTCTCCAAAGTGTGCTTCCTGAAGTCCCTAAATCTTATGGGGAAAGTATCAAGCACTTTCAGCAAATCGGTTTACTTTTTTGTTTGATATCTTTCCCATTTATTTTCTCCTTTCCCATTTCCCTACTTACTACTTAGGCTCTGACATTCCAGGTGATTATCGATAGCTAACAGCCAGAGTTTTGATGCTAAACTCCTTTGAGACTTAAGACAGTCCCCAAATCTTTCCTTACAGCTACTTAAAATTTCTGTATCAAAGAATGTGTAACTACTGCACTTCCCACCTTGCCACTCAGGTGTATAGTGGATTAGTTTCTTTTACTGCTATATACTAATTGTATTATCAAAACCTGATGTTCCTATGACTTGTTAGAAACCTTACCATTTCTTGTAGGAGTGCCAAAGAGGAAAAAATACAAATCTTGGCCAACAAATGTGTTACTGGTCTATAGATGAGATGTTTCCATTCTAGGCATCGTGAATAGCTGTTTGTGGGTTAGGATCAACCTGCCATTCTCATATTGTTAAACAGCAGCTCCCAGCTGGCTTCTGGCTAAGTGGAAGGGTGTTAAAGACTGCTGATTTTTGGATAACAAAATGTTAACATATATTCAAGGTTTTCTGCCTGCATTATGTATGTAAAGGAAAACTTGAACACACCAACAATTTCCACTTTGGACAAAGAATTGTGTAATCATACAGCAGTGTGCTGAATGACTTAATTTAAAGGGATTTTATCCAATTTAGAGCTAATGAGCTCACTAGATAGCATCTGTATGGAATTAAGGGACAATAACAAAAAATCACATCAGAAATTAAGTCAGCGATGTTAAGAAGTTAACGGTATCTGTTTTTCATGCCTTAATATAAGATATCTTCCCCTTTCATATATTTTTGTGATAAATTCTCCCATTCCGCAGTTCCTCTCAAACTGTCCAGAACGTTCTGTGAGCCTATTTTAGAAATAATCAGAAAATGTTTGGCATTTAGGTTTAGTTTCTCCTCGCTTCTAAATTGTTTGTGTTTCCTGAATGTGGTAAAACAGGGTGAAATAAGAACAATCCCTGCTAGTGGTGCTGTAAATTAACGAGCAGAGAACAAGAATTAGGAGGGAGGTCAGCAGAAGAAGCGTTTGCTTCTATATGTTTGAACTGCCTGTACCATACCATTAAAGATATTCCCCTCCCCCTTTGGATGCTTTCAGGAAAGGATACAGATAATCACTTTTCTGGAGGCAAGATGTCTGAGGAAGTCTACACCTGCCTACCCTGCAGGGAAGGATGTTCTTACTGCACAGATGATGCTCCCTGCTATGCACAGGAGGACAAGTATTTACGGCTTGCTATCATCTCATTCCAAACATTCTGTATGCTTCTGGACTTCATAAGCATGCTGGTAGTATACCATTTTCGCAAGGCAAAGGTAAACACAGAGATGTTTTCTTTAATCTTTCTTCCTACTGTCTTACAGACACACTTGTGCTTAAATAAGGTGCCTCCAGGTTGAATGATCAACTTCTCAACCAAGCAGTGCTTTTTCTATTTGGATTTTTCCCCCCCACACAGGCCAATATATTCTGCCATGGTTGCTTTACTGTAGGCAATCAAATCCATATTTAAGTACTTGAATAAGTGATCTTATTTTTAAAAGTGCAGAGAATGTACCAGGTCTCACAGAAGTCAGCTGATCCAGTACTCAGTGGGTGTGAGTAATAGCTGTTAGGTACTCAGCACTTCTGAAAATCAAGCCACTTATCTAAACACTTTAATATGGATTTAAGTATGAATTTAGGCAGTAGAGTTTGAAGATACTACTATCTTAATCTGTTTCAGCATGTTGGGAAGAATGTTTGGTTTAAATATTTTTGGGACATAATTGCTTGAAAAAGCAATGTTTCCAAATCTGTAGGAAGTTTTAATTTGGTTCCTTGTGTAATGGATTTTGAGTTGAATTTTTCCTGTACCCTAATTTAGTTCTCAAAGACTTGTGTGCATACAGTATGTTACTTTGTTTAAATAGTTTCAACTACTTTCCATAAATAGAAAAGCATTTCTATTATGGCTTTTGTTTTATTTTACTGGGTTTCTTTTTTACACTGATGATCACAGAGTCTACTTCATCTGACAGTTTTGGTGTTAGAAATACATATTACCATCTTCAAGACCCTAATACCCTGTTTGGAAATGCAACATCAGTTGTAAAATGTTTTTTTCTTTCTTCAGTCTCTGACTGTTCTTGCTTTTACTAAAATTGTACAAGTAGATTCAGATTACAGCCTTTATTGAATTTACAAAGTGTCTTATTATGAGAAGTCTGTTCTGGCTATCTGTTTCCCCTTTTACTGTAATGTTATAGGGGCTTGTTTTTTTTAATGGTTGTGTTAAATAGACAATATCACTAACAGAAGCATTCCTCATGGATTAAGCTCTGTCATGAAGCCTGCAAATGAGTGAACAAAGGTGGATTGTATCCCATCCAACTAAATTTTTTTTTGTTCATTTCTAAAATGCATAATAAGTTTGAGTTTAATAAACAGCATGATGACAAATAAGATTGGGGAATTGTAACCCTTTCATATAAATGGTACAGATCAGATGAGAATGAACTACACGTATGTTGCTGTTTTTATAATATAGCATTACATGTGTGTAGTGATCCCTGGGTTCAATAAATAGGTATACGTGAATAAGAAGAACTAAACAAACTTTACTTGTGGGGCAGTTGGTAACCTCTGCAGATCATTTACCTTTCTGTAACTCACTAGCCTAATTGAGGGATCATCTCCCAATTCCCAACTTCTGTAGCCTTCTAAGTAAAGGAGTGTCCCAAAAGTATAACTTCAGTCACTACAGTATGTCTAGACTTTTTTTTGGCTGCGGAGGGGAGGGGGCAGGACCTGGTTTCATTCATCCTGGTACCAGTGAAATTGCATTTATAGTAGTGCAGAAATTGGAGGTTTTTCAAAAGTTAAGAGCTGAACAGGATCGGAATATTTCATATGAAAGAAAAAAAAGCAGCATCTGTTGTCCTCCCCACTTTTTAAATTCCTTTCCATTTGTCCTAATATCTCATAAACCAGCAGAAAAGGTCACAAGCCCAGTTTTGTTTTGTATTTTTTTTCCAGTGTGCTACCTTTTTACAAATTAGGCAAGTCAGAATGCCATAGAAGTCAGATATGAAACAAGACTTTTTTTTCCCCCAATACGAGACCTTTTGTCTTTTGAATGTTCTATTTTTGTCACATTGGGTGTAAATAGATTTCATTAAAAATTTTTTTAGATTAGAAGATGGGGTTTTTTTGCTCTAAATAAATTTCTTAAAATGAACATTATCCAAAAAAATAGCAATGAATTGGTTAACAGGCATTTCCGTTAGATTAATGTTGTCAATGAGGAGAAATGAAAAATGGTATCCCATTGCTTCTCATGTCACTCAGTTGAATTTTCTCTTGGATTCTTTTATATGTCCTTTTATCTTGTTGGTACAGCATGATTTTTAAAAAAGAAGAAAGATCTTGTGTGATTAATGTGAAATGAGAAGCTCTATGAAAGGCAAACATACTGCGAACAATGATAATTTGCATAAGAAAACTGCTGGAGATATTGGATAATAACAGAAAATTGGAATGAAAAGAATAAAATTGGTAGTGAGCCATATGCTCTCTGCCAAGGGGGGGAAAAGTCATGGAAATGAAAGAAAAGCTACTGGAACATGGAATATCTAGATTCTGAGAATGTAAAGGGGTTTCTCAAACCATAAGTAAAACAAAAATATATTAATGTTGAGGGTGGGGTATAAAACTCATCATATCCACTGAGGTGGGTGAGTATTGGAGGGAAAGCTTTTTCTGATTCTCAAAGATCCTGGAGGCCCTCTGGGTTAAACTCTGTGGGGAACTCGGCACAGGGGACACAATGGTAGGAGTCTATTACAGACCTCCCACCCAAAATCAGGAGCTTGACCAGGAGTTCACCAGGGAATTGGCTGAGGCCGCATGCTCCCGGTCCACGGTTGTCATGCGAGACTTCAACTACCCAGACATCTCGTGGGAACAGTGCTCAGCTAAATCCAAGCGGTCACGAAGCTTCTTCTCATGTGTGGATGACCTCTATCGGATACAAGAAGTCTATGGGCCAACGAGATGTAAAGCACTGCTCAACCTAGTACTGCCAACCAGGGACGACTTAATCGGCAACCTAACAATCGATGGGAAGCTGGGTGACAGCGACCAATAGCTGATTACCTTCATCTGCCATAAAGCTGGCAAGACAGTCAGCAATACAGGAGTCCTCGACTTCAGGAAAGCTGACTTTGACAAGCTCAGGAGACTTGTCAGTGAGGCCCTAAGGGACCATGACCCCAGGAGGAGGGGAATTCAGGAAGAGTGGCTACTCCTCAAGGAATACACAAGCTAATGCTATTCCGTCTCAGATGAGAGGCAGCAAAAGGGCACAGCAGCCCCCTTGGCTCTCCAGGGAACTAGTGGACCTCCTGTGGCTAAAAAGAAAGACCTACAAAGGATAGAGGACTGGATCCACCTCCAAGGAGGAATATTCTTCAATGGTCCAGACCTGCAGGGAGAGAACAAGGAAAGCCAGGGCTGTGCCTGAACTTCAACTAGCTACAAGTATCAAGGATAATAAAATGTCCTTTTTTTAGATATGTGGGGAGCTGGAGGAAAAGCAAGGGCAACATCGGACCCCTGCTAAACCAGAAGGGACAACTGACGACTGACGCCCAAGAAAAAGCCAACCTACTTGTAACAGGTATCCGTTCTGGACTGACCTAAACGTGGCCTGCACACCTGTTCCTGGGGCAACAGCCCACCTACTCGCCTGCTATGCCTAGTTGTTAATTGATTAATTGGTGTTAATTAGCGGGAGGCTGCCCTTGTACTGCCCCGCTGCCAGGGGGCGCTATCTGCGGCTCTGTTTCCTCCCCTACACCACAGTCCACACCTCACCGATGGAATAGATGTTATGTCCCATCCTAGTTACAATCTGGCCCCTTTTTGTCCTCTCTGGGCCTACTCAGTCACGCCGCCCCCTCTCTGGGGCTCCCCAATAATGCCCCCTTTCCTGGGGCTTCCCGGCAACTGCCCCCTCCCTGGGGCTTCCTGGCAACTGCCCCCTCCCTGGGGCTCACCACGCCCGCACTAGGCTGGGCCCACACCTGCACTGGGGCTTCTCAGTAACTGCCCCCTTCTCTGGGGCTTCCACCCCTCTCAGGGCGCTCCTCAATACTGCCCCCCCCTTCTCTGGGGGCTCCTCAGTAGTGCTGCCCTCCTTCAGGGCTCACCGCAATGCTACCCCCCTTCTCTGGGGTGAACTGCAATGCTACCCCCTTCTCCGGGGCTCACCATGGCAGCACTGGGGCTTCTCAGCAATGCCCCCTTCTCTGGGGCTTCTCAACTGCCCCTCTCTGGGGCTGGGGTCTATGTACCCCAAATGCTGCGCCCTCACTGGTGCTCGGGTCCCCACACTAGTGTGAGTCCCCTATGAGGCCTCCTCCAACCCTTAATAGCCTCACCCAAACCACCGGTGATAAACAGCAACACAAAATGCAAGCCCATCGGCTAGAACTTAAATAGAAGCCGCCCGGCCATAACAATGCTCAAGCCTATCGGGAAATACTCCACCCCTTCCATGAGAGAGAACTCTTTCCTCCGTGGTTGCTGACAAGGAACTGCCTCTGGCCCCAGCCCCTAGGGTTTATAAGGGAGCCAGGCCCTGCCCCTTCTGGTCAGCTGACCTTCTCTGGTTGCCCTGGCAACCCACAGCTGGGCTCTTTATTCCCTGCTAGGGCTTCTTCCCTAGCAGTTTCCCCACTTTGGGAGCAGGGCACCTCAGTGCTCTGTGACACTACTAAATGGGTACTTTGCATCAGTCTTTCATCAATCCCACGGGACACCTCTGCCCATTATGGGAAAGGGAGGCCCAGGTGAGGGACATTCCTTGCCCTCCATCAATGCTCACCTCGTGAAAGAACATCTTGAGAGGCTGGACACCTTCAAGTCAGCTGGCCCTGATGATTTACACCCCAGGGTACTCAAGGAGCTGGCTAGCATCATAGCTCAGCCCCTGGCATGGATCTTCAAGAACTCCTGGCACTCTGGTGAAGTGCCTGAAGATTGGAAGAAGGCCAGTGTGGTGCCTATCTTCAAGAAAGGGAGGAAAGTGGATCCGGCAAACTACAGGCCCATCAGCCTGATCTTGGGAAGATCTTGGGAAGATCTTGGAAAAAATCATCAAAGAGGCCATTCTCAATGGACTGGCCGATGGCAACATCCTGAGGGATAGCCAGCATGGGTTTGTTGCGGGTAGGTCTTGCTTGACCAATCTTATTTCCTTTTATGACCAGGTGACCTATCACCTGGACAAGGGAGAGGAGATTGATGTTATATATCTTGACTTCAAAAAAGCCTTCAATCTGGTATCCCATGATCACCTCTTGGCAAAACTGGCCAACTGCGGCCTTGGGTCCACCACGATCTGCTGGCTGGGGAATTGGCTCTGTGGTCGAACCCAGAGGGTGGTGGTTGACGGAAGTCATTCGTCATGGTGCCCTGTGACCAGTGGGATCCCTCAAGGCTCTGTCCTTGAACCTGTATTGTTCAACATCATTAATGATGTGGACATTAGAGTCAGAAGAGGACTGGCCAAGTTCGCCAATGATACCAAACTTTGGGGTAAAGCATCCACACCTGAGGACTGGAGGGCGATCTAGGCTGACCTTGACAGGCTCAGGAAATGGGCGGATGAGAACCTGATGATGTTTAACGCCGAATAATGCAAGGTTCTCCACCTTGGGAGGAAAAACCTGGAGCATCTTTATAAGCTCGGCAGTACTATGCTGGCTAGCACTATGGATGAAAGGGACTTGGGGGTCGTGATTGACCACAAGATGAACATGAGCCTTCAATGTGATGCTGCTGCTAGTAAAATGAGCAAAAACGCTGGCTTGCATCCATAGATGCTTCTCAAGCAAATCCCAGGATGTCATTCTCCCCTTGTACTAGGCCTTGGTGAGGCCGCAGCTGGAGTACTGCGTCCAGTTTTGGGCTCCACAATTCAGAAAGGATGTGGAGAAGTTTGAGAGAGTCCAGAGGAGAGTCATGCACATGATCAGAAGTCAGAAAAACAGAACTTAGTATGAGAGGCTGAGAGCTTTGGGACTCTTCAGCCTGGAAAAGTGCAGGCTAAGGGGCGATCTGCTGGCCACCTATAGGATTATCAGGGGTGTTCACCAGGATCTGGGGGAATGATTGTTCACCAGAGCCTCCACAAGGGATGACAAGGTCGAACGGTTATAAACTCCTGCAAAACTGTTTCAGGCTGGACATAAGGAAGAATTTCTTTACGGTCTGATCCCCCAAGGTCTGGAATAGCCTGCGATTGGAAGTGGTTCAGGCACCTACTCTGAATGGCTTCAAGAGAAAATTGGATGTTTATCTTGCTGGGATCCTGTGACCCCAGCTGAATTCCTGCCTGTGGGGCAGGGGGATGGACTCGATGATCTTCCGAGGTCCCTTCCAGCCCTAATGTCTGTGAAATCTATGAAATCCCTAGAATGGCATTTTTTTTCCTATAAGGGCCAGGGCTAGGTATTGCTACCATTTTATAATGTTCATTGCTTTTTTAAGTTGAACAAGTAGGTAACTGGAAGTGAGGAAATAGCAAGTAAGGACCCCAATCCTGCAAAGATTTATTAACACATGAAATATAATTCACTGTAATCCTATCCTTATCTCTTGCACATCCATGTAATTGCTGGTCCCAAACCCAATAGAAGGTAGAGGGTTGAGCACATTGCAAACTGCTTAGCTCTGCTTAAAAACAAACGCACACAAATCACCATTGGGTACAGAAACAGGATGAGACTACAGTCTCTGCACAGAGTAATGGTAATTTCTTGGTTTGCAGGAGGGTTCCTCCTAAGAGTCAATATCAAGAGGCCAGGAAAACCTTGACTGGAGTCTGGGGCCAGGGAGGGGGGTTAAACCCACCTTCCCCCAAGTACAGAGGTGCCCTGCCCTGCTAAACTGACTGCTGGCTGTGGCTGTGGACTATTAATCCCAGGGGCACCCCAAACCAGGAAGAGGAAGTGAGGAGCAACCTTACAGAGTTCTGCGTTTGTGATTCTGAACTGCAAATCCCAGAGACCTTGAGGGCAGCAGGAAGAGAAAGCGAACACACAGCCTGTGTTGGCTACATGCCAGAGAGCCATGCTTTAGCATCCCCTGGCTTCTGGCCACTGAAAGTATGTTGCTGCATTTCCAGAATCAAAAGTAAATGTCTGTTCAGGTGTTTCTCAGTTTAATCTCTGAGGTTTAAACTAACCCGCAAAGACTGAATTGATTCAGCCTTGGGCTTTTTGACTTTCTGTACCTAGCTGAGAGGTGCCATATTTTTTAGGCACTGTTTACAGTAAGCCTTCCTAGAAATACATCCTGCCTGCAGAGGGATTAGTATATGTCCCTCTCCCCCCTTTTTTAAGATGTCTAACTATACTATTAAACTAACAAACAATTACAAATTCAGTCTAATTTAACTCTTTACTTGCTTAACTCAGCCTAACATGTTTTGATCAGTCTCTCCTGCCATTTCAGCAATATGACTGTCCTGTATAGCAAATCCTCTTTATCCATGTTCTTGTCTGTTCTGTTCTGTTTCATGGCCACTAACTGGATCAACTTATTGTTTGCAATTTTTTTTGTTTTCAGTCTATCTGTATTGATCAAGTTGTCAAATACTTTGAGTAGATGTCTATGATTTTTTTTAAAATTTGGCCTTCATCTGTGATCTTGGAGTATAAGTTAATCCTCTTTGATTATTGTGTGTTTAACTGGCCAGTAGGGCTGTGTGAAACACTATCGTTTTGTTGACATCCATTTCACCATTTTGAAGGGACAGTGTTTCATTTTGTCATTTAGTTTTGTTTTGAAGCATTGTCTTGTTTTGTTTCATCGACACTGATGAAACAAAACGAGGCAGCAGCAGCTTCCCTTCATCCAGTGCAGAGATCTGGGGGCTTGCACCCCTGGGAGGAGTCCGGCACAGCCCCGCAGCCCTCCCAGGGGTGTGGGCCTCCAGATCTGCACCCCGGATGAGAGGAGACTCAGGCTGCAGCAGTAGCAAGCAATCTTGTCCAGTGTCGGACACAGCCCGTGCCCAGCATCAGTCCCAGGTGGCAGAGGCAGCCTGAGCCTCCTCTCATCCGGGGCACAGATCTGGGGGCCCACATCTCTGGGAGGGCTGCAGGGCTGTGCCGGACTCCTCCCGGGGGTGCGATTTCCCCCAATCTCTGCGCCAGATGAGGGGAAGCTGCCACTGCTGCCTCAGACCGGTGCTATGTGCTGCCTGGGCCCAGCGCTGTGTGCAGCCCGCACTCAGCATCGGGGTCCATGGAACTCAGCCTTGCGGCGGTAGGCAGAGTGCAGCCTTGGCTCTGCCCACCTCTCCTCGCTGAGCTGTGCTCCAATCAGCTCTGCCAGCCCTACAGAGCTCAGCCCAGTGGCGGGAGGCAGAGCACAGCACTGGCTCTTTCCACCTTCCACCTCCAGTCTGCTCTGTGGGGCTGGCGGAACCACTCAGATTGCAGTGCCAGCTCTGTCAGCCTCCCACTGCCAAGCTGAGCTCCATGGGGCTGGCAAAGCTGATCAGAATGCAGCCCGGTGGCGGGAGGCAGGCAGAGCTGGCAAGGAGGCACAGTTGGGAAGCAGGGAGAGCCAAGGCTGTGGTCCCCACCAGGCTGAGCTACATGGGGCTGCAGAGCCGTTCGGAGCGCAGCCCTGGCTCTTCCCTGCCTCCAACCACCAGGCTGCTTCGAAGCTTTAAAATAAAACGAGGGCACTCAAAATATTTTGAGTTGTTTCAGTGCTTTTGTTTTGTTTCAATTTCGCTGTTTCGAGCTCAAAATGCATTGAAACAGCTTCAAAACAAAACACTTGTGAAACTTCACCTACTGGCCAGTGTCCATCTTACCAAATTTGCACAGAATCTGTTCTTTTAAAACTGTTTTTAGCTGGTCTTGCTCCTATATTTCAATATTATATCTGTTTGTACTTTCCCATTCTTATCCACACCATCACAGACTCCTTTTTTGCCTTTTGTTATTGTTTCATGTCTAATAACTCAGTGTTTATCCTTTTATACAGGGTTTCAGCACATGATTTTCCACATTTGCAGCAGAACAACTCTGTAGTTTAATGATCGATGTTTTGGACTTGTGGATTAGATGAATGGCATGGGGCTGATCCCCTGGTGTGATTGAACCCTGCATGCTAGGATCAGACCTTACCCTGCCTTTACTTGCCTGGAATAGGCCCTGGGGTCCCATGCTTCCCCTGCCCAGCCCCATGGATCAGGATCAGGATCAGGGCTTTGGGACACAGCACCAGGCCCATGCATGGGGATCAGGGTTCTGGAGCCCTGTGCCACCTCTGCCTGGCCCCACATGCTGGAATCAGGGTCCCATACCATCTCTGTCTGGCCTTGATTTGGGCTCTGGATCCCCAGCCTACTTCTACCCTGCCTCACTCACCAGGATTGGTACCCACACTGCCCAGTGTTTTTGAACTAGTGCATAGGTCCATGGACTACAGGGCTCCCCACATATTCGTGATGGGTCTGAATGATTTGGTGCTAGGGGCTAGATTTTACCTGTAGGTGAGGGGTTGATCACCCCTGCTGTAGTTCATTAGTGCTGATTATAGATCTTCTAATGCTTTCTTGAATAGGGTTTCTTAACTAAGGCTAAGAATATTACTTTTTCCACAATGCAAACTCCACATTCTCTTAATCTATTGTCTTGAAGGTTTCTGGGCTTAGACATCTCTTGATGAAAGCCGTATGCTTTAGGCAAGTCCAGTGATTCTTTATTCATGATTTGTGATCCATTGTCAGTGATTGTAGTTCTTAGAATTCCATGGCATGCAGGTAGTTTGAATGTTACTATAGTTTGACCAGTTGTTACTGCTGTTATCTTCAAGTATCACTCCTTCTGGAAAATTAGCATAGGTGTTTACTATAATCAGCTGATCATGTTGTCTTGTCCTGGAGTATCACTGTTCTTTTATTCTAGGCAGCTTGGTACTTCTCACACAATCCACATCTCCTCATGTCTTCAGTATCACATTTATCTATGGCCACAAAACAGCTCTACTCTTTGATTTAATCATTCTCAGGTGCCATTCATATATTTG
Organism: Alligator sinensis; assembly: GCF_000455745.1. Classification (NCBI taxonomy): domain Eukaryota; kingdom Metazoa; phylum Chordata; order Crocodylia; family Alligatoridae; genus Alligator; species Alligator sinensis. The sequence goes on from NW_005842142.1 coordinate 1,120,909, forward strand.
TTCCAAAATTTTACTACATATCACTGTGGGATCTAAAATCCATGTTCCCTTCATGAACACTCCTAACATCACTGAAAGCTGCTTTTTTTTTTTTTGTTGCATTGAGAATGTGCAAATGAGAAATGTTGATTTCCTCTCCTCCCCCCGCCCCTTCACATTGCTGGTATCACTTCTTATAGTGCTTCATCTCTAGCTCTCCTGTCACTAGTTCATCGTCTATGCTTGGAGATGCATTTACTAAGTTCACATATGTTTGTAGTTCAAGATCATCAGAATCTTGGTTGTTTATTCCATATGGTCTGGAGAGGGCATCTGCCATCCTTAATGATGTCCAGGTTGGAACTCCATGTCTGATATATCATACTTCACTCATTTAAGAAGTAGGTGTTGTATCCTTGGTCTCTTTTGAGTCACAGGACTTGGCTTGGAGAGGCTGGCTCTGACAACACCTATGACTGATTCTTTTGTTTCTTGGTCCAGGTATGCATCTCATTTGAGTTGGAACAGAATGTGGGCCCAGTTTGTGCTGCACTGGGCTGTGGAGGGAGCACACTAAAAATGGATGGTTACTCCTAAATGAGCTTTTTATTGGGAGGGGGTTTCAATCGTTGGTGATATGCATATGGTTACTAACAAATGTTTCACTGGGCGGGGACACACACTTTTGTTTTTAACTTTTTTAGAATTAAGTTTTGAAAAGTTTAAACCTTAAACTCTCTCTCTCTCTCTCTCTCTCTCTGAGTAATTTATCAGCCCCTATACACAGGGCCATTTAGCATTCCCCTTGATGCTCAAGGGTCATGTGTAGGGGTTATGTGCAGTCTGTCAGGATTGGTAGTAGCCATTTTGAGTTAGCTCTCTCATTCGGTCACCCAGCACACCATGCCTTCCACTCCTGGTACCACATAGTAACTTTAAAGAAAAGCTGTATGGTGAAGATGGCTCTTTATTATATACAGAGTTTACATAAAGGACTATTTAGAGAGATGAGGTTTTACCACTGCTGTACAGACAGCCCTTGTTCCTGTTCCCCAACATCAGGAATCATATACTGCAACCCTAAGACTGTAGAGGTGGCCCACTTCTGGACATTATTTACAGGATGACTTAGTCATGTAGCATTAATCAAAGCACATAATTCTACTCTTCCATACTGTGCACTGACTGCTAAACCAGTTCCAGATCTTTGGTTTTATGTCCAAAGCATGACCTGTGCTTTAGTCTGTGACTAACCACTTGTCCCACTGCAGTTTTATAAGAATGCTGTGCTTTATAGAGCCTAATCAAACTTGAAAGATCTGAGTGCAAGGCTATCTCAGTAGAGGAGCTTTGGCTATAAAATTACCAACTGCCAGACTAGGTGGTGCCCTAGTCTTGTAACTTTCAGACTGGTTATAAACATATTAGTATCATTTAGATATTTTTGTAAGTTATACAAAACAAAGATAATAAAGACATTTACCTTGTATATCAGACAACACTTTCTAATAATTAGAGCTTTTAATATGGAAAACCATTGGTGTTTTTCTGAAACAACCTTGAAAGCATTATCTTTTCAGAAATGAAAACTACATTGGGCAAACTACTAGAATGTTTTGTAGCCTGTGCTTTACTATCTTTGGTCCCTAAGAGTTGTGTGAGCTCCCACTAGGGAACAGAGCTGTACAAGATGGATTCTAATAAGGCTTTCTCATTGATTCTTAATGTAAAGCTGAGTGGATTCAGGGCAGCTGCACTTAACTGAATTTCCATTTGGATTTATGAAAGAACATTTATGGATCTGCCATGAGGGGACTTCCTACTGTATCAGCAAAATAGCAGCAACATTATTTATTTATCATGCTAGAACTTTGTACTACTACTCATCACCATACCATATGAGCACCTTTCATGTAAAATCAATTGCAACAATATAGTCCCTAAGTACTCTTTATGGAATCTCTGGCACTTTTAACTTTTATAGGGTCAGATTTCTATTTGGGCTTGTTTTTGGTTTATTAGTTTGTATAATATATATTATGATAGGGGAGGAGAAGGCAGTTTGAATACTGAAGATTTAGAGCAAACGGTCAGACTTCTGATTTACTGATCTCCTCTTGCACATTGTTATGTAGCTAGGTCTCCTCGACACAAAACGCTTTATCCTTGGCTCTGTGATCAGCATTGCCCAGAGGGAATGCTACTGTCACGAGGATTCATAGATTAACATTTGTTCTCTGATGTAGCTAGGGTCTGCTGTGCAGTAGGAACACTGTGTCAGTCTGTGTATCCATGTAGTGTTTCTGTACTCTGTGTCTGTCTGCATAAACACTTCTGAAAATGAAAAATAAGTTGACAATTTTTTTTAATGTTTCCTGTAGACAGAAGGAGGTAGCTTAGAGTGATATAGGGGCAAGAAAACAAATATGAAGAGAAAATAGAAAGAAATATGTATGATATCAGATGCTTCAAATAATGAAACCAAAGCAAAACAGTGTTTTTTCCCTCTGAAATTATTCAACTTTGTGATATATAAAATGCCCCTAGAATATGATAATTCACTTTTTATCAGCTTTATAAAACTTGTAGTTGAAATATTCAACTGAATTGGGAATGCTGGGCATGTCTACATGTGCAAATGATGCTGGATGGGTTTATTCTGCAGTAGCTTACTGTGTAGTAAACCGACCCTGGGCAGGCAGGCATCTACATGAGCAGGTATTTGGGTGGAAACTTGTTTCTACACTGCTTGGCCCCTCTGCAGCAGCCAGGGGGAGCTCCAGGCTCCCCAGGGTGCTAACCCAGCGGGGAGCACGGAGCACAGGGCCAGCTGCCTTCTTTTGCATAGGCGACTCGTAGGTGGGATACGGGGGACAGGAGGGCACATGCTGCGATCCACTGCTGGGAGAAGCCCCCATCCTGGTTGTGCTCCACTGGTGCCCCTTCAGACTTGGGAGGCACCAGTCACCCATGGTCTTCTGGCAGGGGCTGGGAGATTGCTTCCTGCCCCTGGGAGCCACCTGCTGCCAGGGTGGGCTCTGGTGGCACAGCCTGGGCCAGGACAATGTCCCCCTGCTCCAGTAGCAAGGAGCTCCTGGCCCCAGCTACCTTATCAGGGGCAGGGGAATTGAAAACAGCTGTGGGGGAGGGGCAGGTCTCAGCCCCCTGCCCCAATCCACTGGTGGGGCAGCTAGCAGTGGATTGGAGTTGGAGAGCTGGGACCTGCTCCTCCCCTGTAGCTCTTTCCAAGCCCCATACCTTGATTACCCAATTGGAGCACATGGCTAGGACCTGCCCCAGACCGGGACAGTTCCCGGCCAGCCCTGGGCTGCATGGAGAAGTCTGTATGTGCAGCCCAGAGCTGGCTGGGAACTGTTCCATTTTGGGTAGTTTCTAGCCAGGTCCAAGCTGTACATGCAGACTTCCCTGTGGAGCCTGGGGCTGGCCAGGAACTGTCCCAGTCTCAGGCAGGCCTCAGACAGCTCCAAGCTGGGTGGGGTACTCTCCCCATGCAGAGTGTTCCCAGCCCCAACTCCACAATCAGAGTGGGGGCTGGGAGATTGCTCCTTGCACCTGGGAGCTGCCAGGGCAGGCTACACTACCAGAGCCTGGGCTGGGACAAAGTCCCCCCGCCCAAGCAGCAGGGAGCTTCCTGCTTCCAAGGCAGGGGGATGCTGTTCCAGCCTGAGCTCTGCTGGTGCAGCCTGCCCCAGCAGCAGGCAGCTCCCAGGGGCAGGGAGCAATCTCCCAGCCCCTGCTCCAATCATGGAGCTGGGGCCAAGAGCTCCCTGCTGCCAGGGCAGAAGGACATTGTCCTGACCCAGGATCTGGGGGCAGAGCCTGTTGAGCCCCAGCTCAAGTCTGGGATCGTGCCCGGTATGCAAAAGCCAATAAAGATACCAGGGGTGAAAGTATAAAGATTTATTGCTAGCAATACAAGGTGCAAGCGGAATAATTTCACGTAACAAGCACACAGATTCTTAATTCTAAGCATCTTTTATACAAGAGTATTGGACCTTCATAAGCATTCTTGTTTGCTAATTGGTTATAAGGGAGTGACGCAAGGAGTTCTTTACTGAGCATGTCTCTATACCTGTGTTTTAGCTATGTATCTCATTTCCATACATGTATGTTTCATTAGCATACTTTCTCCCCACCTAGGGGTGTGAATCTTAATATTTAAATCAGCTGTTTGCCCTAGTCCTCTGATTCTGCTTTTGTTTTCAAGCCTCCTTTATCTAAGACTGTCTCCTCCTTATCATTGCAGATGGGCATTAGTTACATAACAGAGACTTTTGCTTGGGCTTTGTGTAGTGGTTTCTAGGTCAAACCTGACAAGCCCACCCCAGCATTAGTCAGCTCCCGGGGTCAGGGAACAATTTGTCGTACACAGCTGCCTGGCTGACTGGGAGCAAATTTTCTCCTGGCCAGCCATCTACATGTGCCTTGCTGTGCAGTAACTGCTCGGCAGTTAATTTGCTACCTGCATTTGCTGCACAGTAAGTCTGGACATGTAAATGGTAGTGCTTACTGTGCAGCAATTGCTCTACTGTGCAGTAAAGCTTCTCATGTAGATATGCCCACTGTAGAGTATACAGAGGTGCAGAATATTCCAACTAAAATACATGTCTCCTGCCACCTCTTCTCTCCCTTAACCCTATTTGAGACCAAAAGAGTATTTTATTACCAGTCTCTCCATCAGATTAGTACAATATGGAATGGTTAACATAAATTCAGCTTGCCATTTCTATGTGGATAACTCCGTACCTCAGACCAATCCCCTTGTCCCCAAGCTAAATTCTTAGCTTGTTTCTCTGGCATCTCTTCATGGATGTCTATGTGCCTAAAACAGACTCTTAAAGCACATCTATGCTGCAGTGATGATTTGTCCTAGCCAGGCTGCTCCCCAGGGCCTCCTTCCCACTCACTCGTGCACACACAATGCAAACCTAAAATTGCTGGTGGGCTAATTCTGGGAGCTGTCTCCAGCAGCTGCTCTCAAGCATCTTAAGGTTGGTAGAGATTGGTTCCCAAGAATGGTCTCACTGGCACACTTCTGGATTTAAAACATAAAAGTAATGAAGTGGGAGTAAAAATGGTCCTGCTGGGACATGTTGCCATCACAATGTAAATGACTCCTTAACGCCCCTCAGTCCCACCAACTCCTCTTTGCCATGATCTTCCAGAATTGCAGGCCAGACCACCATTCTGACTAGTGCTTACACCTCTGTAACCTGGACATCACCTTAGACCTAGACCTCAGTGTAGGTTCTCACCTCCAGGCTGCGCCTAAATGTTAGAGATTCTTACTGCACAACACCTCTAATATGCAGCCTTTTGTATTAATTTCCACAGCTAAAATCCATGTCTAAACCCTCTTTATCTTGTCTTTATGGCTACAACATCCCTTGTTCTGGTCTTGACAAATTTTGGCCCATTCATGTTCACCCTGAATTCTGCTTCAGAGATCATTTTCTTAACTCAGCATTTTGACCGTGTCACCCTTCCTATATTGTTTCCTGACTCCCTCTTCTATATCACAACCAACGTGAGCTGTTTGTTTTCATCTTCAAGGACTTATATGATTTTTCTCATGATTTGTCTTCACTACTTGAAATCTCCCATTCAATACTGACAGGTCAGCGCTAGCCTCTACCATCCAGCTGTTAAATTTTCAAATGTGAACCTGTTATTCTGTGCCTATGCCTGTGTTTAGGGGGGGTTCGCCATCATCACCCAGTAAGCTGTACTTCAAATTCCTCCTTAATTCTCCTTTGCCATAGTACTCACAAATACTTAACTGTGAATAAACTGCTGATGGGCAGGAAGACAAGAAATTGCCCCTGTATAATGTTATCTTGTCCTTGTACTCCTTGCCAGTCTGTATCCCTTCATTGCCTCTTACCTTATGCTTAAAGTATAAGTTCCTTGAAGCAAGGACTGGCTATTCTGTGCTGGTATTATGTTTAGGGTGACTGGAGCTTTTAGGTGATAAAATAATGCAAATGTATTATAATAGCATGACATAGAGCTGTATTTTCTTAAAAAGCCCCTATGGTTTTATTCTCAGTGAAATGCATTTTCCGGGCTCTAAACATTCTAATAATGGGTGGGTTAGTCTTATAGGCTGTGTCCCCATATGCAGACATGTGTAGTTTGTGGCTCCACAAACAGCATATGTGGAATATTAAAATGTGGCAAAATTTTCTACTGGTAGCAAAAAAAAAACCCTGGAAAAAAGCAGCACAGGCTACAATATCGTGTGCCAGAATAAATGGAGGCTTGGTCCTCCAGGTAGAAACTCTGGAGGAATCTACTCCTCCATTTGTGCCCTGGCTGCTCCAGCATGCTGGGAGCCAGGAGGAGCTAGGCAAGAGCCAACCAAAGTGGTACACAGAGTCCTTCAACAAAGTGAAAATGCAGGGATGTGTGCTGCGGCACAAAGTAGCGATACAAATTTTTGCTAATGCAGGTAATGCTAACGCATGCCTCTGCACATCTGGACATGGCCGGCCATAGAGTCCTACTTGAAGGTTCAGAGTTTCCCAACCTAACCTAAGCTAAAAAATTATTACTTCCCTGTTTTTTTAAAGACATTTAGCTCTTGTACACAGAACATGAACCAAATCAATTACAATTAAATCTGAAATAGTCAAACTGAGGATTTTTGAGTAAATTGGAAGTTGAAGAAAATGAACTTGCCCATTAGTGTCACCTCAGCAGTGACTCTTGATCTTTTCTTCTCCTTCCCCACTATATATGTTAATCTTATTCTCACCTTTCTTCTTGAGCCATTGAGCATTGCAATTAGTTTGTTTGCTCTCTTTTATCATAAACTGTCGGATTCTCTATGATAGATTTACAATTTCTACAGACTGTCTCAGTAAGCTTTGGTTACTTGCAGTAATAAGTGATCCCATGTTGTATGCCGAAGCTGAAATTCCATTCAGGAGTTCTAAAGCTGTTTGTAAAGTCATTTAGCAGAACATTATTAATGAACCTGTCCCCAGTCATTGAATTTTGGTTTTTGTATTCAGTCAAGAAACTTGTTTATTCCATGGTATCTGTTTCTGATAAAATGGTTACAGGTGTAAAGGTTGCATTTTAGTCCTGGAAAACATTAGCTTTACATTTGTATGTCACTAGCTTCTCACTAAAGGAGAAGTCCAGTGGAATATTCGTTTATAAGGAATGCATTATTTTGATAATCTTATTATTAAATAAGGTTCTTAAATATATTTTATGGCTGTAAAAGTGAGAAACTGAATTTCCAGCTCACTTGATATGACTAATTTTTTCCACCTGATTTTTTTCCCCCCCATAATCCATGTGATTGATGTCTAGGGACCAGCCATCCAATCTGAGTTTATACCTATATTCGTAGAAGGGAGGTATTGTTTTAGAATTCAGAGTCTACATGTTACAAAACAAAAAGCAAAACAAAACAACCCCCCTCAACCCAAATCAGCACCCAACCCCCGCCCCCCAACCAAAACAAAGCAAAACAAAAAAACAAGCAAAGAATATTTTTTTGTTACATTGACATATACATCATCGTCCATGTAAGTGCATAGCCTTAGGTATGAAAAACAACTGTTCACTCACTTGGGTATGTACTTATCCAGACTTAATATAAACGATACTTGTTAGTTGTCCAGTGCTGTGGTATTGGCATCTCTGAAACTGCTGATTCTTATAAAAGATTTTAATATTCATAGCTCTGCCCAAATGTGCTTAACTCTTAGCCAGCACTGTGCAATCACAGTGATGATAATTCATAATAATTTTTAGTTGTTTGTTTTTTGCTTTTTATTCTGTGCTACATGTATATTGTCCTTTTTGAAGCCAAATTCAAGAAGGGACATCCTTTATACATATACTTAAGTCATGCTGAAATAATGGAACAAGCAGCTTTTTAAAATTGAGCATATGTTGTCCTGCTTAGGGATGAACTTAAATACAAATTTAAATATTTCTGGAACTGGAACCTTAGAACACGGCTAGTTCTTAGTACTTAGATGCTGAAATCTGAAGTGCTACATTAGGCAAAGTGGATTAAAATCAATTTTACAGGTATGTATTGTATTTTAAATATTGTGGTGGACTTTTGTCTTTTATGTCCTAATATCTTTTCTATTGTTTTCTGTTTGCACATGAAGATACTACTAATATTGGGGGCAGATGGATTTTTGAGAGACTTCATTATATTTTTAGGAGGTTCTTTCCATTCATAAAAGATAGAGATGGAAATTGTAACAGTATTGCTCATGAATTTTCATCTTGAATCATATACAGGTGCAATTGATGACCCTTTTTTAGAATGGAAATACTTGCTACAAGATTGCATTTTCGTTATCAGAGTTTTTGCTTGAGCTAGTGTATTTTAGGTCTTTATATTGCAGATGTTGTGGAGCTGGTATGGAACCAGAATTTCTGCTTCAAAATGTGGAACAACTTATCTTCATCATAATACACCATGACAGGTTTCATTACTTGTATAACAGAAAGGATCAAGGGGCAGGTGAATTTAAGAAGAAAGTGTTCAGGGATTTCTTGGTTTTCTGACATCTTGTGCACTTTCTCTCTTAATGAGATTGGTTTATGATTGATGGCTGCTTGCCCTTTGCTTTCTCTTCATTTTTTTCAAGTAGAAAGTAAATGCAAGAAATATATTTTATTTGGATGTAGAAATAGGTAGTAGCAGAAGAAAGATTGACCTCTGCCTATTTAAAAAAAAAAAATGAAAGACATACAAGGATTATATTTGTTGGTTTCAAAACTGCAAAAACTTCCAAAAGCCAGGGAATCATGACAAATTTGCCTATATAACTTGCATGTCTACATATAATTACATATGCAAGCCTCTGAAAGTCTGGTCTTTGATTTTAAACTGAATGTAAATGCAAACATTAAACTGTTAGAAAATGCTTTCAAATTAACATTTTAGAGAGCAATTAACCACAGTGTGGTATGAAACTGAGCCGAGAGGCAGTGAGCAGTAAGGTTTATTTATATAGTTCCTTTCATCGGAAAGGATCCCAAATGGAACATTTTGCAAACTGTTTTAAAAAGTACTGTAAATATAAACTATTGATATAGATATCATCTAGGTAGACAGTGAATGAGACAGCTGCTTTCTGGCTTTAAGTTGGTTGACAAAAAAAAAAGTAAGGGTCAGATCCTGAAACAGGGCTTGGATTGGCGGGATCCTAAATCCAGCATTGCAACCCAGCAAACCCTACTCAGCAGCTACTTAACTCTTGGGGGTGCTTCAACTCATTCGGGGCCTCTTGCTTTTTAACTTGAAAAATGTCCAGGCATCTATGGGCATTTGGGGGGAGGGGGGCAGCAGCATTTTAGTGTGGCTCCGAGAGCCACTCTGAAGTGCCTGCAGTGTTTCAATTATCAGCATCCCCACACTTTAACTAAAGCTGGTTCAATGAGCTTGTATTAAAGCGCACCCACTACCATTTTGAAACACAGGGATGCTGATACACAAGATGCAGAGGCTGGCTGGAGCATGCTAATTAGCATGCTCCAGCAACTTGATTAATCAAGTCTGCTGGGTTAATTAATCAAGTCTGCTTGATTAATGCTGGATTAATCAAGTCTGCTCCAACACGTAATTACAGCACATCAGAGAAGCCTCATGGCATGTCTGCAGGCACCCCTATAGTTCTGCCTTGCGTGAATTCTTAAAACTGCCCCCTTCTGAGCAGCTGTGCACTTGACTCCTGCCTAAGCCCTAGAGGGATCCAGGTACTACATGGAACAGAACCTGGGCCCCACTCTGAGAGACATGCTAAAAGCCCAGCTAGTGTACATTGACAGCATTAAGCCACAGGTACTTTTATTCAAATTCCGTTGGTAGAGAAGGTGGTATCACTACCTGTTCCTTATATATCCTTACAGCACTCACCCAGGAGGGTGGAAGGCCTGGACTCTAGGCTGGGAGTTTTTGACTGGGGTATGTTGATGTTCCTGCCAGTACTTGGGAAACCCAGAAGTTCCTAGTAACCATGTCTGCCCTTCCACTTAGTCATACTGGGTGCATCTACATAAGACACTTACTGCAGAGTTGCCTAATTAGCTCCACAGTAAAGTGTTGCTGTCTACAGGAGTGGTGCTATTAGGGCAGAGTAAACTAATTAATTCTGCCACAGGATAGTCTGCCCAAAGCAAGTACTATTCTATGGTGGAGTTATTTACTAGGGCTGTGCGAAAGAGCACCATTTTGTTTCGACTTCCTTTTCACCATTTCGACAGGACAGTGTTTCATTTAATTTTGAAGCACTGATTGTTCCATTTCATTTAATTGAAACTGTTTAGCTGTTTCAATGCTGTTTCAGCATTTCGCCATAAGCTATAATGGGGAATCATGAAACTGCCTGTAACTTTGTCACTTCTTTCCTGATTCAAATGAAAACAGCAGAGAGGGTAGCCCCTCAAATGTCAAGGAGTTAGGTGCAGGGGGTTCTGGGAAACTGCACCTCAAGCTGCTGACAAGCAAAACTTGTGACTGTGTGTGTTAAGGCGTGCCCTCACTGGTGCTACGGTGTCCACATGACTCGGTAGTGTGCCCCAATGAGGTCTCCTCCTTCCCTATAGCCTCAGCTCAGTCCACCGCTTTAAATAACGAGTAATAAGTAAGCAGCACAGTAGCACTAGCAGCATCGTAGGCAGCCAAACTCTCACAGAGCCTTTCTTTCCTTTCCTCCAGGAGCTTCTTCTCCAGCAGCTGCCAGAGAACTCTTCCTGCCAGCCCCATCACTGGAGCTTAGATGTGCCCAGGGCCCTGTGTCCTTCTGGTCAGCTGACCAGGGGCAGGTGCTACGGGTGTTGGTTTAAGGACATGGCACTGGCAGACAAGGTTCTTTGGGTCAGTCTGGTGTCTTTTAGTAGACCAACTGAATAGTTAGAGAAATATATCTTAGCAAGGTTTTGAGTTGAAAAACCCTTCCTCAGGCTGAGGAAGCACCTGCAGTTGGTGTGTGTGATGTTCCTGGATGGAAGGAATAGTAAAGAAGCTGGAGGCTAGCGTGCAATGCAGGCAAGAAAGTCAGTGAAAATGGAAATAGAGGTGTCAGGGAGTGAGGGACAGGCTGAGGTTGGTAGGTAGGGTTTTTTCAGCAATGAGAACTGTCTTATAGTCAGTGCACTTTTTCTGTTATTCCTTCTTTTGACACAAATGGCAGAGCTGTTTAATAAAAGTGAGAAAAGTATGTGTACCCTTTTTTTCCTCTCTACTAGGTTTCCATGGTACCATGTTGTGTATAGCTCACAGTGACATGTGGCCCTAGAGAAAACTACTGGCTTGTTGGAATGTTGCCAATGTCTTTTCAGTTCTGGTAATCCAGTGATACAGACTATGGCAGTTTATGTATTGAATTATTTTAATGCCCTTTCTGCACTTCTTTCTTTTTCCTCCTCACTGCAAATACCTGGAAATGCAAAATGCTTGCATTTGTATGTTGAGATTCAGAAATGTAATGCTAATTAATGTGACTATATTTCCTGAATTGCCCCAGATAGCAGAGAATTGAAACATGATATGTTTCAAGCCTGTTTATCCATCACTTTAGCTTTTTGTTTTGCTTTATCTGATGCAGCTTAGTTATATATGTTTATTTTTCCTGTGCAACTAATTGTAGAATTTACTTATTACCTTGAGAGAATATGGACTTTCCCTTTCCTAATGTGTTTTGCTTCAGATTTTGAAAAGAGCAGGCATGGTTACTGCCTTCTGAGCTATAGAGACAGTGATTGATTATTTATCTTGGAGCCTACTGACATAATTTTCGATGTTATGAATAGCTCAAGCACTGAGCAAATCCCAAACTAACATTTTTGCTTCACTAAAATCAGAAAGACTAATTCAGTAAAAGTGCTTAGATAAGGCCACAGGTAGTGGGAGAAGAGGCAGAAGATAAGATGGAGAGGTGCTAGTGAAGATGCTTGCATAGTAATTACTTGTAATTGGACACTTAAGAGCTGAACTCTGTGCTGTTTACTCCTACCTTTTCTAAGCACTTAATTGACTTGCATTTGTTTGAAGGAGAAAGTTTAAAAATGTAGATGATGCAGATCAAAAAGTACACAACTGAAAGTTTGAAGGACAAATACATCAACTTGACACGCATTGCCCCTAGCTGTAATGGAAGAGTGGTGGCCGCAGAGAGCAGCTTGCCATCCCCTGAGGCTCTGCTTAGTTTTGCAGAAAGAAGAGTACAAACAACCTATTTCAGCTGCTGCTGAAAACTCCTTCATAAATCCTATTCCAATTTGCAAATCAGTTGCAGGGGAACTTGGTTGAATCATGCCTTTCCTTGCACCTTTATCCTGCCCAGTACATTCACTCCTCTTGTTTCCAGGATTGATGGGAATGGGCAGATGGTGCAGGAACCAGTTACCCTATATATAGGCACCTACTGAATTCACAGTGGAAGTGCTGCTCCCTCCTGATCAGCAGGGAAGCTAAAACCACATCTTTAAATGTGTTGCTGTTTTTGCCTCCCTGGCAGTCAGCAGCAAACATTAGGGCTATCCATGGCCTCTCAGCCAATCAGTGGTGAGAGGCAAAAACAGCACCATAATTAAAACCGTAGTTTTTGCCCCCTCTCACTTATCAGGAGTGAGCTGCAAGTGGGGTCCCTCCACCAATCAGCAGAGGGAGGAGGAGAGGCGGTGCAGGGGAACCTACAAGATTAAAGGAGTCACAGAGCACCCCACTTCCACCATTAATTAGTCCCTACCCATATCTTAGTGGACTGGAGAATTTGGCTTAACATTTTCAGCAGACCTAACCTTATATAGAAACAGGACTATTTTATGTATTGTATGCAGTAGCTCAGTGCATCCTTGCGTCTGGTTTGGAGAGTAGGACAATGCAATTTTAAAAATCAGTGAGGTAATATTATTAATTCTTTAATATGTATTAGACACCTTAAAAAGCTAAGTTGATTATTCAGGTATTAGGGCTAAACATATTCAGAATTGGAAAGTTCTGAACAAACCCTAGGGCCTGTTGTGACAATCATCTGTGACTCTGACCTCTACTATCTTGCTTAATGGCAGAGAATTGATAGCAAATGGAGTCCATACAAGCATTTCCTCTTAGAAGAGAAGCCTACTTCCCACTTCAAAGCATTTTGAGTTTGCCATTGCTTGAAACAATTGATCATGTTGAGACACTTCCAGCTTCACCAACAATGTAGCAATCTCCTGGACCCCTCCCAGTCAAGTTTTGAGGTGGAACATAAAAGAGAGATGATACTTGTAAAGCCAATAAATAGTCTTTTTTTTACAAGGGCAAAGGAACAATAATTGATACATTCCATCATGTAATAGTGATGCCCTACCTTTTGAGTTGTGGTGGTGGGGGTTGTGAAATCCCAATGGGAGGATGTCATCTAAGAATGACAATAAGTGTTCACTCCTCATTCTCCACAGACCTCAACTGAGGTGATTGATAAGGAGTCATTTGTTCCTGCTGTGATCAATTTCTATGTGCTAGAGGAAATATCAGAAATACATGGTGGCAATCGGAAGA
>NW_005842142.1:1134467-1147229 GCF_000455745.1 Alligator sinensis
TGAAGATTGGAAGAGGGCCAATGATTGGAAGAGGGCCAATCTTCAAGAAAGAAAGGAAGGAAGATCCAGGTCAATCCGTTTGACCTCAATCCCTGAAAAGATCATGGAAAAAAATATTAAAGAATCTATCAACATTAGGCTAACAGAAGGCAGTATCCTGAGAGACAGCCAACATGGCTTCATTATGGGTAGGTCGTGCCTGACCAACCTCATCTCATTCTATGACCAGGTGACACGTCACCTGGACAGGGGAGAAGAGACTGATGTCATTTATTTGGATTTCAAAAAGCCTTTGATTTGGTTTCTCATGATGTCCTTATGACAAAATTGGGAAACTGCAGCCTCAACAACCTATATTCTGATGGCTGGGGAACTGGGTCTGTGGTCGGACCCAAAGAGTGATAGTCTGTGGAACTGAGTCAACATGGTGCATGGTGACCAGTGGTGTCCCTCAGAGTTCAGTAGTCAGACCAGTACTCTTTAACATATTCATAAATTACTGGGATTCAGGTGTCAGAAGCGGACGGGCTAAGTTTGCAGATGACACCAAACTATAGGGAAGCGTGGTCACACTAAAGGATAGCCTGGAGATAAAAGCCAACTTGGGCAGGCTCACAAAGTAGGCGAATCAAAACCTGATGACTTTCAACATAGAGAAATGTAAGGTGCTGCACCTTGGGAGAAAGAACCCACATCATACCTATAGGCTAGGCAGTGCTACACTCACTAGCACTACAGCTGAAAGAGACTTGGGGGTCAAGAATATGAGCCACCAATGTGATGCCACAGCCGGCAAAGCAAATAAAACCTTGGCTTGCATCTACCAATGCATCTCAAGCAAGACCCAGGATGTCATCCTCCCCCTTTATTTGGCCTTGGTGAGGCTGCAGCTGGAGTACTGTGTCCAATTCTGGGCTCCACACTTTAGGAAGGACGTGGAGAAGCTTGACAGGGTCCAGAGGAGAGCCATGCACATGATCAGAAGTCAAAAGAGCAGGCCTTATGAGGAGAGGCTGAGAGGCATGGGACTCTTCACCTTGGAAAAGAGTAGGCTCAGGGGAGTCTTGGTGGCAGCCTATAAGTATATCAGGGTGTGGATCATGGACTAGGAGAATGCCTTTTCACCAGGGCACCCCCAGGGAAGACAAGGTCTAATGGTCACAAACTCCTGGAAGACAGTTTTAGACTGGACATTAGGAAAAACTTCTTTACTGTCTGAGTCTCCAGAGTCTTGAATAGACTCCCCCCAGAAGTGGTGCAAGCACCTACTCTGGATATGTTCAAGAAGCGTTTGGATGCTTATCTTGCTGGTGTGTTCTGACCCCAGCTGACTTCCTGCCTTTTGGGCAGGGGGCTGGATCTAATGATCTCATGAGGTCCCTTCCAGCCCTAATGTCTATGAAATCTGTGGTGACACCCAGCTCTACATTACACTGGCACCAGAAACATGCAGTGCGATGTCCTAACACTCCAAGGTCCTAAGATAGACAACTTCATAGAAAACTATTTACCAAAGCCAGATGCTGAAATGATTGAAGTTAGGTTGGTAGGGAGAGATGAGGGACATAAGTTAGGGAGAGGTAAAAACTTTGAAAAAGCCTTTATACCATGCTCTTCTTGAGGGTATTTGACCTCATATGGATAAATTGGTGTTCATCAGATTCTGATCTACTTCTCTATATCAGAGTATTCACAGAAGAACAAATTGCCCTTTCCTACTTTCACTTTACAGCAGACCTATATTACAGCAGACCTATATTCTGATGAAGTGAGCCTGTGCGCACTTATGCTTATGCTATACATCTCTGATTTAGTTGGTGCAAATCGACCTTGTCTTCTGCCTGACTTCAGACTAACATGACTAACTACCCATCTTTATTCAGATTTAACCACATTGATTTCTGCATTGGTGACCATCAGATTTGATCAGCGTGTAAGAATGAGGTCTTTAAAGAAGTTGTTAACATTTCAAGAGGCAGTTATTCATAGCCTCTCAAGCAAACAAAGCTACTGAGAACATGCAGAACATGCCACATTTGTACTCTGTGATGATCTTTGGCTGCATGATAATGCAGAGTTAAATTCAACTTTCAGTATTGACCTTCGAAACCCCAAAAGAACTCAAGTGACTTGAGATGACCCAGCTGATTATTATTTGATCGTTCACTTCTATTCCTTTTCTTAAAGCAGCCATTTCCTTACTTTCCTTGATGGCAGTACCCTTTAATTATTTGAAGACTGCTGTTTCATCTTTACTTATTTTTCCTATAGCTAGTCTATCAGCATGTAATACTATTTTCCTTGAAAGTCAGTCTTCCTAAACTGTCCGTTCTCTAATATATTCAAACAAATGGAGGAGTGTTGTGTCCCTTTGGTGCGATACCTCAGTCTAGAGCTGTATCAGTCACTTTTTGTTGTCACAAGACTTTGCAACTGCATGTCCAATTTGCTATTCACGGTCAAACCTGAGGGGCTTTTTCTGTATTATTGTTTTAAAGGTCTCCCAAAATTGAACGTGTCTTTTTATTTTCCCCCACTTGATGTGTAAGCCTGACTTTTCCAAAAAATCTAATTTTTCTTTTTTGCCTTAACTTCTAATCTCTTGAGCCCAAGGTCAAAAAAGTATGCAGGTGTGTAAATCCTATCTAGGCCCCTAACACCCATTGATTTCAACAAGTGGGAGTTAGAAATGTACCTTCCTTGTGGATCTTGACCCTGGTTGCCTTTGCATTGTTTTTTGACTACCTGTCAACTTAGAGTCTTCTATAAATTTCACTAATGCACTTTTTTTTTTCTTTGTCAATGAAGATGTTAAATTAGATTCCATTTAACAGGGGGATCATTTGAGCGCACAGTCATTTACCATTCCCCTTTGTGTGTGACAGCCTGTGGTCAAGCCAACTTTGATCCTCTGAGCCAGGGTTCAAATTCTAGAGCTGAGAGAGTGCTTTCCTTTGTTTGACTAGAGACCAAGTTACCATACTGAACTTCAAAACATTTTTAAAAAACAGTCTCTCTCTTGAAGGTGGTGCTTTTTATGACATAAGACCAATATTTGTATTCCTGTTATAAAGAGAAAATGAGAGCTTGCTTTAAGGGAATTGTCCCAAGAAGACAGCTGTGATTGCTGTGAAATAATGAACCAGATTTATTATGTATTTTCTTTTCTACTGGTTTTTCATGTTTTTGCTATATAATAACTCCTATTTGAATATTTTAAAATACTATTAATAAAACAATTTAAAAGAGCACCCTCATAGAAAGCACCATTTATCATTTTTAGTGGGTTTCAGTTTGCAAATTTGTTTTGAAATAGAATAATAAATTAGCTAGTCAACTTATTTATAGGGTGGCTCATCCCCCAGTGGAAATGGAGAGGTTAGTAGAAGATAAAGAAGACAGATTCTAACAGAGTCCTTTACAGTTTCCATGAGCATCTGATAAAGTAAGTCCAGGCTCTTGAAAGCTTATGCATCTCTGATTTAGTTGTTCCATAAATCAAATCTCTATCTTGCTTCTGCCTTACTTCAGACTAACTACCTCTTATCTTCTCAGTTTTCATGAGGTTACACATGGAATAGATATCCTAGGTTTCCATAGTGCAGCTTATTAGTTATATTGCAGCACTAACAAGACTTCATGCGATACAAACATTTGGGAAGGGTGTGTGTGTGTGACTTTTAAAGTGTCACGTGCTTGCCTGGAGTCAAAATGGCCTATTTTAGACTTATGGAAAAGGTAAGCAAAGTCCAGCTTCCTCCAACCAGCAGTTCCCGGTGTTGCTCCAGCAGGACCTAGAGAGTGTCTGACTTCTTCAATGTTGTGGGTTTTGAGTTTTTGGACCAGATTTCATAGGTGGACGTAAACACTAAAAGAAAAATTGCTCAAGAGAACATTTTGTTCTTTGTTTGAGATGTTTTGTTTTGTTTTGTTTTAGATCATCAATCCTCATTACAAACTTGACACAGATGTCAGTCAATCTTTCAGAACAGTCCAAGGCAGAGTGAGTGAAGGGCACTCGGAGTTTCAGGCTACCAGGGACCTTTAGCTTATCTAGTCTAACCCTCTCTTGGATAACAGAAGCCTTAGAACTTAACCTGGATACTCCTGGATTGAAGTTGTTAACTGCCTGCTCTTGTTGGTGGTGTTTGCTCTTCACCTTACTGAATATCTTAGAATTTTTGCTGTTTTTAAATAAGTAAATTATTGTTTTTTAAATGCTAAAGAAAGAGGAGAAAACACAAAGGAGAACTGATTAAGATAAGTGTAAAAGTTGAGAAGAAAAAACATGTTAGTATTACTTAGGTGTGAGCTTCTATTATGGGAGACAGAGAAAACAAGAAAGGACAGTTTTGCTGACACAAGCAAACAGAGAAATAGATCCCTGAAAGCAAATGAAGCAGATAGATAAAGCAGTAAATGAACAAACAGTACATAAGGCAAACAGTATCTCACTGGAGAAATAAATAAGCCAGAAGTCCAAAATAAATGCCAACAAACAAGGGAGTTGTTACAAAACAAGCTGCTGATAAGGAGGGGGAAAAGACATGGAAGTAGAAAGAAATTCTGCTGGGCTTTATCCTAAAATGCCCTGATTTTCTGTGCAAGCTATAAACCACATTTAATTATTCAGGTTACTTAGCTGGCCTGGATTGGTTGATATCATTATTTTGTTTTGGGTTTTTAAAGGCATAAGGCCTTGAATAAAGTACGGGTATGTTCATGTGTACAATAGGCTGGTAACAGCCCATATAAGTTGTGGATACCCATGGTTCTTAAACATCCATAGTCCTACAGTCACAATATGTCCATACAGTAGAGAACTGAAACTTTGGTGAAAGAACAGACCCAGTGGTACAACTAATAAGTAGAGTATCTCCAGGCTAAACATGCTGCTTTAACTCAAGTATTTTTTCCTACTGGGTACTACAGTTGCAGCTCCCAGTGCAAATAAAAAGGTGAACTACCGGAGTGCTTGTCAAAAACTAATCAGCTTTATTTCTTAGCACAACCTACCTCATCTTAGGTCAGAATTATTATAGTGGTAAATAGTAGGTCTGAGTGAAGCTTTTTACTCAGAATGTTTTCAGTGCAAATGAGCCTTTTATTAAACATAGGACTTCCTCAAAAGCTATTTTGGAAATCATCAATTTTTCATTGAAACAAAAAAAAATCATTCTTTGAATTTCGAAGCTTTTAACTGTGTGTCCATTTCCCTTTTTTTCATTTATTTTTTAAAAATCTAATCTGTCAGTTTTTTCCAGATCCACAACTTTAGAAAATTCAAATAAATAAAACTCTAAAACATCATTTTTTTTCAAGAAATAGAAAATAATTAGAGAAAATTATTTTTGAACTCTTCAGAATTTTCAGCTTGTTTCTGTTTTGCATTTTTTTGGCCAGATAATGCATTAATGTAAGAGATGCCCGTATCTTCTGGTAACACTGGCTATATTTAGTCAAAAACAATAATTCTGTTTTGATTCTTATGTGCTGTGTGTGGCAGGGCACTGTTTGTGCCTGCCACTTTAAGGGCCTGAAGACAGCAGCTGGAAGGTGCGTGATGAGGGCAGCCATTTTGGATTCAGGGCTGCCCATATAAACAAGACATTTTGCTGCTGGAAGGCCAGGCAATAATATCGCCTGGCTGCTGATATCAACTGCAGGTAAGGGAGGAGCTGTAGGGAATGGTCAGGAGGCTCCTGGTCCTGGGTGTGACCTAAAACTGCACCCTGCCAGGAGTGGGTGGCTTGGTGGGGCTCTCAGTGGCGCGGGAGCCCCCAGGAAATGCCAGGCCAGTTACCACCCTGGTGAAAGGCGGGTCGGGGTGCCTTAACCCCAGCTCCCACTATTGGGTGGGTCAGGTGACAATGGAGGTAGAGGGGCCAGGCATGGCTATGGCCACCTGAGTCCACCTGAGGAGGGAGGCCCTGAGACCCTGAGTAGCAGGGGCGTTGTGGAGCCCCGAGTAGAGGGGGAGAAGAACTGGAGGGCTGAGGGCCCAGTACACATACACACCCTGAGTGTTTCCCTGAAAGGGGCCCAAGTGTGCTTAGACGTGGTCGGGTAATTGGCTGGCCACTACCCCAGTGAGGTCGCGAGAGAGGCCTAACAGACGGTACGTCTGCCACCCAAGGAATGGACTAGCTAAGCCTATAGCCAAAGGGTGCCCGCTCCAAGAGGGAGCAAGGCAGCATAAGTTGTCAATGGATGAAAGAGACCCTGTGAGAGAGGGTAGAGTGAATGAGGCCTGAGTGAGAGGTGGGCAGTATGACTGTCTGTGTGACTGAGGCCTGACAGTGTGGCCTAAGTATGCTCCGGCTGTAGGCCGGGGGCACTGTAACATCTGGAGGCCAGCTGCAAGGCTTGGGCCATGTGTAGGGGAGGTATGGAGCCGCGGACACCCCCAAATATGGAGGTGCAGTAATGGGCAGCCTCCCGCCTTTTTAACAGCATATTATTATTCCAACAAGGCATGGTGGGCGAGACAGGCGGGCAGCCTGCCCAGAGGCAGGTGCGGGGGCTAGGTGCGGCCACACTGTGCAAGGCCATTTTCTTTTGAGATCAGGAATATGTTTTCATAGTTCTCACATGCACAAGTGTAGCAGGTGGTGGGTCAGTGCAAGAAAATTGGACCTTATAGATATCTTTATAGGGATTGGTATCCAGTGCAAGAAAGCAATTTTGGAGGGACAGGGAAGGGTGATGAGACTATAGAGTTGATCACATGTATGCTGGTAGAAGACCAGCTCTGAGAGGTATGTAAGCTTTATGGTATGATGATGGGGGTCTATCTAGCTAAGACTTTGAATCTTTTTTTGTCTTTTGTTAGTAACAGCCAGCTGGTTGGCCACCCAGTCATAAACTTGTGGCAGTGTTCAACAGGAAAAATGATCCAGTAGTTTGTGTGATATTCTGGGACATGCAAGTTCAATTCCTACTCTGTGGGCACATCTACATGTTCATTAATGTGCCTTAGATACCATGCATTTAGTTTAGTACTTCCTTAATAAATTATTAACTAAATGCTCAGTACCTAAAGTTACTGTGCAGTAGCGCTGGTGCAAGGTTATTTATTGATGCTTACTGTTCATTAGCCTAATAACACTGTGCAGTAGGCTATTAACATGGTTTTTGCCATGACATGCTACTGCGCAATGTTATTAGGCTAATGTGCAATAAGCGTCTCATGTAGATGTGTCTTGTGGGAAACTCCTGATTCTGGGAAAGTCACTCAGTCTCTCTTTGGTTTAGATTTCCACCTTTGAAATGGGACTTAATTGTACTTCCCCACCTTAAAACGCTCTTTTAAGGTAGGGCAGTACTTAAAAGTTCTGAGATACAATATGGACCATATAAGAATTGTAGCTATATTATTGAATATTGGTTTTAGTTATGGTTCCTGGCTCTTCACATGATTAGATGTGAGTAAAGTGTACTGGGTATGCAATACAACACTACAGAATTAATTAACTCTATGTGGTAACATTTTTCTTGCGATTGTCATTGGAGAGAGGTCTAAGGTTTCCTTCGTCCTGAAGCAATATGGCGTAAAACAAATTAAGGCAGGGGTGGGCAAAATAGGGCCCATGGACTGGATTTGGCCCACCAGGCCATTCTATCCAGCCTGCAGGGCCCCTAAAAGTTTTTTATAAAATTAAATATATATTGATTTTGGTAGCATAATTTGAATGCACAGAGATCAGAGTACATACACAATTATACTGCAGCATTCATAAAAGACACCCTCATCCCTTTTAGTCCTCTACTTTTTTTTAAGGACAGTTAAAAAGGGATGCCTTTCTTGCAAATTCAGAATCAATGATGTATATGTTTTTCTGCGTGTCTTTTTATGGAGCACTCTCTTAGATGAAGTCAGTATGATTAATTATGTCAGAGAATGCAGTGCAGCAGACTGCAACATCTGCAGGTTATCATAGTAGTGTGTGATGTTCCAGCCAAAATCACAGAAATAAATCAGATAAAACACTCATTCCTACAGTGATTGAATTTGGCAAGTCATTGAATGGTTGCATCATTTATGCTTAGAATGATGCTGGCATTTTAGCAATCAGTAGTTTAGTTATTTACATTCAGGATTGTATTTATGGCTTTATTGAACATAATATATTTAGTGAGAGAGAGAGACTGTCTTAGGCGACTAAACTAAAAGTCTTATTTTCAAGAATCCAGCATAATCTGTATGAATGTAACCCAGGTATACCTGGTTGTGTACCCCCTTCTCCAGTTGAAGGGAGATGTTGGCAGGGCAGGTGCTCTGTGGTGGGAGAACTGCTGGCTAGGGCTGTGCAAAATTTCACCAGCTGTTCCGTTTCAACACTGTTTTGACCCATTTTGAGGTCAAAACAGCAAAATCAAAACATAACAAAGGGCTTTGAAAATGAGGTTAGTCGAAATGTATTGAAAGTCGAAACTTCTCGATCATAGTGCTACAATCAGGCTGGGGACGGCAAGTCAGTCCAGCTGGTCTGAGTGCCCCTCCTCAGTGTCACCATCGCACTGGGGAAACTCAGCCCGCTGGGAAACTCTGCCCAGCTGGGCTGACTCGCCATCCTCTGCCTGATTTAGCGCTGGGAATGGGAAGTCAGGCCAGCTGGGCTGACACTCCATCTCCTGCTGATCTAGCGAAACATCAAAACAGCCTCACTGTTTCAGTGAAGCAAAATAGAACAACTGTTTTGAATCTAAATGAAATTCAGTACGAAACACTGTTCCATCGAAACCTCAAAACTCAAGGCAAAATGGAAATGTGCTGTTTTGCACAGCCTTACTGCTGGCTACGTGCAGTTTCCCCTCCCCCATAGATGGTCAGATCCACACTTTACATCTTAACTATATACAAATTGATTACCAAATATAAGATTTACAGAAAAATAATGTTACTAAACATATATACAATATGTAATCACTTATATAGTGAGACAATATTATATTCTATTAATAGCAACTAGGGGATTACTCCATCTCTAGGGCTTCCCACTCTACGCAGGGAGTTAACTACTCTAGAACAAATAACAAACAGGTAAGTAAAGGTGAACCATAAATAAGTATCAAGAAGGGTGTCACTAGATATACATAAAGAAAAAAACATTTAGACTATCCAGAATATAGGTAATATTTACATGGTCTTATATCTCTCCTCAGGATACAGGTAACTATCTCACTAAAGAATTAAATTTAATTTTTAATACTTGTCTTACAGCTTTACATTCTATCGGATCCAAATCTACTTAAACATTAAATGTAAATGTATAAACATATAAAACATACATATTCTAGTACTGCTTAGCCTCATTATATCAGTCTCTTCAGTTTAAACTTTCTCAACTTACGCTCATAAAACATAAAATATAAACTATATAATACAGGACACCCATTCATAAAATATATAGCACAACCCCCTTTGAATATATATAACTTTTATAAAAAACCCAAAGGCCCAGACCCTTCTGGAGCCTTGGCTGTGTTCCTGTGGCCCTGGCGGGGGGGGGGGCGCTCTCCAGGCTCTTCACCTCGCCCCGGGCAGGAGCAAGGCAGCGTCTCCTCCATCTCCTCCTGATTGGTGGGAAAGTCCCACCAATTGCTCAAAGCCCTTTCAAACTGACAAGCTGGGCTGCTACCTCAGCCAGCTCCTCCATAGCATGTTGAGCAGAGGCAGAGTAGCCCTGAGGCAGGCTGACCCCTGGGGCCACCTGCTAGCTGGGGCTGCTCCATCCTGCATCAGTGTGCTGTGAGCGCACATGTAAATGCTTCACCTGAGAGCAATGAACTACAACATGAACTGTGCTGGAATTTATTGCTACTTCCTGCTGCCTGTCATGGTAGCAGACCCCTTGCTGCTCCAGTGGTCAGGCAGGGACAGAACAGATGCTGCCTGCAGGGCCTCTGGTGGGGCAGGGAGCAGGTTATTTCCTGCTCTGCCCCTGGGGCACCACATCTGGGTCTGCCCGGCTCAGCCACAGCTACCTCTTGGTCTGTGCTCAGGGAAGCATCTGGCAGAATAAGCCCCTTCCTGCCGGGAGGGGGCTGGCCCCAAGCAGCTCTGCCCACCCCGCAGTGCAGCACTCCCACTGGGAAGTGGCTCATGCTCCCTGAAATTATGACAGGGGCTGTTGCCCCCAACAAGGGCCCTGCCGCAGCCCACTGCAGTGATGGGGTGGGGGCACAGCCAAACAGGGCCCCTGTGGGGGTGCATCGATGAGGATTATTCCTCCTCCCTCCTGTGTCCAGTAGAGGGGACAGCAGAGGGCTTATTCTGCTGCAGGGAGTGAGCACGGTGGTGACAGTGGGCAGTCGGGTTAGAAGGGAGACTAACCCTCCTCCCTGCCCCTCTCTGCCTCAGGGGCCATGGGGCCCCACTGCTGCAGCAGTGAGGGGGGAATGCCTGGTAGACCCGGGTCAGGTCCCTGCCAGTGGGATAGAGAAGGGGGAATTGAACCCCTCTCTAGCCAGTTCAGCCCGGACTGGCCATGCCCCCATGGCCTAGCCTCTCTGCAGCCAAGGGCACACTCTAGCACCCTCTGGTGCCTGGCCTGAGCAACTGCAAACCAATGTTCCCTCTAAGGAGCAGCGGTCCATGAGTGTGCTGCCTTGGTCTGTGAGCGTGCCGCCTTGGTCTGGCGTGGTAGACTGACTGAAAGGGGCTGGGGGGCAGAGGCCAGGGGCTGGGGCCGGGGGCTGGGGCTGGTGCCAGGGGCCGGAGGCTGGGGCAGGGGACCAGGGGCCAGAGGCTGGAGCTGGGGGCCAGGGGCTGGAGCTGGGGGCCAGGGGCTGGAGCTGAGGGCCGGTGGCTGGGGCCGGGGACCAGGGGCTGGAGGCTGGAGCCGGGGGCCAGGGACCGAGAGCTGGAGCTGGAGCCTGGTGCAGGCTCCACTGGGTCCGGGGAAGTGCTCTGCTCCCTTGCATCAGGGGTGGGGAGTGGAGCACTTCCCCAGAGCCAGTGGAGCCCACCCCAACCTCCATCCCTGCCTTGCAGTGGCTCCTCCCAGAGGTGATGCTGCCTGCCCCAGTGAGGCTCTGCCGGCTCCGGGACACTGCTCTGCTCCCCAACCCTGATGCCATTTGCCTCCTCGCTCCCTGGGGCAATGCGGGGAAGTGGAGCACTGTCCTGGGGCCAGCGGAGCCTCACTGGGGCAGGCAGCGGCTCCTCCCTGAGGTGAGGCAAGGCAAGGATGGAGGCTGGGGCGGGGGGCTGGCACGGGCTCTGCCAGCTCCAGGGAAGTGCTCCACTCCCCGACCCTGATGCGGGGGAGTGCAGCAATTCCCTGGAGCCAGTGGAGCCCGCGCTAGGCTCCCGCCCCAGCCTCTCCTGGTGCGCGGCCTTGAAAAGGCTGTGCACAGCCACACTTTTAGTTGTGCATGGCCACACACGCGTGCACCTTAGAGGGAACCTTGCTGCAGCCATGTGCTTGCAGTTCCTCAGTCCAGAGAGAACATTTGTCCTGTTACAAATTGGGTCAACCTAGGCAGGTTAGACTAATCTGCAAAGGTTGAATCAATTCAGGCTCCAGATTTTTTAATGTCTGTCCCTAGCTTCACTGCATAGTCTAGGTGCTGCTTTTTACAAATCCAAGGCTTAATGCTGTTCCATTGCACATTTCAAGATTAACCACTTTCCACCTTATGGATTAACCATGTTTATTTCTAATATTTCCTTTCCATCCATTAACTAGTTTTTAGCATTTTTCTTCTTGCCCTGTTGTTGCCACGCTCCCTTTTAGCAGCCTCTCATGAGAGAATTTATCCAGAGCCTTATGATAGAATAAATAAATAAAATGCACTAGTTGTTTATTATCCACTGTTTGGTTAATTTTTTTCAAATAAATCTGTTTTCAAAGAGGCACAATTAACTCTTACAAAAACTGCTAAATTTATCCCAATTGCGTTCATTATGTGCTTTATAACTCTCTGTAATGAATGCAGTGTCACACTGACAGTCATTACAGAGGAAAATATGGAAATATTTTAACATTTAGGATAAGCTTCCTTAACCAAAGAAGTTGCTTGGCTCGTCAGTCTGTGGGGAAGCAGCAATGCCTAAAGACAGCTGCACCATTTCAGCAGAGATATTTAATGATTCCCCAGTGTGGAAGAAATGCAGATTTCTTTCTGACACTAGGAGGCATAAAGTATTCCCACCAGAAATCAGGGAAATAGAACAAGACTGTTTTAATCCCTAGGGATCCAAGAGCCTCTATACTATCTTCCCCCGCAACTTTCCCTGCCAACCTCTGCATGCTATTCAACTGCTCTGTGAATTTATTTTAAAGTATTATGAAAGATGATGGGTATAATCTAAATTCTTGAAACCATTATATTTTAACCATCATGAAAATTAAAATTTTCCAGTGTGCGGGCCGGGCACGAGCCAGGCCCTTTTTCGTGCTGCACGCGGGCTGTGGCCAGCAGCCTGGGCACGCGGGGTCGGAGAGAGGGGCGCGACAAGCTAGAATTAGGCACAGACTCGTAGCAGTAGTTTTAAAGATTGTTTACTTACACCAGAGATGGTCGTGGTGTAGGCTGGAAAACTTGCTTGAGTTGCGGTTACAGACAAAGACAACACGAACGGTCACGTGGAGTTTGCTAGGCTCCACGGAAACAGAGCTCCGGATGCTCTGGGTGAGCGTGCCACCAAAATCGGACTCGTAGATACGTCTTATAATTTTTATCGCTCGAAGACGGGAAGAGGTGGGCAATGGATCAAGTCGCCAAGCTCCTCTGAATCTCACACAGGGGTCTTTA
>NW_005842142.1:1150133-1163938 GCF_000455745.1 Alligator sinensis
TTGGGCGGAAACCGCTCAAGCCTCTTATACGGCTAGCAGGCCAATCGTTAGCCGCCACGTGGGAATAATTTAGGACTAGCCAATAGCAGGACACACATTTGCATGCAGGTGGCGGGAACTCTTTTGCACCGTGCATTTCTCTTGCAACTTGAGCAATGCACCCTGCAAAAGAAGCTGCAAATAGGCGGGAAACTCGTCCCTGCACCGGAGTTTTCCTCCGCAGCAGAAAACTCCACCATGCAATGAAGCTGCAACCTGGTGGGGATAATTCTTGTGCCAAAGCACACACAAAATCATACCTTTGGGTTATGACATCCAGATGCATTGATTTGAGTGTTCCTGGATACTGTATGCAAAAACAGCTAAGTTGATAAACACATATACAATATGAATTCCTAAAATGTGGGAAAGTGATTAGAAAACATTACTTCCAAGGAGAGAGTATTTTAGACCTATGACATTGGGAAGGGATTCATTTAATGCTCACGTCCATACATTTCAATGTCCAGAATCTACAGGACACTACAATAAAGACTTACTCATCTTCTGAGTAGGAAGAAGGAAGCTAAATTAGGCTTTAAAAGTATCTGGTACCATAGGACTCTGCCTTAGAGTAACCACAGCAGCCAAAACCATTGTTTTCAGAAATGATTTTTCACACAGTTAAAAGTCATTAGAAGTTACTGGGTCTCGCAATACAAAAGCATAGTGAGAATTTTCCAGTCTTTCAATTTATCCAGTGAAGACCATCAGATACTAGTAAAAGTTATCAACTGAATTACTTTGGGGGGAAATGAAAGACATTTTCAGTTAGATTGTGACCTCTGTGGATAGTTCATCATAAAAGCTTCTTGCAGTTTGGCCAAGAAATGAATACCAGCACCTCCATTCTTTAAATCTTTTCAAATAGATTTTTAAAAGATGAATGGCATATTTATAATACACATGGTACTACCTGGTCAGATCCATAGGGAAGATTTACGTGAGTTTATATGAGAATTTTCTAGTTGTAAGCCAGAAGTTTTTTTCAAAGACTGGACATTGCATCTTTTCTGTTTCTCTGAGGAGATGCTTCCTATTTCCACACCACTGTTTCCTATTTCCACACCACTATTTGAAAGGAAACAACTAGGCTTATAGAATGGTTTATTATGACACCTTAAGAGTAAGATTGATCATTGAAGGAAGAGGAAATGCAGTATCTACATTTTATCTTATTATATAAGCTGTAGACATGCTATATATAGGTCACTTAACTTTTTGAAACAAGTTTTAGAGTGGGGAGAACTCTTTAAAAGTCTGGATCAGTACACACAAAAAAAATTGGACAGGAAATATCGTTGTATGCTTTCTTTCTACAACGCCACATTTAATTTAGAAAAATGTTAGACTTGTGTATTACAGAAGTATTAAATATGCATGGGAAGATGATTGAAAGACTAGAAAGTCAATCATCACAGACAAAATTCTACCCTTAAACTTGTATATACAATTCCCATGTTCCATATTAGCTTACCTATTATGGTATTATTAAAGGCCATCCAAACAAGTTTTTTTGTGCAATTGACATAAAAAAAAGTGAAGGAATGATGTCTTGGGGCTGAAATCTATGAAACTTGAACTATTATAATGGATTACTAATGTAGGTATATAGGACATGCCAACATGACATACACTATTGTGTTAAGCGCTGTGCTGACAAGTAGGAAGATTTCTGCCGTAAAGAACTTAGAACGTAAATAGGGAATCTCTGGTATTTTCTTATGTCTTGTATCTTTTTTCCCCCTAGAGCATAAGGGCTTCTGGCCTGGTTCTTCTGGAAACCATCCTTTTTGGATCACTCCTCCTGTACTTCCCGGTGAGTTAAGATGCTATTTTGAAAAAGGGTATTACTGATAAAATTCTAAAACCTAACATCAATTGCTTGTGTGACTAATACAGATATCAAAACTGTACATATTAGTTAGACTAACATAACTGTAGCCACTTGCCATTTTATCAATATAGATGTTTAAACAAAATATTTGTGATAATTCCCTTCCAGGTATGGGGAATGCAAAAATGGCAAGATTGCACATTACAACTGATATAAGCAATGATTTTTTAAAATACATAAATATCAAATTTGTGAGGCTGTCTATTGTTTGTTTCCAATTGGGAAAAATATTAATACTGAATTAAGCTCGAATATATCTATTGCTACTGTGGAGTTTGTTACAAAGCTGGGTAGCTACTTAAGTATATTGTTAGCAAGTATTTATTAAATGTTTCTGAAACTGTCCACTGACATCTGGATAACTGGTGTTTGGGAAGATGTGTGGTTGTTATTTTTATATCATAAGTGGGCACAGAGCAATATAAAGTAATGCAGTGGAGAATTCATACTAAGTAGTTCTTTTAACTGGCAATGGGTTTTCTGGAATTTTTTTAAGGGGAAGCAGTAAGGTGTTTTACTTTTATATAGAGTCTTAAGCTTCTGCAAGATGATACAAAACTGAAAGTTGGACGAAGGAGCCTTTTAAATGGCTCTGCTGCCCCCTCATCAGCCTCTGAATTCCCCACGCACCCTCCAGTTGGCCACTCCATCCCCGGATCTCTGCCCTGGTGCCTCTCTCAATTAGCCTGAGAACAGCCACAGCAGTGGTATGGGGGTGAGGGGCATTCCACTCATTGCCTGTTTTCAGGCTCCCTGCAGCTTGTGCCACCTGGATCCAGGCCCCACAGCTGCCTAGCAGCTCCTCTTCCTCTCCCCCACCTCTCTTTCTCTTGCCCCTCCTTGTGTTGAGGGGCCTGGAAGGGGCTGAATCTGGATGCACAGGGCTGGCATGGTCTGCAAGGACCCCAGGAGCAGTCAGGGAGGGGGAACCCTCCCTAAGGGTGCCTCCTTCACTCTTGAGCTGATCAGCGCAGTGATCCAGGGGTTGAGGGGATGATTGTTGTGACAGGGGAGTGATCTGGGGGTAGAGGGGGAAATTCAGGGGGCCGGGGGCCATTTGGGGGGTAGAGGAGGGAGCAGCCCCACAGCTGCCCACCCATCCCACCCACTTCCTCCCTCCTCACTCACCCCATCCCACTACCTGCTTGGCTGTTCCCAGGTGTCAGTCCAGGGCCATAGAATCTTGAATCATAGTTAGTCTACCTAGGAACAGTACCTCCTGGGATACCGGAGGACCACAAATTGGTGGTTTTATTTCGGGTGAATACCCAGAAGTTAACTGCAGCTAGGTAGCACAGCTCAGAGATAATCTTTGCCTGAAGTGGCTTAACTTTAAGATGCTTAGAAGGCATTTAGCACATGGTAATGGGCCTTACTGTGTCATCATTCCAGGTTTAAGTGCTCTTAACATGGTCTAATTGTAATGTGTAATCTCACTCATTCAAAGAGGGCACAGGAGAAGGTTTAGGAAGAGATGGAGGCTGGTATGGGATAATGGATTGGTTTGAACATGGTACTGTTGTAATATAGTTTCCCTGGTAGCCAAAATACTTTTGTTGCTCTACAGAGCACCAACCAGTTAATGAGAAGATGGAAAGCAAAATGCCTTGCCAAACACAAAAACTGCAAATATGTAAAAAGAGGGGTGATGAGTGGCATAATAAATACATTCTCCCTGGAGTTTTTTCTAAATTATTGTTCAAATTGTGTTACTCTTAGATTATAGGGTTAAAATACATGTGTTAATTGCTAGGATACTTTTATTTAACATTTCATCTTTAATTTTGGTTGTTAAGATGTTTTTCAATATTTGTGAATTGCAGATGTCGCCATGAGAAACTACTAGCGAGAGACATGTTAAGGCCAGCCAGATAGGGCATTTTTACATGTGCATGTGCGGGGGAGGCACTTTAATTAGGGAGCGCTTTTAATTAAAAACATCCAAGTGACATGTATATCAGTGAAAATATATATATAAAAGTGAAAGTATATCTGAAAAATGGTGGTGGGGCAGTCTGAATTAAAACTCATTGAACAAGCTTTAGTTTAAAGAGCTCTGCTGCCATTTTTTGGTGTGGGGACACTAATACACGATGCCAGAGTCTGCTGGAGCTTGTTTATTTCTGTGCTTCAAATGACTCAATTAATCGAGTGTGCTCTGACATGTTGGATTTCCCTGTACATGTACAGGAGCTTGACATGCTTGGAACAAAAATATAATCATGGTTTATGTGGTCAGCAAAGGGCCAAAATGGCTCTTATGCAGTCAGAGTGATGGGGAGAGGAAAAGGGAAACAGACATTATTGCGTTTCCTATCACTCAGGGAAAAGGAACATGCCATCCAATCCAAGCACTGGGCAAGATCACAGTGTATAGAGGGCGGGGATATAGGAGGCCCCATGTGAGGTATGACAGAGAGCTTAGTTCCACTCTTGCTTTGCTTTCTTACCAGTTTGCCTGCCCCTGATTCTTCCTGTTTCTTTCTAGCTGTTTGTTCTTGACCTAATTTCTTCTCCCACAGACTTTTGTCTTATGAGGCTATCTGCCTTTGGGGTCACTGTTTGGGTGCTCAGTGTTAGTAGATGTTTATATCCTTGGTAACATAATATATTCTCCATCTGCAGTTGCTTGAAGGTTGATGGATGTGGCCATTGTGGTCCAAGCAGTCACAGCCTCTAGGCTTGTGTAAGGAAAAAACAGGAAGATGTCAAACATTTCTCTCACTTTTTACTAGCATTCAAAATTGGTCTGTTACAGCTGGGACAAAATATAGCAACACATCTTTGGTCACCAAGAATGCATCATCATGGTGTTCTGCTTGCTGTGGTCAAGTTCAGTATCCCTATATCCTGATGTTCAAAGTTTCTATAGGACTGGTCTTTGCCTCTCTCTCTGTAACCAGGCACTCCTATGATGGCTTTATTACAGTAAAACACTGAAACTATCGAAGAGAAAAGAGCCAGGAAAATAATCAGTTTTATGAAAAAAATGTAAGTGGTTTTCATAGTTGTTTAACATTTGGTTTTGTTCTGATGTGACACAAGAATAAGAATCCACAAACTGGAATGTGTTAGGTGTGGTTTAAACAAGGACAGTGGATTCTTATCCCATTATCTGAATTAGCTTTTGTGGCCCTTTTGTTCCTATGGGTTCTTTGCTTGTTTGCCTCTCCCAGCGCTGTCCCTCTCCCCACTTTCTCTCCTTCCTTTTTCCTCCTTTTGTATTCAAATCACTCACTGCACTACACTCTGATCTATGCTGTCCTTTCCTAGCATCAGATGAAGTGAACTCAAGTTCATGAAAGCGTGTACTCTATAAAAATCTTATTTAGTTAATCTACAGTGTGCATATTTATCCAGTCTTCTGCCTGACTTCAGACTAACATAGATAACTACCTCTTTAAACAATAAGACCATTCAAAAACTTTCATGAAATAATGAAAGAGAGAGAGCACACACCCCATTCTAGTATAGGCAATAGCCAAATAGCTCAGATAGTCATCTATGAGGTAGAGACCCAGGTTAATTTCCTGCGTGCCTGATTTGGAGTTGGGATTTGAACCTGGGTCTCAGTCATCTCAAGTGACTGCCCTAACCATCAGACTAACAGTTTCACTCAGTTTCTCTGATTGGAGCTGATCAACATTGTATTACTTAAATATTAATTGGGCCAGAGTTAGTTGCAGTTGTTAGTTGTTGGTGTAGTTGCCTGCATTGTGGGAAACCTAAGCTCAAGTCTTTGCTCTGGGCAGGCATGTCTACATGTGTGCTTTAATGCATTAGCCTATTTTAATGCTCATTAAAGGATTACTAAAAACCATGGGCACTTTTACATGTGCTTCAGGGGTGGGGGGCGGGGGCTCTGAAAGCCACTTTAATTAAAGCACTGCTGTGTCTTGTGTATCAGTGTCCCTATGCTTAAAAATGGTGGCGGGTGCACTTGAACTAAAGCTTGCTCAACAACCTTTAGATACAGAGCACTTGCCGCCATTTTTAAACACTGAGATGCCGATACACAAGATACAGGAGACTGCTGAATTGTGGCAATTGCATCGCTCCAGCAGACTTGATTAATCGAGTCTGCTCTGACGGACTGAGATTCTAGCATGTTGGAGTAGCCTCGGTGCTCGTGTATAGGTGCCTCATGCTATTTAGTTAGTGTGCATTAAAATAGGCTAATGCATATTAAAATTGTGCTCTTTAGTTAATGTCTATTAAGACAGGCTAATGTGCATTTTCCTAGTACCTCACAACAGAGAGCTTCTGTACGTGTGCAGGAAGGCTGCTCCAACCCTCTGAATTCCAGCACACTGGAGCGGGCTCCATTAATTGAGTCTGCTGGAATGTGGAAATTAACATGCTTTAGCAATGTCCTGCATCACGTGTTTCAGCATCCCTGCACTGAACAGTGGTGGTAGGGCGCTTTACATGAAAGCTGGTTTGATGAGTTTTAGTTCAAAGTGCCCCACCACCATTTTTCAGCACAGAGATACTAATGCACATGATGCTCCAGCCTCTTTTAATTAGCACAGCTCTTGGAGCTCCACTAATTAAAACACTTCCCCACGCCTCCTGGAGCATGTGTATAAATGCCCGGAGGTGCTAGATTTAATGTGCATTAACTAAAGTGTGTTAATTCACATGTAGATGTGCCCAGGCAGTAAGAAAGGAGCTTGAACCTGTATTCCAAAGCCCAGGTTTCCTCCACCAAGTCACCTGGCTGTTAGCTAATCCAGTGTGGGATTCCCTCTTTGGTTTTCACAAGAAACTCCAACCTAGGCATTAGAAAGTTTCTACCAAAAAATTAGGTCTTAACAAATTGGAATTTTTGATGGAAAGTTGTTCTGCTGGAGGGAGAAAAAACAAATGAACCCTGACAGCTTTACTATCCACCCTTGGGGAGGCTTGTCATATAGGCCTTTGACCAGAGCCTATCTGAACTGTAAAAGCCATTCTTTTAAGATCTGAGAATGACCACTTCTAATAACTCACGTTGTTCAGAATCCAAATGCAAACACATATCTAGATTTCTTTTTATATCAATTGTATTCTCCCACACTCTCTCTGGTTAGGCTTTTTCTCACTCTCACACAATTAATCGCTAATCAAGCTATTACTCCTAATACCTGAGACCAAAAAAAAGCAAAGGAAAGACTGCTGTTTCTATTTTTAAATGTTTAGAGAGGGGCTTAGATACCATGGTAATGGAGATCTACAACTTAGATGAACAAATACTTTTTGAACCAGTTTTGAAACTAGGCTTCTGTAAGGTGAAGATGATGTGGGTTGATGCATTACTTTGGAAAGAGTCCAGCACAGACAGAGCAACAAAAATTGTTAGAGTCCAGGGGGGAGAGTTAGGGTTAGGGTCAGAGAAATTGTGGAACCTCCATCCTTGGAAATTTTCAAGAGAAGGTTAGATAGACACTTGGTTGGAATGGTTTAATCAGGGATAATCCTGTTTTGAGGAGGGGCTGGACTAGATGACCTTGTGAGGTTCCTTCCTGCCCTACTTTCCTACAGTCCTATAACCTATAAGGTGACTAGACAGTCACCTTGCTGGGGTCACCTGACCCCCAGTTATCTTTCCTACTTGGTGCAGTGGACTGGACCCGATGATTTTCAAAGGTCCCTTCCAGCCTTACAATCTATGAATCTATGAACCAGTATCAATATTCATGATTTTTTGGAACACCACATCACAGGCTTCATTATCTTTTGGTCTCAGGCACAAAAGTGGATCCTTATCAGAAACAGAGATGCCTATTCTGTATGCAGAACTCTGTTGTTAAACCTGTGAGTAGGAAGAGACTGCCTTTTTAGAGGTGGAATTTGTGACATTCTACAAGAAGCATAATGATGCGGCTGTGAACCCAGGGCAGCTTCCACACACAGGAACAGAAGTGACTTCTTGCTGCTGATTCTGGTGTGATTGTGTGTGGCTGTGGTGGTTGCCATTTTTTTCCAGCCTCCCTCCCCTCCCCCTGCCAAGTCAGTGCCCAAGGAGGCTGCCCGGATCACCCTGCCCTAGTTATGCCACTGTATTCTACTGTATATAGAGTGTATCAAAGTCTGTGCTAGTCAATGAGACGAAGCGCATAAAATAAAAAATATCAGGCCTGGGCCTGATCATTCATAAAAGAAATTAATTATTTGTACCCAGCTGGCATTGATTCACATTTTCCGTCATACAGAATGGGTAGAGTGTGTATGCCTGATTGTCATATTGGGCAAAATTTACATATGTGCAACAGCTCCCCATGTCAAATTTACATAGTCATCAGCTGTCTTGGTCAAATCCTTTATTTATTCTCTGCTATTTTGGATTTTTGTTGCCTTTAAAAGGTCAAAGAATATATATGTTTTTAAACTCAGTAAGTCAGAATAAATTTAAGGAAGTAATAACAGATTGAGGAAAGTCATGAAAGAGATGGAAATGCCCAGGAATAGGATACTTTTTATTTCATAATCGTAAGACTACAGTGGGAATAGTTATTTTTCTGTTATGTGGTAGATGACTATTTTAAAGCTTAAAAATGGGTGAACATCTCAACTTGCACTTTTAGACTTGCTGCCAAGCAAGTTAAAGTTGTTCATCAGACATTTTGCTGCTTGTTGGTACATTGCTATACTGTACACAGCCAGCCCCAAATGTCTCTCTCCCCTTCATTTTATTCAATTTGAATCAATATCCTGTATTTCCTTGGCTTTGATTCTTTTTGCACAGAGAAGAGAGAGCTAGTTGTAGGTTTCTGATTTTGTTAGGATTGGATGTGGAAAGCCCTGATTCTATCCTTTGCTTTACGTCTTTGTTCCACTCATAAACCTAGAACAACCCCACATACATCCTTTTATCCCAGAGAAGTGCTTTGGGATTGTAGCCAGAAGTGGTGGATATTACTCTATCGGTTTGTAATTCGATGAAAATTCCTGCCTGTGGGAGGAACTATGTATTGGCTATCTCCTGCCAGTTTCGGGTTATTTTCTTTGTGTTTGTCCTTCGCTTTTTGCAATCCTTCCCATGTTCAATTGCTGTTCCAGTTTTGCCTCTTTTCAAGTTGGCCTCCTTGCTTTATAATTTTCTTTTGTCATCCCTATCTTTGTTTGTTCAAGCATTTATGCCACGTAGGACCTGAGTGCAAAACCATTATCAAGGTCACAACTTAGCTCAATTTGGATACTAGTCATTTGGTGTGTCCAAATGTTCATTAATGCACAGTAGTTACTGCACACTTAATTTAGTACTTGTATAATGAAGTATTAAATAAATATGCAGTAACTGAAGTTACTGCACAGTAGCACTGGTGAATGCCTTTTTAGTGATACTAGTGAGCAGTAGCCTAATAATACTGCACAGTAGTGTATTAGCTCTGTTTGAGCTACCACGTGAAGAACTGCTGCACTACAGAAGAAAACCCCCCACAAATCACACACCGCTGGTTATGACATATCACCCCTCCCTCAAACCCGTAAGAAAAATCCTCAAACAACTGCAACCCATACTAAAAAGAGACCCTATTCTTAAAAAGATCTTCCCAGAGCCACCCATCCTAGCCTTCAAACAAGCACCAAACCTCGCCAACCTCATCACCAGAAGCAAACTTCCTCAAGCCCAGAACACAACAAAAGGATCCAGACCGTGCCAGGACAAGAAATGCAAAACCTGCCAGCACATCTCCACCACCCCCACCATTACTACACCCCACAACAGAGCCATCAGCATCCCAGGATCTTACAGCTGCACCTCCAGAAATGTAATATACCTCATCCAATGCACCAAATGCCCTGATGGAAAATACATAGTAGAGATCAAACAACATCTGCGCACCAGAATGAACGCACACTGGAAATCTATCAAAGACAGAAATACCCAATTACCGGTGGGGGCACATTTGTCACAGGAGGGCCACTCTCTCTCCAATCTCTCAGTCCTGATCCTCAAGGGAAACTTACACAACACTTCCCAGAGACGAGCCTATGAGCTCCATTTCATCAACCTCCTGGATACTAGAGATCATGGACTAAACATAGACATTGGATTTTTGATACATTATAATCTTCCTGGCAACTGACTCCCCAGCCCAGCCCCTGGCTTCTTTACTTTTCATTCCATCCAGGAAGAGCACACACCAACTGCTGAAACTTCCTTAGCCTGACGAAGGGTTTTTGAACCAGAAAGCTTGCTTAATAACTATTCTCCAACCATTTGGGTTGGTCTAATAAAATATATCAAATTCACCCAAGGAACCTTGTCTGCCTTGGAGCTATGACACACTGCTGCGCAGTTACCATCTTGTGTAGATGCACCCAGTTTCAAGTTTAATAGTTGAGTCCTAGGTGCTTCTGAGTCTGCATAGCATCTGGTCACTGAATTTCTAGCTCAACGTCTATATAGGTTGCTCTTGCTCCCTGTCTAAGCCCTTGCTTGGGCTGCAGGACTCCTATCCACCTTAAACCCAAAAAACAGTACTTCAGCCCTCTTAAGCTATTCTCTTCAGTTGCTTTCAAACCCTGTTCCTGAATTCAAACAAACTGTGGGTGTTGTGGCTTCTGGGGACAGTGTGGCAGGAGGGCAAGAAATGCAGATTTAGCAAAGAGGTTTTTCTTTTCTATGTGCAGTTAAGAATCTAAATACACAAATATAGAATGGAAGGGATATCTGGCTTGGTAGCACTGATGAGAAGGATCTAGGAGTTAAAGGAAAGACATATATGGACCTCGTTGCACATTACACTTAGCACTTGTTAACTGCACTTAAAATGCTTGCATCTGAGCATCCAAGCAATAAAACATGTGCTAAGTGCCATTGGGGTGTAACAAAGTTAGAACTTTTGGGGCAAGGAGTACTGGCAGATTGTATTACCTGACACACGTTGAGCTAATGTCTGACTGCTCCACAGAGGTAATATGCTCAGGAGACTGGTGCAGTACTGGGGCTGGGACTGATAATCAGCGGTTTGTCAGTCCCAGGCCCAAGACCATACTAGAGTGCACTGGAGTCTTCAAGGGCTCCAGTGCTTAGGACTTATCTGGTTTAGATTGTATTAAGTATTTCCATGTGAATGCTCACAAAACTTTCTAACTTGTAGTAATGTTTACTATGATCAAAATAAAATGTGTCCTAAACAAGGCCCATAAACTTAACTTGAGTCATCAACATAATGCTGTCACTAAGAAAACACATGCAGTTTTGGGTTGCATTAATAGAAGCACTGTAGTTAAGACACAAGAGGTGACAGTACCACTACTGTGTTGGCTAAGCTTCAGTTGGAGTACCATGCCCAGTTTTGGGCACTGTATTTTAGGAAGAATATAGAGAAACTGGAGATGGTCCAGAGATGAGAAGTAAAAGGAATCAGAAAGCAGCAAGCCATATGTGGAAGGCTTGAAGGAACTAGGTGTGTATTAGTTTGAAGAAAAAGAGGTTGAGGGAAAGTAAAACAGAGCTTTCAACTATTTGAAAAACTGCCACAAAGAAAGTGATGAAACTGTTCTCCCATGCCACAAATACCACGTGGGGTTATATAGCAGCAAAGCAGGTTTAGATCAAATTTCAGAAAAAAATCTCTTTATTGTAATAACAATAATACATTGGAATAAACTGCCCAGGGAAACGAAGGAATCGCCTTCATTGGAGGCTTTCAAGAAGAGGCTGGATAGGCATCTATGTACGAATGACATTTCTGCATCTCTGACTTAGCCACACTCTGCTTCTCTGAAAAAAAAATCCTATTTGTTGACCCTTGCATGTGGCTCCTGATTTGTTCTGAAAACTGTTTTTTCCCTATCTAGAACCTATTCAGCTCCGTTCACCTGCAATTTCAACAATCATCATCATAACCTCTGTAAGCAGATACCTCTATGTTGTAATCACTAATGGTATTATCTATTTCAGCTCAAATGGGTAGGTGATGGATTAGATTCACAAAAGACTTCTGGGCCAGTTTCTGTTGGTGCTCAGTCAGGACCTGATTTCCAGCAGCTTGCCACACCTCTAGCCAGATTTTTAAGATACTTGGAACCAAACATTTATCTCTTGCAAATATGGTCACTTCTTTGATGCCTAAAATAGAACAGGGGTCTTTTAAAAATAATTGGCTTTGGCTTGCACAGTTGCTTTCCCTTCACATTATCTTTAAAACTGTGCAATATCATTATGTAATTTTTCGCATAATGTATGTAATATCAGTTTTGCGAATGCTACCTTCCACAGTAACTTTATCTAGTTCTTGGAAGGGCATTGAGGAGTTTTAAGAGCAACCAGAATCCTAGTGGTGGAACACTAGTAAATGCCTTTAGCACTCTTCTTACATGGGCTCCAGTAACTTCACTTGTCATCAGGCTGGTGGAATAGATATACTGAGTGACATGTGGCTTGCTAAAGCTCATGTAGCATTTCAGCAAAAAAGTCAGACATTCAGTGCATATGTCTGGATCTCTAGTTCCATGCTGTAGCCATAAAAATACTCTGCCCTATTTCTGGGCTATGTTGCCCTTCTTTTCAACTCCCTCTGTATAGACTTTTAATTAGTAGCATGACCTAACGTTCTTATTATGAGAAGGGAATAGGAGGTAATGGCTTTTCTTCTCTAGAATGACCTGTCTATGTTATTAGCAGGCATCCGGGTTTTCTGTTCATGACAGAAACACACGGTGAAACTGGATTTTCTCATTTTAAGGTGAAAACCTGGATTCCTTCCTTTTAAAGGAGAAAAACACAGGAAATAGTGGATTTCTTGAAGGCTGACAGAGTTCCAGCCTGCAGCATGCTGCAGGGAGCGGGAGGAGAGCAGTCAGGCATGTACGCATGTATATCTGGCAGTGGCGGGGGATGGAGGGGAGGATTGAGGCCCCCATAGTGAGGGAGGGATGGAATTGGGCAGGACTGAGGCTGGGGCTGCTGCCCAGCTTGGGTGGTGTGTGGGGCTTGGGGCCTGGGGTTGAAATGTGCAGCTGCAGGGCCCGGGTGGGGAAAGGGATGCAGCCATTGGTGGCTTATCCAAGGGCTGAGGAAGAGCTGGCTCCCCACCACTGTGTGCACTCCTCAGGTGTATGGGGGGGGGGGGGGGGGCACATGCCCCCCAGATTTGTGTACGGGGCAGGAGTGGGCTGCCCTTTGCAGGCTCAGGCTCCCTGCCCTGCTGCCCTTCCCCTGGGGCCTCTGCAGCCCAGCAGGTGGAACCTGGCATGGCAGGGCAGAGCAAGGCAGGGAAGCTTTGTGCTACTGCTGCAAGCCCCCTGTTACCATGGCAAGGCACTCCCTGCCTACCCATTAGCAGGGGATTCGCAGCATGGATGTATAGTGAGGGGCACTGCGCCGTCACCCTTGCTGCTGCCGAGCAGGCAGGGGGTACCTTGCCATGGTAGCATGGGGCTCACAGTGGCAGCATTGAGCTTCCCTGCCCCGCTTTGCCCTGCCATGCTGGGTAGCAGAGGCCCCCAGCGGGAAGGGCAGCAGGGCAGAAGTTCTGAGCCTGCAGCGGGCAGCCTGCACCTGCCCCCCTCTGGCCAGTCTCCTGTAGGGGTGGGGAGCTGTTGCCTCCCACATGTGGCAGCCAGGGGTGGGCAGTGCTGGGGGGGTGGGCAGGGGGCTGCAGACCCAGGTCCCTGGCTTTGTAACCCTGGAAACAGGTAGTCCCCTCCAGCTGCGCTGGGAGGCGGAGGTCTGTGGGTGGGAGTCAGGGACATCAGCAGGGCCAGGGTGCTGTGAGTGGGGAGTGAGGGGCACTGGCAAGACTGGGGGTGGGTGGGGGGACTGTGGGTGGGTAGTGAGGTGCATCAGCTGGGTCAGGGGGTCTGTAGGTCAGAAGTGAGGAGCAATGGCATAGGCAGGGCACCGGCATATCAGGGCGGCTCACTCAATGCCACA
>NW_005842142.1:1164170-1174895 GCF_000455745.1 Alligator sinensis
TATATATTAATTAGTGGTGTTTCATTTTAATAATGGAAAAACATGGATTTGGGGTTTTTTAATTGGAGAATTTGTGATTTTTAAACAGAGAAAACCAGGATCACTGGTTATTAGCTTGGGAAAGGTGTACCATGAATGTTGGAAGTAGAGGATTAGCCCACTGTTGCTCCTTTAATCATAGCACTAAGCAGAGCATTCAGCCCCAAAATATTCATTGAAGAAATGAATTAATAGAGTTCATTGGCTATTTATAATTTGCATGCTGATGTTCACTGATGCAAACTAATGCAGACGTTTCTGCCTTTTCCCAATGTATTTAGTATTGCATGTACTGATACTGCCAAAATAATTTTGTAAGTCTAAACCACTGATTACCAAACATAGTGACTTTCTTGAACATGTTTGAAGAAATAAAACTAGAATGTAGTGGTTCTTGAATGAGAACAAGTGATAAAGCTTGAGATAACATATTTTCACTGCATAATTCAAGACAGCATAGTTTCTCAACACTGTCAAAATTTGGGAAGTGTTTGTTAAGGCTGCAGAAATTCCTTCCCACAGCACTGGAAGTTTGGAGCTTGTGCTATAAACTGGCCAGACAGCTCTAAAAGCCTTGTTCCTTATCTTTTCATGACTTACTATATGAATTGGGACTTCTGCTTATCCCCAGAATCATTCAAGTGGCTTTTATTCCAAATGCCCTTTACTTTTATTGTTAAATTATTAATATTGAGACAGTTTGTGTCATTGCACATATAGTATCTGTTGTGGAATAAGGCCTTACACACATTTGGGTTATGACCAGACAGACCTTCAGTAAGAAGAAAGGTATGATTTAAGAAGCATGCACACAGTTGGTTGTGTATTCACTTGAAAGGAAGCTTATTCTCCTGATAGTTTCTCTGTGAAGGACCATCATATGTTGAAACTTCACCAACTATGTACAGAGATCCAATATCAAACTAGCAGTTACTGTCATTTGAAGGCAGACCCAGACACAGGCATGGGTAAATTGGGTGGCTGCCCAGGGCCTGGACAGAAAGGGGGCCCGAAAATGAAAAAATAATTACAATTGCAAAAATAAATTTAATATTGCGCATATACAGGACTGGCAATGTTATCAACTGAGAACAAACTATTTAAAGACATCGATACCACAGAAGTGATAAAGACTTTTGCAACAAAAAAATTATCATCTTGCAAAGGGGAGCCTGATACTAAAAGTTTCCCCAGGGCCACCAGAAGTCTAGGTACGGCACTGGCTGAAGGGCCAGTGTAGGTTGCTTTCAGTTCAAAGCTGGACAAGACAAAGCAGAAAGAGCCCCAACAACATTGGTTTTGGAACCAAATGGATGTTCAGTCTACAGCTGCAGTATCCAAATGCTCAAGGTATACAGTAACCTTATTACCAAGGTGTTACCAAATTTGCCCATTACTTTGGGGTGTGCTCATTTATTAGGGATAGTTTCTAGGGTCTTGGTGATTCTGTCAATGTGCTGCTTGTGTTACTATACGGAGCTGTATTTCTCCCTTCTGCAAGCCCTCACCCCCAGTGGAGCTATCTTGCAGGACTCAATCTCAATGGACTGGGTTCCTCCAGTCACTAAATCAGTCATACACACAAACACACACAAATTAACGTGACACGCCTGACCTGGCCGGGCTGATCAGCATGGACAGGCTGACACCCTCATATGCCAAGAATCAGTTCATAAGAGCAACAATAAAATGCAGTCAGACACAAGCACACGGGTAAACAGAATCCCTCTGAATCCGGCTGGGTGTCCAGCTGACACCCTTATGGGCCAGCATTCAGTTCATAAGGGCACGTCTGAGTCAAACTGGGTCAATCAGCCTGTACAAGCTGATCCCCTTATGTGTTTCAAACTCAGCACGTCCCAATCTTTGGCCTCTTGATGAGCAGACCCCACAATAATTTGGGCTTCACAGGGATCTTTAGCATAGGTAAAAGAAGCGTTGCTGCAGAGCACGGGAGGAAAGAGAAGCAGAGAAGGAAAAATATACCCAACTACTACCAGTTTGACTATAAAAGTTATTTATTGCTAAGCATATGAAATATATAATAGTACTAGTAGTAATAGACATGCAAAAGAAAAACAAACACCAACAATGACAATACTACCCTGGTTTCACTAAGTATTTGGGGAAACTTAGCTCAAGCTTAACTGATACAGTTCAGGTTCAGAAGTTTATGCCTAGAAAGAAGACAGAGAACGCTGGGATCTCACCTAGTCCACGGTACTCAGGCTGCAAAGCTGACAGGCACAGTCTGTAGCACAGTCCTTGAAGGGAGAGATGATCTGTTCTTCCAGCGTCCCAAGAACGACAGGGGATGGTGTCAGCACAGGGGTTTTCTTCTTCTCCTTCTTTCCTCCTGCTTCTACTTCTTTTCCTTCCTTTTCCTCTTCCTCTTCTCCCTCTAGCAGCACACACACTTACAGATTTTTATACCCTCAGTTCAGCTGCTTCGAAGCACCCTCAGTAGTGTAAATCATTGTCTTTTCTATTGACAAGGGGTTATCTGGTTTGGACCATCTCAGGAAACTGATTGATAATCAGGAAACACTTAAGATTAGGGAGTAACCCAAATACTTGGGAGCCAGCTTGAAATTC
This sequence comes from Alligator sinensis, assembly GCF_000455745.1. Classification (NCBI taxonomy): domain Eukaryota; kingdom Metazoa; phylum Chordata; order Crocodylia; family Alligatoridae; genus Alligator; species Alligator sinensis. Next base: position 1,166,805 of record NW_005842142.1, read on the forward strand.
CTATGGGTGGCAGATATACTGATGGGATATCTCATGGTTTCTTCAGGAACAATAGATAGCTTGCAGCATCAGGATTTTGGATTTTTACTTGTTGTGCACAAGCCTCAGCTTAGCATGACTTTTCCAGATCTTACTATAGTCTTTTAACAGACTTAAAACAATTATTGGGGTGCTCATAACCTTTTGTGGAGAGGACTCCCACCAGTCGTCTCGGGAAAGATATGACAACACCTGGGATTAGGGCTCCAGCAGGCTGGATGCTGTGATGAACCCTTAACCATTGTTCAAATGTTGCCCATACCCCCCTTAGTAAATTCAGATTAGAACTGGCCTGATAAATGCTGAGCTGGGTGTGTGTGAACATGGGTTGATTAACATTGGAAGCACAAATTCCCCATCATGCAGCGCTCTCCTGCTTCTCTGGTCCCAGAATTCACTGCAGCCTCTGCTTCAGGCTTTCTGTTTTCCATCTGTCATGTAAATGAGACCTAGGGCAGTTGATTCACTCTTGTAACCCTTATCTGGTGAGGGTCTTAGGTGCGTCTCTCACTGCATCTTAATCAGTTTCGTTTAGGTAGAGGAGGGGAGGGAGGGGGGGTGAGTCCTTTGTGAGTCAGACAGACTGCATCCTGTGCCCCGATTGCCCAAGAATACAGAGCTGAGACGTAACAAAGGGGAATATTTGCTTAAAAGAAAAATAAAGTGTTATTTTGCTGCCTCTTATTGGTCTTGAGGCTTATTTTAGCTTCATTGTCTTTACTAGCAAGACAGTGGTACTAAATCAGGAATTTACTGGAGTGGATGTGTTAGACAATATAGAAAGTAAAGAACTTTGTTTCACTGGAACAAGCCAGTGCAGGTATTGTCCCTAGTGCCCAGTCATGCTCCACTGCAGATTTTGTGATTAAATAAGCTTACTTCCATCTATGATTGTTTGCAGAAAGGATCCTAAATTAGTATTTCCCCGTCAGCTGAGTACTCTAAAAATATAACTCTGACAGTAGTAATACTTTCTCCTAAAGTCAGTGTAAAACTTAGCTATTGCTTTTTTAAAAAATAAATTGACTCTTTAGAAGACCATAACATTGAGAATAAAAACCTGATATGCACAGATTAAGAAATGTGCAGACATGACATATGTGCTAATATTAGGACAATAACAAATCCCAAAGACTTCTAGCATAAAAAGTGATAACATGCATATGATTAAAGAAGTATATTTTCTGCAGATTCAGAATTTTTGCATCATTTTCCAGGAATATACAGGTAGTGCTAGAACTAGCACAGCTTACAGCTTCTATTGATTCATAGATCCTATGGTTGGAAGGGACCTCAACAGATCATAGAGTCTGACCCCTGCCTAAGCAGCAAAGAGCACTGGGGTTAGATGACCCCAGCCAGATGCCTATCCAGCCTTCTCTTAAAGACCCCCAAAGGTAGGCTATGGTAAGAGGGAGATGAATGCCTAAGGCCTCTGCATAGCCCCCAGATGCAAACTGTATCCCTGTAGGACCACGGGCTGCCCATTTTTCATGGCCAAATATTCTCAGCCTTTCTTCTAAGATTACTCTAAAAGCAGTGAGCCATGGCCAACTCTGTACCCAGGAGCTTGTGTTAAGACCTTCATTTAAGTTCCTACATAGGAAGTATAAGCGCTTGAAAATGTAACCCGGAAGTCTGGGCATTGTGGCATTGAGCATTGTGAGGGAGATGCTTAGAGTCATTCTGGACTGAATGTATCCTTTCTCATCTGATCTTGGAAGCTAAGCAGTCATCTCAGTCCTGGCTAGTCCTTGGATGGGAGACAAGATGGGGATCCTGGGTGATGTAGGAAAAATGGTAAGTCACGACTGAACACTTAGCAAATGTTAGGCTACAGAGACTTGAATGAACAGGACTTTGGTTCTGTTGATGATACTGAGCTGACAAACAGGAAGAAAACCAAAAACAAACCCCAAAGATGCCACTTGTTGTTATGGAATGGTAATTCTGTATGGTATTTTGTTTTTATATGACCTCTTCTTGGACCTCATCATGAGGACATGGGACTGAGAGTTGTTTTCTTCTGAGTATGGCATAAGTGAAAGCCAACTAGAAGTAATAGGAAGGACTTTCTTGGAATAACACAATATGAAAGAGCAAAGGAATGGTGGGGGGGACAGGGAATGGGTGTGAGAGAGGGTGGGAGGGTGTGGTAACCCCCCACACACACACACTCCTCCCCAAAGCGCACAGCCCCTGCTGCCGGTGGCAGCAACAACAAGTAGCAGGTGCTCAGAGCACTCATGGCCCGTGCAGACACTGCAGCCCTTATGGCCATGAGCTATAATTACTGTTGGCCAAGGCAGCACAATGATATTCTGTTGCTCATTCTGCTTCCTTTGTAGAGGAGTGCCAAGCTCGCCTATCATGGGCCGTATCCACTCAGGATGTTAAGTCCAGCCAGCAGACTGTATGTGCTGCTTAATGCAGTCCTTGTAGCAAAGTTTGGGGTGGCCAACTTTCCTACTGCCTTTTTCAAATTCACTGTGCAGAACTCTCTTAGGCAGTTGATTGTTGTCTATACGTATGATGTAGCTGACCCAGGTTATTTACCTCTGTGCTGGCATGGCTTCCACGCTTGGCATGACTGCCAGTCATATTACTTTTATTGTTGGTGATTTAGTCAGACCATTTAATACCCATTATGCTGTGTAGGTGGTGGTGTTTGCAAGCAGTTGAGTTTTTTTATATGGCGTCGATAAAGGGGGCAGGTCTTTAATGAGTGTAGAAGACAAGGGAGCCCCACAGCTCTGTAAACTTGGCATTTTGTAGACACTTTAACCCCCCATCTTGTCCATAGTCTTTTTTTGTAGGTGACTGAAAGCTGAGGCAGCTGACTTTAAGCATTTGGCTTCCATTTAATTTTATTTCTGATGGTGATGGAGGGTGATCGTCTTCTGATGGGGGGTGGTTGGTACAGGGCTTTGGTTATCTTTACATTACTACTGAGGCCAAAAAGGGATGCAGCGTGGGCAAAGGAATTCAATAAATGTTGCAGATCTTTCTCAGAAATGCTGAATCATCTGCATACACTTTGTTGGGATCCTTTACTTCACTTCATTGGGATTTGCTTTTGGCCTTGAGTCAGCAGAGGTTTAGAAGTCTGACATCAAAGCATGTTGTAGGGTGACACCAGTAGTGGTAGTACATGTGGCAACTTCTAGCACTCCAGCCAAAACAGAGTAAATAATGTAGGGGAAAGGACACAGCCCTGTTTAACTTCATGGGCTACAAGAAAGGAATCAGAGGAGTTGGCATCCACTGACACACGGGCCTGCATGTTGTCATGGAAGCAGTGGATGAGGTCAATTAGTTTGTCTGGGCAGCTGAACTTTGCAAGAAGACAGCAGAGAACAAAGCATCCAGTCGAACACCTTACTAAAGTTGACAAATGCAACGTATAGGATTATTTGTTGTTCAGCAGCTTTGTCCTATAACTGGTATAGGGTAAATATCACAGCAGCAGTGCTGCATGATGTTCGAAAACCACAATGGGATTCAGGAGTACATCATCTGCAATAACATGGAGCCTTCTCAACAACAGCTTACAAAGGGTCTTACCAGTGATGGAAAGGAGTGATGGAGTTTTCTATTGCGAGTCCTACCCCATGTAGGCCGGCATTTTGGTCTTCCTTATAACCTGACCAGTAGAAAGTGATTTTTTTCTCTAAGCACACCACTGTCGTTTAATCTAGTCTTGGATAAGATAGAAATATTTATTTGATGCCTGTGTACTATTAATGCAGTTTTGTGAGCTAAATTTTCCTTTATGTCAAGTAGTGTACAAATGTCCCAGCATCCAGTTTGTCAGGTTTTGTCCGTTTTTGTGATTGTTTCTCCCACTTAAAAAGGAGATCCTGCTGATCATGGGGAAACCAGCCAGGAGTCAGTGAGAAGAGAGCCTTTTTTACCCTGACTTTTACAGGGGCCTCCTTGGATTGAGGCAGGTGAGTCCTCCCTAATAAATGGGACTGGCCGGTCATTTTGTCTCATGTTCCCATTGCCAAGTGAGAAACATACGACTATCACACCTAGGCCGCTCATATGGAGATCGTTGGCTATTGGATTCCAGCTTCTCAGGTCTGTTGGCACCACCTAGGAAACTCTTGCTGTGAGTCATTTTGTGAAGGGTTAGTTGATGACAGTGAAGTACTGGGAGAGTGGAAACTGCTGGTACCAGTAGATTGTCCATGCAAAATAATTTAATGTGCAACCTGAGGTGCATAGTAGCAGGGTGCATACTCTGGGACACTGCAACCTTTACCCAGGAGACAACTGAGGCTCAACAGCTGGAGGGTTCTGCGTCTGCCCCGCAGTGCCTGCTAACTCAGCTATGTGGCTCCTACTGTTGTCCAATTAGAATCCTCCACCAAGCACCTGGAGCTTAGTGTCCATTGATACATTTTAGGATTCTTCTGCCCATTTGAGCCCTAACCATTTCCTGCTGCCAATGAAAGGTGTGCACCTAGATTTACCAGTCCCAGAAACAGATACTGGACATTTAGCCCAGATGAGGACTTATAGGAAAAGCAGGGATGGCTTCTGGAATGACTCCAGGATGAGGTTCTAGGCAGGGTTTCCATTACCACAATAAGCCTGCGTCCAGTGTTGCACGAATACAACTATACTGCTCCTGGTTCTGGAGCTGGAATGTGTGAAGCTAACACAGGTTGCTTCTGGACAGTGCTGCCTTGCTCCATTTAGAGATACTCTTAGGCACATGTTCCACTTGTGAACCTAGCTTGTCATTGTTTAAACTACTGCAACGTGTCTTGCCCATCTTATTCAATAAACTGTGCATCTCAGCAAATATCTTTTGTACTATTTGTCAAGTGCCAGCGTGTAGCACGTTGGGGTTCCAGGGGTGGCTGTGATGCCCCATGGTGGCTCCATACTCTGCCACTAGGGCACCTTTTCTTCTTCCCTGTCACTTCTTTATGGAATAATAATAGTAATGGGGAGGCTGCCCATGTGCTTTTGTGTGGCCCCAGTCTAACTGGACCCCCACTGGGGTTCCTTGGCACCATACCAGTCTCTACTATGCCCAGGCCTCTGGCTGGGCCTCTCTGGTCAACTGTGCCCTGTTGGGAATGTAAAACCTTAGGGGTTAATTGCATGGCTCCAATACTCCACTGTGTCCCAAACCCCACAAGTGTTACCGTCGTCACTCTAATTTGATTAAATAATCAGTCGATAAGAGGTGCGATAGCCCAGAAGACCTGCATAATTATTCCTCTACCATCATTTTGTGTTGCAGTGACATGATGCAATAATCGTTAATATCATCACCTCAGGATGTCCCTTTCCTTCCTACTTTCTTATCATCACCATGTGGTTAGACAATTTCACATCGACCTATCCAAATTATGTAACATTCCAGAGAACAAAACTTCCATTTTCTATGTGAGTGAGTGCCTGCCTGTTTATGAATGTGCATTGTATTATTTGGTTCAGGAAAAAGATTACACAATGCATTTTTGAAGAGGTATAATACATGGCAAAGGGAATTTCTCGGTGCTCTGTTTAGCTTTTTCCTATGAATACATGTTGTTGCTACAGCTCCTTGTTGTTTTGATCTAGTCTGTTTTTATCACTTTGATGGAAATAAGTCTATAAAACCACCAGCTTGCACAGCATATGGAGTACTTATACAGTCTATATTCAGGTCTAAAAAAAACCCTGTTTAGTCATGATATGGAAGTTTCTTTTGGCTTTTTTCCTACAATTACATCTTGTTCAGACTTTTCATTTTTCTTTATAGTTATTGCAGATTTCTATGGCCAATTATTTGAAATGTTGTAATGATCACTTTTAAGCTCCACCTTTAGGTTATAAGACTGCATGGGCTGATCATTCCACATGCATGGAACCCATGCCTGTACAATTTCAGATGCCGGATCAGGGCCAAAATTGTGAAAACTGTTTTATTTTTTATTATTTGTATTTTAGTGTACACCAAAGATATCAGTACCATAACGTACTTAGTTAATGCAACCCTTTCCAGATGAATATTCGGTCATTCGAGTGAATTCTCTGTTCTGACCTCCCTTTTCCCAATACAGTACAGCTCACCAATACAGTGAATCACTGAAGTGTTACTTTGAAACTCTGTTCAACTTCTCCGATATCTTTACTCATGAATCAGGGATCTGGATTTTCTGTTTGCTGTGGAAAAACACAGATTTTCCCCTTTAAAGGAGAAAATCATGGATTTCCCCCTTAAACGAGAAACCCATAGGAAACCGCAGGATTTCTTTGCAGGCTGGCAGCCTTCCAGCCTACAAGGGGCTGCCTGGGGCTGGGGGGGGCGGGGTGGAAAGTGATTGGAGGCAGTGGGTGCCATGTATATGTGCATGCGTACACACACACATGCCCAACATATAGCCAGGCAGGGTGGTGAGGGTTGCCTCAGCAGCTGGATACAGGTAAGTCTATGTGGGGGTGGGAGTTGGAGGGCCAGGGCTTAAGGACCATCTGGCTGTGTGAGGTGTGTGTGTGTGTGTGTGGAGGGGATGGGGGTGGGGAGAGGAGACAGGTGCCTGCCAGCCCTGGGGGAAGGAGTCCAGGGCTGGGGAAAGACATTACACACAAACCAGTTTAAGTGATCAGAAACTGGTTTAAACCTGCAACAGAACAGACATTCAGCGTGCCATAAACCAGTTTGAAAATGGTCAAAATTGGTTTGAGATAAACCTGGTAGAATGTAGTATATCAGACTTAAACTGGTTTGACCCAAATCAGTTATGCAATGTCTGCTCCAGACCCATGAACGCTGCATGCCCCCAGAGGTTGGGAGTGCATGGTGACCTTCCACAGGCAACAGGGGTGGGAGCATGGTGCTGGTGAACGGTGAGCTCCCACAGGCGGCTGTGGCAGTGTCAGGAGGGTGGGGTGGAGAGTGCTGACCGGCGACCACCTGCAGACACCATTGGCAGCAGCCAGTGACAAGCGGCGACCGCCCACAGGCGCCGCTGGCAGTGTTGGGGGTACTTTTTGCAGGGGGTGCATGTGCACCCTCATATACCCCCTACACATCACCAGTGCCCAGACCCCTTCCTGGTTTAAGTTAAACCAGACTCCCACAGCATCCTGGCATGCTCTCTGGATTGGGTGGAGCTCTGCTCTCTGTTCCCATGAGGTGGGCTGGCCCCTCTCCTCTGCTCTCTAGCCAGAGCAGGGGCAGGGTTTGGCCAGATGCTGGCCTGCCATGGCCCCTGAGGCAAATTTCTCCCTCTCCCCCTGCTGGAGTCCTGTGAGTCTGCGCAGGGCCAGGCAGGGTGGGGGACAGTTGAAGGCCTCCTGTGGTAGGGGGGCAGGGGGCTGTGGGTCAGGAGTGAGGGGCATCAGCAAAGCCAGGGGGCTGAAGGTCAGGAGTGAGGGCCAATGGCAGGGCTGGGGGGGCTGAGGCTTGGTAGTGAGGGGCAACAGCATCAGCAAGGCAGGACATCAGCATATCAGGGATTCTCAGCACCACAAAGCAGCTGGGGGGGGCAGTGGCAGTTGGACCTGTGTCCTGGTGAGTGAAGAGGGTAGAGGGAGCTCTGATTTTTTTCATGATAAAAAAACAAAAGCAAATGCCAAAATATGTAGTTATTTAGAATTTACTTTATTATAATGACTGAGGCACTGGTAGGCTTCCAAATTGCTTTAAATTTGAAAATATATCAATAAAACAACTTAAACCTATATACATATATAATTCAGGGGTCGGTAGCCTGTGGCACATGTGCCGAGCCTGGCATTTGTGGCCATTTTGCTCAGCATGCCACCGCCAGTCTGGGCTCTAGGAAGCTGCTTCCATCCACGAAGCTCAGACTGCTCTCAGCAGGCAGCTGGGAGGCTGCAAGCCCTGCTGTAAACAGTCCAGGCACCATAGCTGGCAGCAGCTACCCCAGAGCCTGGGCTGGCTGCAGCTGGGAGGCTGCAAACAGCTGCTGCCTCCCTGCCCCAGCCCCAATCGGCGCAGTGCCAGCACCTGCTGCCTTCCCGGAGCCCGGGGCCGTGAGACAGCTGGGGCGGGGAGGCAGCAGCTGTTTGCAACCTCCTGAC
>NW_005842142.1:1174905-1214610 GCF_000455745.1 Alligator sinensis
TGGCCGAGGTTGTGGTTAGCTGTTGATAGCCATGGGGCCTGGGCTTCTCCGAGCACGTGGTTGGGAGGATGCAAACCCTGCTGCAAGCAGCCCAGGATCCATGGCTGGCAGCAGCTACCCAGAGCCTGCACCAGCTGCAGCTGGGAGGCTGCAAACAGCTGCTGCCTCCCAGCCCCAGGCTCTGGGGAGGCAGCAGGTGCCAGTGACACTCCCCACTGTGCTGCCCACCCCCTCCCCATCGCCTCTGCAGATCAGTGTGTGGAACCCGGTGTGGCAGGGCACAGTAGGGAGGTGCACAAAATCTATCTGCTGCTCCAAGCTCCCCGCTGCCCTGGCCACACTTCCCCTGCTGGCAGGGGCAGCAGTGAGAGGCAGAACAGCGCAAGGTTGCACAGGGGCAATGTGGGCAGCAGCAGAGTGTTGTGCCCCTTGCTGTTGCCCCCACCTGCAGGGGAAGTGTGGCCAGAGCAGCGGGGAGCTTGGAGCAGCACACAGCTTTCATGCGCTTAGCTGCTGTGCCGGGTTCCACACACTGCTCTGGAAAGGCGGTTGGAGAGGGCAGCACAGCGAGGAGCACAAGCCCACAATGCGCACCTGCCCTGCCCCTGCCCCTCACACAGATCTGGGGGGTGCAGGTCTCCCCTGCCCTCTGGGAGTGCATGCTGTCGGGAGAGCTGACCCCACCCACTGCCCAAGCCCACAGCACACAACAGGCAGCAGCAGTGGGGGAGCTGGCTCATGCTTCTGCTGCAGCAGCCACTGCCTTCTGCTGGGGGCAGACAGGGAGCTGCAGACCTGGGTCCCTGGCCCCATAACCCTGGCAGCTGGGGGCCCCCTCTGGCAGGGCTGGGGAGCAGGGCTTTGGGTGGGGGGAAAGGGGCACGAGCAGGGCCGGGGGGCTGTTGTGGGGGGGACCCACACAAAACAAATACACAAGATCAAATGTAGCATGAGAAGTTTTATTTATTGTCACCAGGTTTACAATTTTTACAAAATCTGGTATTTACCATAAAAAGTCAACATTTATGATTATTAACTATACTAATATGCAGTGCATCCTGCCATGTACCCCCTGCCGCGTTTTGTTTTTCTGGCATGCTAGCACTCCAGCACCTTCCAAGGTAGACATTGTGTTTTTTTCAGCATTCTGGCCAAAACACATTGCCTACCCCTGGTATATATAGTGGTGTTTCATTTTAATTGTTGAAAAACATGGATCTGCCATTTTTTAATTAGAGAATTTGGGATTTTTAAACAGATAAAACCAGAATCTCTGCTTATGATGTTCCTTTGGAATCTGCAGATAATTAGAATGCAAGGATCTGCATGCTAGGCTATTTACTTAGTTATTTATATCTGTATCTATAAAACATGTATCCACTTCCCAAGCCCCTGGCATCTTTAACAATCATAATGCAAGTGTTTTATAACATACTGATGATTATAACAAGCAATTTGGGACAGATTTTGTTCCTTCTGTTGGGCATATCATTTAATACAAAAGGTGAATGGGTCCTCCTATGCAGGGGTTGGCAAAATATGGCCCGCTGGCTGGATCTGGCCTGCCAGGCTATTCTATCCAGCCTGTGGGACCCCTAAAAAATTCAGACAATTAATATTTATCTGCCCCAGCAGCCTGTCAAAGCTGCCCCTGGCTCTTGTCAGTAGGACCCAGGGGAAGCCTCAGCAGGACTGAACAGCCCAGCCCTAGCCACCCCCAGCCATTTCACTCCCTTCCTGCCCCCGCCCTGCTCCAGTACCATGTGGCTGCCTGCAGCATCATGGGACTGGGTAGCACTGGGCTGTGCCAATATGAGAGAGAGAGAGAGAGAGAGAGAGAGAGAGAGGGAAGGATGGAGGAACAGTGAGAGAGAGAGCAGGGACAGTGGTGGGGGGCAGACAGGGACTGTGTGTGAGGGGTGGGAGGAGGGGCAGGCAGGCAGGGAGTGTGTGTGCACGCATGCGTACGTGCAGGCAGGGACAGTGTGTATGTGTATTTTTACGGAGAGTCCCATATGCACACCACACCATACATACGTAACCCACACTCCACTCACACTGCCATACACGCAGACCCCCCACTTCCCGTCATACACCCTAGGCACCCAGTCCCCCACAAACCCCATACCCACCTACACCCCACATATCCACACACACATCCACATGCTCTCTTACCCCACATACCCACACATCCACAGCCCCCGACAAACCTATACCCACTCCCCACAATATACAAGAGTAAGACTTAATTTTAAGCTATTGTGCAATCACCTCTATATACACTACACAAGCACATACAAATCCGGACAAAAATATTTTTTGAAACCAATTTAATGAATGCTGTAGGTATTCGCTTTTTAGAATATAATATGGTATTTTTCTGGTTTTGATATGGCAAAACCTCTTGCTGAAAGGAGTACTTCTGGGGGCAAAGGGAAGGACTTCTGGTGGCAAAGTTCAGGGGTAAGGGGGTGGGACTTCCAGTCACAGGTTGGTGACTATGGGTGGGGCATCTGTCAAGGGGCGGGGCTACCTATGCAGCCCTTGACAGCTTGCAAAACCCTGTAAGTGGCCCTTCACCCGAAATAAATTGCCTGCTCTTGTCCTATTGCATGTTCCTTTTTTGTGACTTGGTCTTAAGGAGAAGATGACAGTGTTACCAAAGTGGATGCATTAATGGATTTTCAGGAACTTGAATAGGAATAGAATCATGTTTAGTACTTAAGTCCACTTAAGTGGATGGGAACAGGAGACTTGAATTTAGCCCCTCTAGGAATCGCACTCACTACTTGTCTCCTGTTTTGCACTCTAACTATGAGCAGTGCAATGCAGAAGGGCCAGTACCACATTTCCTTTGCCTCCTGGATTAGCTCCAGTGAGAGTTCTGGATGCATTGTATTTGGCAAGTTAGATGTCAGCTTGGCCTCAGGCTCGGGTGAGGTGAGCTTTCAGGGGTGGGATGGATGCCCACTGGAGACAAGTGGAAGGGAGATTAAAAATAGATTAGGGCTTGAGCTGAGGTGTATAGGGGTCAAAGTAGCAGTATAGACATATCCTGGGACCCCAGAAAGGCCACGGCTTTGCAGTAAAATTGCTGTGCTCCCAAGAAGCTTCTTCAAACATGCTGCACTGCTGCATATAAACTGCCTCCTAAACTAGAACCAGTATGACTGGACCTAGAGAGCACTCAGGTTAAATAAGTAGCATGGGTGAATGAGAGTGCAAATTAGTAGTTACAGTTCCAATAACAAAGTACACAGAGTTTTTGGACCAAGGTAAATTTACTGTATAGATGTGCAAGAAGGTGCAAATGTTGAAAAGAAAAACACCCAAAATACCTTTTTCTAAAAGTATAAAGGCCTTTTTCAATGTCAGATATCAGGAAGTTATAGGGAAAAGTGTCAACTAGGTGTTTTGTTTTTGTTTTTAGCCTGTTTCTTGACTTTGATTTGATTTTGTAGGCACTCGGGGGCTGTTACAATTAGTGAAATATTTCTAAGCAGGGAAAGCAGCAGGGTTAAAGGCATCTAGGTTCTCTCATGTCCGATACCAGTGGTGATCAACCTCTGGCCCCTGGGCCAAATGTGGCCCATGGAGCCATCACATCTGGTCTGTGGGTCTCCCCACAGGTTGGGAAATTTGGCAGCCATTAATATGTCCACCTTCCCCAGTTGCCAGATCAGCAGACCCCACACCCTGTGTGGCCGGTTGGAACCAAGCTACACCCACTTTCCCTGTGAGCCCAGGCCAGGCTCCCCCCCATTTCTGGATTGGAGCCAGGCCACATCCCCTTCCCTCCCTTCAGGGCTGGGTTGGGGCCTGGCCATATCCCTTCCCCCTGCAGGGTGGGTCCATGTCCCCTTCCACCTTTAGGGCTGGACAAAACCCCCTCCTTCTCTGTGGGCCTGGCCACTCGTCCTTCCCTCTCTATGGGGGTCAGGTCAAGCTCCTTTCCCATTAAGGACTGTGTTGGGCCCCGCCTGTCTTGCCCTCCTTCTATCCCCCCCACCCTCTACAAGGCTAGGTGGTACTTACCCTACTGTCCACCATGCTTCTACAAGTTCTAATGGAAAAAAGGAAGACTTATTCTTGGATTCTCCATAAAGACCTTTTTATTAGGGTTGGGAAGTTGGTCAACTGACTGGTTAAATAATATCAATTAACTGTTAATTGTCCACCTATTATTTGACTGCATTAAAAATGATCAAATATTCCATGAAGCTAAGAATGTCCTTGTGTAGGTGGCAACCTATCTTTTTATTGCATCAAAATGTCTTCTGTTAGCAAGGACAGGAGTGAAGCTCCTTGTCCCTCAGTCCTGCAGGAGTCAGGACACTCACATTCATACTTACTCCCCTGCCCTCTCCAGGTACTCCCTGACCTGCTCCTCTCACCTGAGCTCTTCCGGTCACTTCCCGCCCCCTTCCCCCATCCATTAAACAGGAGCTACTGTATGCTAAGGGAAGAACGAGCAGCAGCATAGAAAAACTTTTATTGGACATCTGTCGTGACTGCAGCCACCTTCAAATACAAACACCAAAATGCTTGAGGAGTTAGCCTCCTGTCTCCTCTAAGTATAACTGCACTTCAAAAATGGCTTTTGACTTGATAGTTGATAATTATCAATTGTACTTGAAATCATAGAATCATAAAAAAATAGGGTTGGAAGGGACCTCAGGAGGTCATCTAGTCCAACCCCCGGCTCAAAGCAGGACCATCCCCAACTACAGGTTTCCCTTGCTTTGTGCTGTACATGCGTTCCTGGAAAACAGCGCATAACTCATATTCGCATAAAGGGAACCCACTTCATAATGTAACAAATAGGGATACATTCCAAGACTTTGACTGTACTGACCCCCAGACCCATTTCTACCACTTTTACAAGACAATTTTGGTACTCACCAACAGCAGACCATACACACAAGCACAGGGCACTATCATACTGGTGATGACAACTACAGAAACATGTGGCGCAGACAACGAGCAAGGAGCACAGATCCACACAGGAGACTCTATTTTGGTGTGTGTCACTCCCACAATGCACCTCACAAAGCAGCTGACTGCAGGCTTCCACCATACCAATCGCATAAGGGTGAATTTACCTTGCATATAACGATTTTTTGGTATAAAAAGGGTCATTGCACAAGAGCGAATTTGCACATATAGAACCCACATAAAATGAGGGAAACCTGTAGATAATTCCAGCCAGGGCTTTGTCAAGCCAGGCTTTAAAACCTCCCAAGGATGGATATTCCTTCACCTCTCTAGGTAACTTGTTCCAGTGCTTCACCACGCTCCTAGTGAGAGAGTTTTTCCTAATATCTGACCTAAACCTCCCTTGCTGCAACTTGAGACCATTGTTCCTTGTTCTGTCATCTGGCACCACTGAGGACAGTCTGGCTCCATTCCCTTGGAACCCCCATTAGGTAGTTAAAGGCTGCTATCAAATATTCTCTGTCTTCTATTCTCCAAACTAAATAAGCCCAGTTCCCTCAGCCTCTCCTCAGAAGTCATGTGCCCCAGCCCCCTCACCATTTTTGTTACTCTCCACTGTATTCTCTCCAACTTGTATTTAGTAAGAATGATGAGGTTCTAGAGATACTGATCAATTTAAGCACCCAATCAGTGTCCACTAGTAATTGTATTAAAAGGAAGATATTAAGGCTTGGAAACTAATTCTGTCTAATTTTTTATTAACTCAAAAATTTACAGTTCTGAATTTGACTTGCATTCCACAGCCATAGGGTTTCCATTCAGTTCAGGTGAGATTCTGAAAAATGGAGTAGAGGGCAGGGAAAAGTGAAAAATAACATCAACACTACTGCAGTAACAAGCACTATAAAGGAGAGTTTCTAATGAAAAACCAATGTTGCATCATAAATTGTATATAATCTGTATGCCTATTCCATCCAATTAAAGACAGTGGTTTCCATTGACTTCAGTGGAAGGATCAGACCATACAGAGTCTGTGTTTTGCAGGCTCTAGTTATGTAGTTCTTTCATTGTGTTCTAATGGATACTCTATTAGTTCAGGATAAAAACATATGTTTTCAAATATTTGAAACATTGGAGAAGGATTGTATATTTGAAGAGTTAAAAGGGATCAAAATCTAAAGCTACCCAAAAAACCTGCTAATTTGCTTTGAAATATTTCAACTCTGGATTTGACAAAGTATACGTGGTTGGGAGTTTTCCATTGTTTTTTGCCAGAAAATGCTGGTTCCTCCAAATAAAAACTTTTCACAAAAAAAGTACCACTTCTGATGATGACAGTAAAACAACTTTAATGATAGAAGCCAATAGCTGCATTGTTAGGATACACAGCTTGATTCTGGGACACCAAAGTGTTAAATATGGCTTGAATGTGGGACTCCCTTGGTGGGAATGTGGGCACCCTTTGTTTGATTTGGACACAAGGAAAGACTTAGATTCAGGTCTGTCACAGGTAAATGGAGCACCATATGCATTAAGCAGTCTATTAACGTGTTATGAGGCTCTCTTGAACCATCCTGTTGAAGCTGCTCTGTTTTGTACAAATGATGGAAATAGTAAATGGAGCCAGCGACGTGAACTTGGGTCTCTTACAGCCCAGGCAAGTACCCTGACCTTTTGGCTGTCTCTTTCTAGCTCAGCAAATATTTCATTATTTATACCAAGTGGAACAGCTCCAGTAGAAGACATCAGGAGACTTGCCTCAAAATAAGCAGTAGCCTGCCAATCAGGACACTAAGGATCCTGTTGTCTATGTGGATGGGAATTTTTTTTAATCTTAAGTTTTACAATACAGAGCATGTGTTTCCTGTCCAGCTCTATGCTAAACCATAGCATAGAGTGAGAGAGCCTACTCTCCTACTGGAGAGCCTTCTGCTGGCTTAGGTTCAACATAGCCACTCTAAGCTTCTTACTTTTGCTACTAAGCCTTTCCCTTTTCCTCTTTCTCTGATGCTATTGATACCAGCAAGCTCTTATAGCTTAAGAGGGACTACTCTATCATGTGGTTTCAGGCAGTTCATGTTGAACTACAGGATGACAAAAATACCAAGAGGAACAGAAGGAGGTTGTTTAATCATACAAAGCCTATACAGGAACAATCTGTTTAATGTGTGACTCTTTCTCTCCAACAAAACCCTTCCTGCTCCTGCATTCTGTTTTGAATGGAAGTATGGATGGGTGGGAAGTACAGCATCCTAGATCGGTTTGATTTTGTTTAAATTTTGTTCTGTTCTCACTTTCCTTTCTCATCCCCAAACCTTCAAAATGGCATGGCAAAGATGGTGGCAAAGTACCACCATCAATTTAAACTGAGGATACCATGAAGAAAACAGTTCTTTGTTATGATTTTCTATTGAGGAAGTACATGTAAAAAAGGGCGGGAGAAAGCTCCCTAAAGTAGGGACTGAAACTTTCAGCTTGTGGAGTTCTATCATCTGGCCCACAGGACTCAGAAGGGCCAGGAATTTGGGAACGGGGTAAGCGGGGATGAAGCCATTGCTGAAATCTGGGTATAAAGCCCCCTTGATGGTGCATGTCAGTGATAGACGGTAAGTAATGATGCTGTTAACTCCTGTAGCTCATATGGCTCCCTTGGCTCCACCCACTCAGGCCACAGCCTTCTTAGTAGGGGCTTCCCATTATATAATTACCAGCCCAGCAGCCTGCTGCCATGCATTCGCCCTCACTCAGTAATCAGTTACAGATGAATACTTAACTGTTCAGATCATCACACTCAAAAATTAGTCATCAATTACTTGCTGATACTGAGTATAGCTCCCCAGAGGGTTGGGGGCTGGGATTGAGTGCACAGTTGGCAAATTTTGCAAACGACACCGAACTGGAATGGCAGACACTGGAGCATAGGCTCAAGATTCAGAATGAATTTGTTAAACTGGGAAAATGGTCTGAAATTAATTGAATGAAATTCAGTAATGCATTTAAGGTGGAACATTCATATGCATAAATACAGGTTTATAAGAAATGGTTCGAATGGCTGAGACTATGTAGTCTAGAAAAAAGGCTGAGAGGAGATTTTATAACACTTTTCTAGTATGTGGAAGGTGGTTATAAAGAAGATGGTAATAGACTTTTTTTTTCTTTGGCCACAGGAGACAGGGCAAAGAGCACTGATTTTAAATTTCAGGAAGGGGAATTTATGTTTTGTTGCTTGGAGTGTAAGGGGGCAGAAGGTATTCCCAATGTGGAATTTCAGGTATTAGCAGAAGAGTCTCTGAAATGACCTATGTAGCTTTGGAGTGGATCAGTGTCAGTTTTAATATAGAGTATTTCAGACACAAAGGATCTGTTAGGGTCTGTTGTGCTTTGTAGGGTTAGTTGCTGCCTGGGACAAACTTTAAGGGACAAAGTTTTAGAATGGAAAATCCTGCTAATCCATTTTTGAAGCTGTGACTAAAAACTGAATTTCAGTAATTTGATGTCTGTTCTTAATAGGAGGAGCTGAGTAGTCTTAAGTATCAGCACATATTGTGCAGGTTAGGGAAAGTTATCCTAAAGTTAATCTAAAGAAGCCAGTATTGATAGGTTGAATTATACTGACATTCTGAAAGGAACATATTTTTGGGTTAATTGTAAAGCACTGGGATTAAAAATAGGATCAAACAACATGCTACAAAGGAAACCATAGGTGATAGCTTTTCTTTCAGAGGAGGAGGAGAAAGCCTATAGAGCAGGGATGAGCAATTATTTGGGCTGGAGGGCCACTTAACGAGTTTTGGTGAGCTGTTCAGAGCCACACACGTGCATGCATACACGCACACAGGCATGTGTGAACACACACACACACACACACACACACACACACACGAGCTCCCCACAGCTCTCCCTGCACCCTCTGCCCTGCCCCAAGTGTCTGGGTCAGGCAGGAGCCCTGCCAGCTGCTCCAGCTACACCTACGTGGTCCAAAGTAGCACGTGGGAACACAGTGCAGCCCCAGCCTGGCCTGGGCCTGGCTGTGTGCCAGGAACTTGGGGTGCAGGAGGGGGTGCAGGGAAAAGGGGGCTGGGAGCTGCAGGTTATCTGGATGCTGTGGTAATGGGGTGCTGTGCTGTGTTCCAGCATACAGCTTTGGGCTGTGCCACATGAGCACAGCTGGAGTTGCAACCTTGGTGCAGGCAGCTGTGCAAGGCCAGTTGCAGGGGAATAAGTAACCAGGGGAAGGAAAGGGCTGTAGGATGCAGGTGACTACCTAGGTGTGAGCTGCATGGCAATACGAAGCAAAGGGCAGAGTTCTGGCAAGGTGATAAGGTAGGAACTACAAGATACCTGAAATCTGTGGCCTATCAGGGAAGAAGCAGGGCAATAAGCTTGCTGATTAGCAAGGAGGAATCCTAAGTTGAATGTACAATATTATGGAGAGAGAGAAATTTGTGATATAGATTCGGTTGCAAGATTGGAGCCTGTATGTGCATTTCTTGCCTGGGAATTACAGCTGGTAGCGATAATAGGTACTATGCTTGGATGTGATGCAAGAACTTGGACGGAAATATTGTAGCAGTCAGTTTTTTCCTACCTATATACATACACATAATAATGTAAGTTTAAACAACAAAAGAAACCACCATAAGGTAAACTCTGTTAACAGTCATTGTTAATGGCAAACTCAAAACTGAGAGCCCAGGGAGATATAAAGGGATGGCCTCATGAGCCTTTGAAATCAATCTACTTCTGCTGCAGGCATGCAGAACGAGCACTCTTTTATTAACAGAGATATTGCAGGGTAGCCCCATGCGCAGGACAGTTTCAGTGCACGAGGCGGCGCTGGTTGCCATAGTGCCAGTGGCCATGGTGCAGTCAGCCACTACTGTAGTGACAGCTATTTATTAACCCCCCTACAAAGGTGGCTCTGGGACTGGTGCCCCAATTTCTCCCTCACCCTTAGTTACCCTACTGTGTAAGTTTTCTCACTTACAAAGTGTAGTTATGCCTTGCAGCATTGCCATGCCATCCCATCCAGAAGTGCTAATTGTGTTTGCTTCCAGACACAAGGCCCTTAGAGTATGAGTAATTTTGCACTCTGTATAAAGGCCAGTTCTGCACACAGGAATGATCAAGTGCAAAGGACAATAGTGTAAAGTATTTACATCATGCATTTACAGCACTAGAAATGATCTCAGACTGGAAAAGCTTTAGTCAGTCTCTTGGTAAAGGTGACAGCTTTTTGGAGTATACATGGCTTAATCTTCTATAGATCCATTTCATCTGTCTTTTGTCTGACATAATTTAACTGGTGCTGCTTACCATACAAGTAAGAACACACAGCCCAATTTCAAGAATGCTATTAAAAATATCCCCTAAGCATGAGAGCGCTTGAACTGAAGAATCCTGTGCCGGGAGGCTGTAATAGACTCATCCTCAGTGGTTTGCAGGCAGGAAGAGACATAAATACACTCTGAGTAGTAGGTTACATAAAACATGTTCAGAGCTGTGGCAGTGAGTTATTTTTTTTATGCCAGATGTAGACATACCGTTAAACCATAGTCTATAAAGTGAGAGCTGTTTTTTCTTAGTTTTTACATGTTGGTAAACAACACTTGAATTAGGTTCTTTCACATATTAAACTGTTTCATTTGGCAAGGAACTCTTAAATCTTTTGGTCACTTATATTCACTCTACTCATTCTCTCATATACTTTAGAGTAATGCATGGTTTGACTACAAGACCTCCTATGTATCTATGTCAGTACCATAGATATGGTACTAATTAGTTTAAAAACTGGTGTGTGCTAGTTTTATCAAATGTCATGTAGAACTCCAAATCTTTTGTTCTAAAGCAGTGATACACTTCAAACTAGACATACACAATCTAAGATTTTTCCCTCTGTGTCTATTAATTTGCAGAAGACTGAGAAATTTTAACAGCTTTAGTTTGCTTCATAGAATCATAGAAAATTAGGGTTGGAAGGGACTTCAGGAGGTCATCTAGTCAAACGTCCTGTTCAGAACAGGACCATCCCCAACTAGATCACCTCGGGCAAAGCTTTGTCTAGCTGGGTCTTGAAAATCTCCAAGGATGGAGATTCTACCACCTCTCTGAGTAACCTGTTCTAGTGTTTTATTACCCTCCAAGTGAAAAAATTATTTCTAATATCTAACCTAAACTTCCCTCCCTGTAACTTGAGACCGTTTTCCATGTTCTGTCATCTACCACTGAGAACAGTCTAATTCCCTCCTCTTTTGAAACCCACTTTAGGTAGTTGAAGGCTGCTATTAAATCCCACCTCAGTCTTCTCTTCTCTAGACTAAATAATCCCATTTCCCTCAGCCTGTCCTCATAAGTCATGACCCTTTGCCATTTTTGTTGCCCTTTGCTGGACTCTATCCAATATGTAGATATCCTTTCTGTAGTGAGGGACCCAAAACTGAACACAGTACTCCAGATGTGGCCTCGCCAGTGTTGAATAGAAGAGACTAATCACTTCCCTCGACCTACTGGCTACACACCTATTAATGCCGGTATGCTGTTAGCCTTCTTGGCAACAAGGGCACGCTGCTGGCTCATATTCAGCTTATTGTCCACTGTAACCCCCAGGTCCTTTTCTACAGAGCTGCTGCCCAGCCAGTCAGCCCCTTGCCTGTACCAGTGCATGGGATTGTTCTGTCCTAAGTGCAGGATTTTGCACTTTTCTTTGTTGAACCTCAAGCAATTCCTTTTGACCAAATCCTCCAATTTATCCAGGTCACTCTGAGTCTTAGCCCTACCCTCCAGTGTATCTACTACTCCCCCCATGGAGTCATCTGCAAACTTGCTGAGGGTGCACTCTATGCCATCTTCCAGGTCATTGATAAAGACATTGACCAAACCTGGACCAGGACCAAAGCCTGGGGCACTCCATTTGATACCAGTTGCCAACTAGACATTGAGCTATTTATTACTACTCTCTGAGCCCTCTTGTTTCACTTTGGATTTCAGGTTCAGACACTCCAAATTTCAGTGCAAAACTCAGCTAAAGCCACTCGGGTCTTGTGCTTTTGGAGGCTATAAATTAGATTCACATGGTTTTGATCAAAATTTGCAAGCTGGCCTGAATTTGTTTGAAACGTAGCAATGTTGTCTGAAAATATGTACCCAGTTTGGGGTTTATAGATTAGGCTGCTCCTTCCTGTGCTTTGTCATTTCACTGAATTATTTTATTATCCAGCAACTTCTCTGAAATTCATGTGCTCTCTTAAATTTAAAGATTTAAAGCCAGAGAGGATCATTAGATTAGTTTGTTTGACCTCCTGTGCATCACAGGCTACCCAGCCAGCTAGTACCCAGTATTGTGTGGTCAGCTAAAACGTATCTTCTGTTCTGTCTTAATCTGAAGACATCAAGTAATGGAAAATCCATCACTTGTCTTGATGGCTTGTTACACTATGGCCTATTGTTTCTGAGGATGTGTATGCTACAAAATGACCCCTTCTCTAAATGCCCAAAATTCCAAGAGTGAGGTCCAGGTTTGGTTAATAGCAGTTGGGTGTGCCATGTTTGGAAGCTGAGAACTGTTATGATGTGGAGAGATATTTCCAGACTGTTAAAGCTGGGGGTGTGTGTTATTACTGTTAGTCAAAATACCTGGCAGTACAGGAATGGCTGTGCTGCCTGTAGCTGAGATTGTCTTCCTTGGAAATATCTGTTTTAATTTGTGCACCTCCTACATTCTTAGCGTGCCAATCTTGAAATCTGGAGCCAACAAAACTCCTACATAAGCTTATTAATGACCTATGAAGAACTGGTAGGGTAGTACACAGTCTTGGTTCAACAGTTACCTTAGCTCCTGAGGCAGTGTCCTTCAAGAGCCAAAGTGCCCAGATAATTGTTATCATAAACTCAGTATGAAACATCTTGTCATGTTCATTATGCAAAGAACCAGAGTGGGAAGCCCTTTGTAGCTGAGCTGCACAGTGGGTGATATTTATAATCCAATACAGTTGCAAGTTTTATGTTTCCATTAGAAAAAAATATTGTTTTGGTTTTCCTTGGAAATACCTAGATAAAAATTCTTCCTTCTTGCTTTACACCTGTCAAGGTTTGCACAGCATTCCAATGACATTTCTGGGTGCTTTTTATGCTCTGCTTATGTCCTGTATTTGTTAAGGACCAGGCTGTTGGTGGTCTTGCCTAGTGATTATGCACCTGAAGCATGTGTGCAGTCCTGGTTGGTTTCCTAGGAACTGGGGGTGTGGAGGGCTCTGGTGCTGGGACTGGAACCAGGAGGTATAGCCAAGACAGACTGGGGCCAAAAGCCAGAACTGGAGACAGGGTAAGCCAAGGGTTAACCAGAATCAGAAACCAAAGCCAGAGCTGGAGATCAAACTAGAATCAAGAGCTGAAAACTGGAGTCGGGATGCCAAGGATCTTACCAGAATCAGAAGTCAGAGTCAGAGTCTGGTTCTCCGATTTTGACCAGAGAAGGAGCAAGATAGTACACAAAGAGTAAGGAGCAAGAACTTTAGCCTTGCTTTTAAGAGATGGAGTAGGTGAGCCCTGCTGCCTGCGTCTTCAGGGGACTGGCTGCCTTGATTGTCCAGCTAGGACCACAGTGCTGCTCTGGGCTTGCTATAGGTGGCAGGAAATGAATTTCCCTGATCTTTTGATTAGGACCACTTAGGACCTGGATTCTGCTATGGCCTTATTACAGTATTAAGTATACAAAGAAAATGTTTTTGAATAATGTAGTCTATTAAGTCATAATTCAGTTGCAGCTCTTACAAAACTTATTTCAATATAATTGTAATATGGTCTGTGTTTTCAGAAGGCATCTTTTTCATGAACTCTCAAAACCGGACTTGAAAACTGAATCAGTAGACTTAGGTTTTCAGTAAAATACTGTACTGCATACTGCATTTAATTATATATAAAGTGACAAATACATTTCCTTAACTGCCTTGTTAAAATAAGTAGCAAGTATTTGCCTAATGCTTGGTTTGGATGAATAGAGACTTTTATTTTCATCTAAAATGTTTTAACTCTTTAAATCTAATTCTCTTCTGCTTTGTGGCCGATCAGTTCTTCCTTTAGAAAAGACCATAGTAAAGCACCCACTAAGAGACTGATTGGTTTTTTTTAAGGTTGTCCTCAAATAAAGTAGCTAAATTAAATCATTCAGTTAATTGTTGTCATCTACCTAAGTGTCATGTTTTATAATGTCACATTGCAAATCTTATGTAAAACAATGGAAAAAATATGTAGTCCTATAAATGCAGCCAGTGGTGAAATTGAACTTTTTTTTGCCAGTTGAAATGTTACTAGAAACATATTTTCAATTAAGCATATATATAGCTTTACACTGTTGAGCATTGTTCTTTATGATAATAATACAGTGTTTGAGTCCTGCATGTGCACATTACACATGATATATAAATAAAAAGTCCCATATAGCTCCTTTTGAGTTAGCATTTTTAGACTATTTTTCTCCCACATACTTTAAAAAACAAATTTAAAAAACAGTTAAGGTGTTTAACAGCCCATATGTACCCCATTATCTCATACTTAATCAGAGTGAAATTGGGCTGCTGAATATACCACCTGCTTATCTCTGTTCTAGGAGTTTGCATTGGTAGGATAGAAACATAGGGTCCAATACCTTCCCAGTGCAAGGAAGCATGACCTAATGAGTAGCCAGTCAAAGGGCAGCTCAAGGCCTTGCTGCTGTGCCCAGACGTTTGGGGTGAAAAGGGCACCTTAATGGGCTACTTCACTAAAAGTAATGTAACCAGAATACAGAATGCAATTCAGTACACAACTTCAGGCAAACATGTAACTTATCCAGAGTGCTGATCTACAGGACTGCACATACATGGGAAGTACCTTGTCCAGGTCACAGGAGCCTCTTGAGTGCAACCTGACTGGAGTCCCTGCAGATCTCTTACTTTACCCCTCTGCATACTTGCTGGTTTTGGCACTTCAGCATTGATCCTACTCCCTGTGTACTATAGGTGTGTACATGTCCACATGGCTACTGAATATGTGCAGTAGACTGCCCTCTGGTTGGGTAGGTACATAGTTCCATACATAGCTCCAGATGCATATATATATATATATATATATATATATATATGTATATGTATATGTATATGTATATGTATATGTATAAGGCCTGAAATTGTGGTCTGGTGACAAACAGGAAGAGGAAGGCCATTCCAACATTTAGGGTAACGGGTTTTAACCTGCATTCCCTCCAATTTCCCAGCATAGTGCTATAACCACCAGACCACAGGTTATGAATTTAATAACCTACTTTCCAGCCCTTTTCTTCTTTCATTTCCTATTTATTGGATAAAATAGATGGAGAACAACTTGAAAGTTAAAGCAGCAGTGGGAGCAAGGGTCCACGCAAGAACCATTGGCCTCTATTTTTCATTGACTCACATACCATCTCATTCTAGCTCCACATTTCTCCCTCTCTTGGCTGTATAGGGTGTCAGCCAAACTAAAGATTTTTTTTAAACTATGGGGAAGATGTAGGTAGGTAGGTAGGTAGGTAGAAGTCCAAGTTGGACTTTGGTCAGGCCACCAGAGCTAACCTGCTTACTTTTCTGAAGTGTGTCAAAGGATTTTCAATCGCCACAAATTATTAAGACAATAATTTTACATCTCATCAGAAAGGCATTGCCTTCACTAGCAGACTGGCGCCAATACTGTATGCTGGGGCACTGGTCCAAACTGCAGACAAGAATAAATCTTATTGAATAACTAGTATGGTTTTCTATGACAACCGCATGTTCTGTAGAGTCCTTTTATTGAAATACTGATCCAGCCCAAAAATGTTTAATTTGTGAGATGTGAAAAGATTAAGGTGATGACAAGAATAAGATGGTATCATATAACTACAGGCATTTTAAATTATTTTAATTTTTAAAATACAGGTGACTTTAAAAATGTTTCTATCTAGGGGAGGAAGAAGGAAATTTTTGTGGGGGCAGTAATTAGTCTGAAAATATATGCAGGGGTTTAGGTTGTAGCCGTGTTGGTCTAAGGATACAGGCAGACAAGGTTCCTTGGGTGAATTTGATATCTTTTATTAGACCAACCCAAATGGTTGGAGAATAGTTATTAAGCAAGCTTTTGGGTTCAAAAACCCTTCGTCAGGCTAAAGAAGCTTCAGCAGTTGCTGTGTGCTCTTCCTGGATGGAATGAAAAGTAAAGAAGCCAGGGGCTGGGCTGGGCTGGGGAGTTAGTTGCCAGGCAAATTATAATGTATCAAAAATCCAATGTCTATGTTTAGTCCCTGATCTCTAGTATCCAGCAGGTTGATGAAATGGAGCTCATAGGCTCGTCTCTGGGAAGTGTTGTGTAAGTTTCCTTTGAGGATCAGGACTGAGAGATTGGAGAGAGAGTGGCCCTCCTGTGACAAATGTGCCCCCACTGGTAATTGGGTGTTTCTGTCTTTGATGGATTTCCGGTGTGCGTTCATTCTGGTGCGCAGTTGTTGTCTGGTCTCTCCTACATATCTTCCATCAGGGCATTTGGTGCATTGGATGAGGTATACTACGTTCTTGGAGGTGCAGCTGTAAGATCCTGGGATGCTGATGGCTCTGTTGTGGGGTGTAGTAATAGTGGGGTTGGTGGAGATGTGGGGGCAGGTTTTGCATTTCTTGTCCTGGCACGGTCTGGATCCTTTTATTGTGTTCTGGGCTTGAGGAAGTTTGCTTCTAGTGATGAGGTTGGCGAGGTTCGGTGCTTGTCTGAAGGCTAGGATGGGTGGCTCTGGGAAGATCTTTTTAAGAATAGGGTCTTTTTCTAATATGGGTTGCAATTTTTTGAGGATTTTCCGTACAGGTTCAAGGGATGGGTGATAGGTCATAACCAGCGGTGTGCAATTTGTGGGTGTTTTTCTTCTGTACTGCAGCAGTTCTTCACATGGCTTGCAGCCTTGAATTGTGTATCAATGGAAAGTCAAATGACACACACTAAAAATTCATTTATTCTTGGAGCAGGAGTTCCTGTTATTGGCACTATATGAGTTCACACAGAGTCAGGATTTGACCTAAAGTCTTGAAGAGAAGATCAATCTGTCTGAGAAAAACTAGAAATGTAGTGCATAAAAGCCTTGAAAGCCTTTTCAAATCTAATTTACAATTGTGCTTTAGGTACTGTAGGTGGTTTGTTGAGTCAGAACATCCTGCATTCTTTCCCACCCTGTGTTATTGTAGAAACTGAGGTTTGTGCTGCTTGCAATCCAGGCAGATAATTTATAGATTTTTCCAATATCAAGCCTAAATAAAGTTCAGGAGTTTTTCTCCAGAATGTCCATTAAGCAAACTTACACTAGCTACATTAAAACTATTTCACAGTGCAACACACACATTTATACAAGTTAAACAAAAGTCAAAGGGATTTGGAAGCTGCAGGCTGAAAGAAGCAGAGGAGAGAAAAAGGGAAAATGTGAGTATTGATGCTCAGAAGGTGTTTGGATGATTTGCTTTAACAGCCCCTTCCTCCAGTCACTTTGAGAGAAAATATATTGGATTTTGCAGGCCAAAAAGAGAAAAGTAGAAGACATTTATAAAAACAAATGCTTAGAGTGGAAATGATTTTCAACCTTATGCCTTTCAGAACACTGACTCCACAATTATTTGCTAAATGGCAATTTTAGGGCATTTATTGTATTTATTTCAATATGAGTAATGCATTATAGTATGATCAGGCACAATGATGACTAACGTGAAAATAAGGACTATGCATATTATAATCATCACTGGCATAAAAACTGCATACTGTATATTTTAGCACAGACCCTTTGCAAACTTAAATTTCTACCAGTACTGCCAAGCTATACAGTATGCCAGATCCATTCAGACATATTCAGATCCCTGAAGGACATTGAAAGAAACACTACATACTCTGACCTCTGACTCATAACAACCTCTCTCTACCAGAGAAAAAGGCCATAGGATCTCTAAGATCTAACCACCAAATAGTAATACAACCAGCAGATAAAGGAGGAGCCATAGTCATCCTAAACCGTGAGGATTACATAAAGGAAGCCAACAGACAGCTCTCTGACACCACCTACTACAAAGAACTACAAGAAGATCCTACTCCCCTTTTCACCAAAAAACTCAACAATACCATCAAATCATTTCCACCAAGATTACAAGAAAAACTACAGACCTTGATCCCCCCGCTACCTAACCCAGGGACTTTTTACATGCTCCCTAAAATCCACAAACAAGGGAACCCTGGCAGACCTATCATATCCAACCATGGGACCCTAACTGAGGAAATATCAGGTTTTGTTGAATCCATCCTAAAACCGCTTGTCACCCACAGAGCAAGTTTTGTCCAAGACACCACAGACTTGCTACGGAAACTTAAAAACATAGACCACCTTCCCAGCAACACACTCCTAGCCACCATGGATGTTACCAGCCTATACACCAACATCCCACACCAGGATGGCATCCATGCCTGCCTTACATATCTACAGGAACAAGATTACAACCCAGAATACAGACCCAAAGATATCACTGAGCTTATACACTTCATCCTCACACACAACAATTTCACTTTTAATAATCAACACTTCCTCCAGATGATGGGAACAGCTATGGGCACTAAAATGGCCCCACAGTATGCCAACCTTTTTACCTTTTTTTTTTTTTTACACACCAAAAAAGCAGTGATATACAGCCAAGCCCTCAGATACCACCGCATCTGTACTGAAGAGATCACCCGGGCTTGCCACCTCACCAATCTTAAAAAGGCTTTCACCCAGCAAGGACACTCCTCCAGAGAGGTAGATCGCACGTTTGAAAGAGCCACCTGGATACCACGTGAAGAACTGCTGCAGTACAGAAGAAAAACACCCACAAATCGCACACCGCTGGTTATGACCTATCACCCATCCCTTGAACCTGTACGGAAAATCCTCAAAAAATTGCAACCCATATTAGAAAAAGACCCTATTCTTAAAAAGATCTTCCCAGAGCCACCCATCCTAGCCTTCAGACAAGCACCGAACCTCGCCAACCTCATCACCAGAAGCAAACTTCCTCAAGCCCAGAACACACCAAAAGGATCCAGACCGTGCCATGACAAGAAATGCAAAACCTGCCCCCACATCTCCACCACCCCCACTATTACTACACCCCACAACAGAGCCATCAGCATCCCAGGATCTTACAGCTGCACCTCCAGAAATGTGATATACCTCATCCAATGCACCAAATGCCCTGATGGAAGATATGTAGGAGAGACCAGACAACAACTGCGCACCAGAATGAACGCACACCGGAAATCCATCAAAGACAGAAACACCCAATTACCAGTGGGGGCACATTTGTCACAGGAGGGCCACTCTCTCTCCAATCTCTCAGTCCTGATCCTCAAGGGAAGCTTACACAACGCTTCCCAGAGATGAGCCTATGAGCTCCATTTCATCAACCTGCTGGATACTAGAGATCAGGGACTAAACATAGACATTGGATTTTTGATACATTATAATCTGCCTGGCAACTGACTCCCCAGCCCAGCCCAGCCCAGCCCCTGGCTTCTTTACTTTTCATTCCATCCAGGAAGAGCACACACCAACTGCTGCAACTTCCTGAGCCTGACGAAGGGTTTTTGAACCCGAAAGCTTTCTTAATAACTATTCTCCAACCATTTGGGTTGGTCTAATAAAAGATATCAAATTCACCCAAGGAACCTTGTCTGCCTCTGAAAATATATGGTATTCTTATTACTTCTAAGGTATTTTAATTGTTTGGGAAATATAGCAAATTGTACATTCATTAATATTCCTACAGACAATCTGGGCTTCAAGTCATGTCCTTAATACTGATTTGTGATGCCCGTGCTGTACATTAGATCAGGAATGCTTGCATTCATGCCCATCTGCTAAGATGGCATTGTTCCCACACACAAGTTGGACCCTTTTCTAGAAATCATAGTGCCAGACTATGATGAGTTTGCATGGGAGTCTTACCTAACATGGCAAACATCATCTCTGTTGCTAGAAGACCCTTCTCAGACCCAAGATTGAAAAACTGGCAAGTGTCTTCATGTACTGGATGATATTTATGTGTTTTAAAAGTATATAAGCACAATAAAAGAAAAGAGAGGACAGTGTTCAAAGACACACTGGGCGTGTCCAGATGAGCACAGCCGTGCAGCCTGTGGGACTCACAGTCCAGTGTTCTTCGTGCTGCAAGGACGCACTATCTGTGCATGTACTGCTCTGTCTTTTCTCTGCCCCCATGGGTCTTTTTGACACTTCAAGTGGTCCTTACACATTTCATACCTGAGCTCTACAATATTTACATTTCATGTCTGACCTCTACAACTCATCTTGTTGGAAACTTAGTGGCCACATCCAGGTAAGCACAGACATTTGGTTCCCTGGGGACAAGTGCATGTGGCGCCCCTTGTGCTGCCGTTACTTGTACCCTGGGAAGATGTGGCGCACCTTGTGCTGCCGTTACTTGTACCCTGGGAATGCCCGCTCCACGTGTGTATTGGTGCACAGCATGTTACCCCAGGGGCAGTAGGAGAGCCTGGGCTCAGCCCTGTGCTGGCCCCAGCTGCCTTACCTGGGGTCTTGGGGCAGTTTTCATCAACTTAGGACCTGCCCCACTACCTGCAAAGTCTTCACCTTTTGGCGTTACACAGTAACTTGTGCCATACCTCTGTTTTAAGTGATATTGTCTTCCACAGCTCTGCAGACATGCTACTCAAGATGTAGTTTATCCTACCATGAGCTACTCATACAGGTCAGTTCAAAACAACACAATTGCTGTGTTAGATTTCATCTCAGAGAAAGCTGTTCTTCCCTTATTCAGAAAATGCTGTGGCATTAATGATTTCAGTCCTGCACATTTCAGTGTTCTATGAAACTTTAGTATCAAATGTCAATGTTTGATTCCTTCTTAACGTTTCTAGCTTGGAATCAGGGCAGTATTTTCCTTCTGTCTGCTCTCAGTACAAGGACTAGTGCTACTAACTTTGGGTGCATCTACATGAAATGCTTTAGTGTGGAGATGACAAATTAGCTCTGCAGTAAAGTGTCACTGTCTACATGTGAAGCTCTACTAGTCTGCAGTAAACTAATTAACTCTGCTGTAGGATAATACTGCTCAACACAAGTGCTATCATACAGCAGAGTACTTATGTGCAGTGAAACACGTGTAGCCAGTGGCTGGCTGGGGCACAAGGGTGCTATGGTGCAGAGGATGCCTGCTGGCTAGCCCCACACTGGAGCACCCTTGTGACCCAGCCAGTCCCTCTGCAGCATTTTGAGCTGGGTCAGAGCAGCCATGGGCTGGTAGGCTAACTCCCTGCCAGCCAGAGTTGCTTTGCCCCAGCTCGATGTGCTGCAGTCCCAAGTACACATGTAAATGCTATGGCCGGGAGCAATAAAGTCAGGCATGAACTGTCAGAATTTATCGCTATGTGCTAATTGCATGTGTAGACGTGCCATTTCCTGTGTAAATCTGCAGCATTTCTAGTATCTGCCGTTGAAAACTGGACTTTGTAGCTGGCACAGTGGACTCAGCAGCCATCAAAGAACTCATCAATGCATACACCATGATCTGTAAAGAACAATGATTGATTGATTGATTCAGAGTAACTTACATTTGGAAACAAAAGTCAATTCAACTCAAAAATATTTTTTTCTTCAGTCTTCAAAATATCAAAACAGGATGTTTTGACAATTCTGATCCCTTTTCAGATTTTTTCTAAAATGGGGGATTCATCATATTCTATCAGGCTTTTTCAATGAAGAAGTGTTTACTCAAAAAAAAAAAAATCTCAGCCACCTCAAGTAGCTATCAAAGGTGGTAATGAGGAGTCCAGAAAAAAAGTGCTGTCGTTTTTCCTGTTTTACATGGAGAACATAGAAAGTGTCACTACCTTATCAGGGAGTGGTATTACTCCTGGGATATTAGAACCTAAGTCAAGAGTATGCATTCTTGAGATGAGTGAATCTTGGTTTGGGTAAGATTTAAAAGATGGAAAGATTTTAAGGTCCACTTGTCTTCACTGTTTGGTGCTGTGCCATTTTTATCACGGTTCAACAAATCCCTACTCATCCCATACAAGAACTATTTTTAAGAAACAGAAGGACTATGCAAAGCCTTTTTTTCACCTGCTGGCAGTATTGGTAGTGGGGCTGAATAGTACTGGCAGGAGCTTTACTGAGCTGTATTGCCACTGATAAAAATATCATAAGATATTGCTGCATGCTTCTCTCTTCTGTCCCTGTGACTGTTGTCAAATGTCCATGAATCACTGCTTCCCTGAAACATATTTGGTCAACTGATGGTGAGAAAAGCAGAAGAAAATTTGCATTATGTTTGGATTCAGAAAAATATGATTTTTTTTTCTTGATTTTGCTAAAAAAAAATCAGTGTAACAGAAGCTTCTTCCTGCTTTCTCTCTAAATTGGCACGTCTGCCATCTTCACTTCCAGTGTTCCTAAATTCATCTATGCTACCCAAAGGACTTATTTCTGGGCTTCCTGCCAATGTCTTGAGCTAGAATTCTCACTGAGAAAAAAAGCATTTACTTAAGAAAATATCATGTGGCAGCCTGTAGGCACAATAATACCTTCACTGCCAGAATGCACCAGCTGTACACTGGACTGAGTAGCAAATGGTCCTAGATGTTTCAGTGCATGTTTTCCTCTATGCTGAGAGTGACCTATTACTTTTTAGTAATTCTGAACCAAGTATATCTATGTAACTTGTTGTTTGTTAATATTTATGGAACTCTGTCCTTGTGGTTTTTATTGTGCAAACAGAGGAAGGCGCAGCCTTTCTCATAATTAGTTTCCAATTTTATTTCCTTACAGTTTATAAAAGTTTTCTGTCCCAACATGCTAAGAGCTTCTAGGACAAGGGTCAGCAACCCCTGGCATGTGTGCTGAGCATGGCACGCAAGGCCAGCCCGGGCTCTAAGCGGCTGCAAACAGCTGCTGTGGGCTCTGGCATGCCAGCACTCTGGCACCTTCCAAGGTAGACATTGTGGTTTTTTCGGCACACTGGCCAAAAAACGTTGCCTAGCCCTGTTCTAAGGCAAGCAAGGTCACACACAAACCTTGAAGCTCAGTGTAACAGGGACTCAGGCAGGAGTCCTGTTACTATGGGGGGTTTCAGGCTAGGTTGACCAGAGGATGCACCCTGTCAGATGAAGGGAGTTCACATTAGGGGAGGGGCGGGATGATTAGCCTGCCACGGCCGGCATAAATAAGGTGACAGAACAAACACCTTTTGCTTTGGGCACTGGAGAATGAACATGGGGCAGTTGAGACCCCAGAGAAGAGAACAGCTGGACCTGGGACCCAGGAGGACACCGAGACCGAGGGACTCCAGACAGCTGCAGGTCAGCCACAAGGCTGGTTGCTCACCTGGGAATTACAGCTGCTTTGTTGAGTCTGGGAGAAGAGCCGAGGCTCCGTGACGTGGCTTGGCAGGGATTCCTGAGTGTGAGACACGGGCAGGGAAAGCAAGTATTAACCCCTCACCACTTGTTGAGAATGCATCAGTGCCATAGGTGTTGGGATGGAAGACGAGGGAACAGCTGGGGCTGCTCCCGGCACAACACGTACAGAAAGATACAAGGAGTGTGCCTCCCTAACAACGCAATTAGTGGTGGAGCTGGTATTAATTACAATGTATCAATGAAGTACCTGGCGCCAAGTTTTCTTATCTGCAGCCCGGACTTTCCTCACTATTGAGATAATTAGTGAGGCTATTGCTGTTCAAAAGATCCCTGCTGGGCAATAAAACAACTTTGTGAGAATTTAACACCTGGGTGTCATTGGTAATTCCTTGCTCAAACAACGTCACTGAACCCCACTCTTTTTTCTTCTTTCTATCTAAGTCGTGGCAGGAGAGTTCAAGGGGAGACGGAGCTGGGACTGACCTTCCACCCCTCCACCTCTCACACTCAGATACACATGGTACCAGCCCAAAGACTGAAAGCCCAGTTTCATAGGGATACAGGTCTTATTTACCCATCTCTTCTATGGGTGATGGAGAAGTGGTGCTATAAAAGAAGGTTTCCAAGGTATGGGGTAGGAGGAAGACTTAGCCAAGGGAGAACATTCCAAGCATAAAATGCAGCATGGCTCAAAGACACAAGTGGGTGGAAGATACAAAAGGAAATATAATGGAAGGAAGCTTAGGAGTAGCTAAACAGCAGAAGTGGTTTGGTGGTCTCAAAATAATGAAGAAAGTCTTTAGCTTAATAAGGAAGTTGAAAGAGTATCGGCAAGGAAGCTAGAGTAGGGGAAGAGGGAAAGGAATGCAATAGCAGCTTTCTATGTGAACCAGAATGAGATGAACTGCTATTCAGGGAAGCTAAATGGAAGGAATTTCTTATAGTTGAGACAAAAGAAGCCCAGAAGTAAATGAAGATGAATACTATTTAGTTTGGAGGGGAAGTCTTGTAGGAGAAAGCAAAGTAAGGTCTGGTAAGAGCTTACAGTGTGTGAGGGAGGAATGTAGGGGAGAGGAGACAAATGTGACACCAGGATCCTGAGCCTGAGGACAGGGTGTAGCAGTGCTACAGGTTGGGCTTAAGAGGAAAAATGGGATGTTCAGCTTTTTCCATGTTTATCACAAAGAATAGCTTTGAAGTGTAATAAAGTTAATGTAGTGGATCAGATTCCAAAAGGAAAGGGATTTTAGACGTCTAAATCCCTTTGAATCTAGCTCCGTAAATATAATTGATCAGATAGTGGAAATATACTCGGTTCTGTATATCAGGACAGTCCATTAAACTGCTTCTTGTCTACAGTCTTCTCTTTCCTTGTTTTACACACTTTTTCTTGGTTAAGAAAAGTCAGTAGAAGCTGCAGTTAGAGGTGCTTTTTCTTTGCCATCTGTCACAAGGCCTTTGCCAGCTCTCTTTAGAGGGGAGTTGGTGCTCAGAGCTGTGCCATTATTTGATAAGATTATCTTGTCACTTTGCTGTAAAATCTCAACATACAGTGGTGCAAATGGAAAATATTCTTTCTCTGATTTTGGACAAATCCATTTTTTGCATTTGAATCAAGAAATACTTCCTTGTTAAAACTGGTTCTGAAGCTCACTTTCTTTCTCCCTCTGTTCCATAGGTTGTCATTTTGTATTTTGAGCCAAGCATATTTCGCTGCATTCTCCTAAGATGGGTTCGTCTTCTGGGCTTTACGACTGTTTATGGAACTGTGACACTCAAGTTGCACAGGTACTTTGCATTTTATTAATTTCCATCACTGTGGGAGGACATGCAATCTGTGTGGGCAGTCAGAATCAGAAGCTGTAAGCATTTATTAAAAACAACCACCCTTTCGTATATTTTTATAACACTGTATATCACTTCAGTATTCCCAGGGAGTTTCTATACAACTTATCCAACAAGAGGAGATGTATTATGAATGTGAATAATGGAAGAAGTGGTGCTGATGACTAGTTTGATAGGCTGCATGACACAGGGCTCAACTCATGGCCACAGGGTTGCTCCCAAAAGGTAAAAACATGCAGAGGTTTGAAAGAAGAAGGGAAAAGGTCCCTTATAAGGTGCTCATAGAGAGAAATATATCCTTTGATATTAGGCATCTGCAAAGGATTTTTTTTTAATGTTTTAAATATTTAGATAAGATGGAGTTGTGTTCTCTAGAAAGCCTTAGAACAGTTTGTTTTACAGGCATATTATGCTTTTTTATGCCTCATGAGGCCAGGTATACTTTTCTCAGGCACTGATGGCAGATTGACTGGACTCTTGCAAATGTAGCTTCCAGCTGGCAGGTAAAATGTGCAGGGAATTCTTTGTTACGGTTGAGGAAATTCATCTGAAGTGGCAAAGAGCTCAGTTGAGGATGCCGATACCAAGAGACCTGACCTCAAATCCCACCTCTACATTCTCCTCATAAATTAATGCCTTTTCGAGGGCATGTTAGATAAAATGGTTTGTCCCTTATCTCACAGTGAAAATGAACCAAAGAATACTTCTTGATGCATCCCATAAATGCATTTATGAAAATAGATCATACATTGGAGTGTAGAAAGTTTTGATGAAGATAATTATATTGTAAAATATCCGTGTTCAATATTTACTTTAGCCTCATCAGTCCATTGGCATGACATAATTGAGATCAAGTATTATGCTTTGAACTGGATTGGAATAAAACTGACACTATCTGGATTGTTGGTCTGTTATATTTTAGAATAGTAGTGTTAGTGATGCTATAGCTGTCACAGTCCAGGAATTGTGTGAGAGGCAAGGATTTCTTAAGACAGTACCTTTTATTGGACAAACTGAATAATGGGGATAGAGTTAGACAAACTTTTGAATGCATGACATTCTTCATCAGAATGTGAATTCAAAAGCTTGTCCAACCATATCCTAACCATGCAGTTGGTCCAATAAAATATCACCTTAAGAAATCCTCACCTCTTGCAATGAGAATCTAGCTCCTTCATTGAAATATTATTACTACTTGCAATTTCTGTATATGTAGACAATTAATTATATACATTGGTATAGTGTAGGGGTTGGTAGCATTTTTGGGCACAGTATGAAAAATACCTGCAACCTCGACTTCGTAAGATGTTGGCATGCCATGGGGGGATGCCACAGGAACCACGAGGACCTTGATCCTTGTTGTGAAAGCACAGCTCGAGCCCCTTCCCTGCCATCTGCTCCGGGGCATGCATGCCAAACAAAATGTCTCCACATGCCATGCTCTGGCACCCATACTGGGGGTTGTGTACCCCGAATATATTGCATACAGTTTGCTTATTTGTTAAATTAGGTATCTTATTAACTCTTAGAAGTGAATTGCACCAAAAATCCATAGTGGATACACTGAAGGCACATGTCCTGATAAGTGTGCACATGCAGTTTGCAGCACTGCTAACTGCACACAGCATATGTGCACCTGTTTACCCTGCTGCTAATTGTTTGATCCTGTTCTCAAAAAAAAAAAAATTAATAAAAGAAGCAGCATGGTGAATGTGGCAGCAGCATGCACCACCAGAGAAGGAGCCTGGCCAGCTTCAAGCAGCCGGCTCGGCACTGCTGCTGCCCCGGAGACCCCCACCACCCCAGGTAAGGCTGCTGGCCCCTGAGACTGGACCCAGCCTCCTCTACCCCACCTGGGTCACAGATATGCTGCTGCTATTTGTCTCACGGGAAATGTGTAACCCTGCATATGTGCACTCATCAGAACATGCTCAAAGTGCCTTCCTTACAAAAGAACAAGTTCAAGTGGGCGAAGGTAAATAATTGAAGAACTATAAAAAATGTGTAGAACTGGTAGTTTTATTTGGAAGAGGGCAGACTTCACACTAATATGGCTAATTCATAGTTTCATAGTTAGTAGGGTCGGAAGGAACCTAAGTAGATCATCAAGTCCGACCCCCTGCCATGGGCAGGAAAGAAGGCTGGGGTCAAACAACCCCAGCTAGGCAATTGTCTAGCCTCCGTTTGAAGACTCCCAGAGTAGGAGTGAGCACCACTTCCCTTGGAAGTTGATTCCCGATCCTAGCCGCCCTGACTGTGAAGTAGTACCTCTTGATGTCTAGCCTGAATCTACTCTGAGTCAACTTATGGCCATTATTCCTGATTACTCCCGGTAGTGCTAGGGGGAACAGGGACTCTCCTATTGTCTTCTGGTCTCCCTTGGCAAATTTATAGATGGCCACCAGATTCCTTCTCAACCTTCTCTTGTGGAGGCTGAACAGGTTCAGCTCCCATAGCCTCTCCTCATAGGGCCTACCCTGCTGCCCCCGATCATGTGAGTGGCCCTCCTCTAGATCTTCTCGATGCTGTCCACATCCCCCCTGAAGTGCGGTGCCCAGAACTGGACGTAGTACTCCAACTGCGGCCTGACCAGTGTTGCACAGAGGGGGAGGATCACCTCCTTGGACCTGCTCATGATGCATCTGTGGATGCATGACAAGGTGCAGTTAGCCTTCCTGACTGCATCCCCACATTGGCAGTCCATGCTCATCTTGTAATCAATAATGACACCAAGATCCTTTTCAGCCTCTGTGCTGACTAAAAGGGAGTTCCCCAGCCTGTAGGTATGCTGCTGGTTCTTCCTCCCTAGGTGCAGTACCTTGCACTTGTCAGTATGGAATTCCATCCTGTTCTCATCCACCCACCCCTGTTACCTCTCTAGATCTAGTTGCAGCCTGTCCCTCTCCTCCAGCATGCCCACTTCTCCCCACATCTTAGTGTAATTCGTGAATTTGAACAAGGTGCTTTTCACCCCCTCGTCCAAGTCGCTGATGAAGATGTTGAATTGTGCGGGCCCGAGGACTGAGCCCTGGGGGACCCCACTGCTCATATCCCTCCAGGTCAAAAAAGACCTGTCCACCACCACTCTGTGAGTGTGGCCCTCCAGCCAATTTATGACCCATCTGACTGTGTAGGCATCGACACCACAATTGCCTAATTTTTTAATGAGAATGGGGTGAGAGATGGTGTCAAAGGCCTTCCTAATGTCCAGAAAGACTACGTCCACCACAACCCTTGCATCCAAGGATTTTGTGACCTGGTCATAGAAGGCAACCAGGTTGGTCTGACAGGACCTGCCTCTAATGAAACCATGTTGATTGCCCCTAAGCATAATCTCCCCTGCTGGTCCCTTGCAGATGTGCTCCTGGATAATTTTCTCAAAGAGCTTCCCCAGAACGGAGGTAAGACTAACAGGCCTATAGTTTCCTGGGTCCACTTTCCTCCCTTTTTTGAAAATGGGGACCACATTGGCCCTTTTCCAGTCCTCTGGTACCTCGCCAGAGCACCACGAGTGCTCGTAAAGCTGTGCCAGGGGTCCTGCAATGACCTCTGCCAATTCCCTCAGCACTCTGGGATGGAGATCGTCAGGACCTGCTGATTTGAACATGTCTAGTCCCACCAGAAGTTCCCTGACTAGGTCCTCACTGACCCTGGGCCTGGCTGTGCCTCCCCTGGGTCCGTCTGGGATCCCAGTGCGGGGGATGTCCCTGCTCAGAAAAATGGAAGCAAAGAAATTGTTAAAGAGGTTAGCTCTGTCATCTGGTGCAACCACCAGATTTCCAAGCGTGTTCTGCAGAGGCTCCATATTACTCGATACCTTCCTTTTTACTCCCTATGTATTTAAAAAGGACTTCTTGTTATCCTCAATCCAGGTTGCTAGTCCCAGGCCCATCTCCACTTTAGCCTTCCTAACAGCCCCCGCTACAATCTCGAGCAATGGAGGTATAATGCTCCTTGGTGATGGCCCCTCTCTTCCATTGGGTGTACGCCTCCTTTTTAGTTTTGAGACATTCCTGGATGCTTTTGGTGAGCCATGGGGGCTTTTGAGCACTCTTGCCCCCTTTGATCCGGGTGGGGTTTGTCACAGTTTGGGCTTGGAGGATTGTCTCCTTAAGGAACGACCACTCTTCTTGGACTCCCAAATCCCCTCCCCTCCAGGACCTCAGTGCCTCCCTGACTAGTCTCCTTACTTGATTGAAATCCTCCCTCCTGAGGTCCAGGGCTGCTGCTTTGCTACAGGCCTTTGACACCCTGTGCTGGATGGTGAACTCCAGTAGGCGATGATCGCTATCGCCCAGATGGTCAAGAACCCGCAGTCCCCTCGCCAGGTCGTCACCTGTGGCCAGGACCAGGTCCAACAATGCTTTTCCCCTGGTGGGACTGTGCACCTCCTGGGTTAGGTGGAGGTCCTGTAACTCGGCTAGGAACCTACGTGAGTGGTGAGACCTGGCTGACTGCTCTTCCCAGTAGATGTCCGAATAGTTTAGGTCACCCGTGATGACCACGTCCCTTGACTTAACTGCCTCTGTGAGCTGACCAGAGAATTCCCGGTCCAGCTCTTCCCCCTGTTTGGGTGGCCTGTAGTAGACCCCCACCATTAAGTCCCTTTCCCCCTGACCCCCTTGTATTCTGACCCAGAGCACCTCAGTCTGCCCTACCTCAGACCCAGTGCTGTTTGCTGAGGATGTGTATTGCTCTTTGATATAGAGCACCACACCCCCACCTTTCCTCCTTGTTCTATCCCGCCTATAGCCCTTGATGTTTACCACCCAGTCTTGGGTTGGATCCCACCAAGTTTCAGTGAGCCCCACTATGTCTGGGTTCGTGTTAGTTAGCAGGAGGGCAAGTTCCTCCCATACTACAAGCATTAGTGTAGAGGCGTTTAAGGCTTCCTGAGGCTGTATGCACCGTCCCCGTCCCCCCCTGCAATCCCAGGACTATCCGAGCCCCTGTCTCTTACCTGGGTACTTCTTGTGCTCGTTGCCTGTCTTGACTGGGCTGTTCTTGTGGGTGTCTCTCAGTTCGGTGTTCTGTGGCTCCCTCCGTCTTCATCCTTCCCTAATTACCACTCTCTATTTGAAAGAGCAGTTAACTTTACCTTGGATATATAGAGCGAGAACCTAGGAATGTTAAGATCCAGATCCTTATTCTATCTCTGGTTTAGCATTACTTAAAAAGAATGTACAAGTGGACTAGAGTATTGGCAGTTCAGCTTACTGGCTGGGGCTGTGGTGGGGTCAGGTGGCACAGTTATGGAAGCTAGCTCATTCAATGGTTACTCCATTGCCTTCAGCTATAGAAAACTGGCTGTGCTAGCCTGAAGAGCTACGTAACACCAGTCCATTTTCCTGTCCTGAGCACCATCTGAGCATGTTGGACCAGGCTAAACTCAGAAACTTGAAACACAGAAACTCAAACCAGAACTTGAAGTTAGATCTAGACCAGGTACACTCTGAAAGGCACTCATTCTGGAACTCAGACTTGGACTTGGCATAATGTTCTGGATGGGAAATCTGGAACACAAAACTCAGAATCTTTGACTCTGGAATACCAGAACAGGAAACACAGAAACACAAGACACTGGACTGCAAAATTTAGGCTGCTGACAGAGGTTCAGGCAGTCACATGATTGGAGGTCTGAGAAATGTTATGCCCCATTCAGCTTGTCAAAATTGGAACCAGGGCAGCTTCCAGCCAGACTCCAGACCAGGGGCTGGGCAGAACCCAATGCTGACAATTAGCTGATTGTTGGCACGGGGGTAATAGTACCTGTCACATGTTCAATTTATGGTGCCATATAAACCCTGTCACAAATACTACGCAATTTGAGGCATCTCTTTGTGGCTGGTTTGCCACTTTACAGTACTATAAATTTAGTGAATGTGTGACATGTTGCTATTTATGTTGCAATTAATATGTTAATAATGCTAGAAATGCAAATGCTGGAATATTAGAAAACAAAACTCAGAAGTACTGACTTTGGAATACGAAAGCTGGGAACATGGACTGGGGAATACAAAAGTGGAATTTTTGTTACATCTATGGGTGTGTTGGAGAGGGTTCCATGTTAGTGTCATGCCCAGGTAAAGCAGCAGTAATGGTGGCTGGACAAACAAGCAGGGTACCAGACATAGGCAGTCCAGTGTAATGGTTAGGATCAAGAGTAAGTCAAAGGTCAGGACCATCTGTGAGAGTGCAGGACTTGGGAGGTACAGAGGTTCACTCCAGGAAGTGAGCCAAAGACCAGGAGCACAAGCCCAAAAAAATAGCCAAGCATCAGAATTAACAGGAACCAGGAGGCTATCAGAGTATCAGGGGCAAGAAAGAATGCATATCACCCAACCTGAGGCTTACTGACAATGAGGTCAATCCTGTGTCTCCCCACAAGTACAACGTGGGGGCTAGCACATCCAGCTGTGATTTCATTTGCCCTGGACTCTAGCCTTGAGATCTCAATAACACAGAATGATGATGTAATATCATAAAAAGGAAATTGAAATTTGTATTTATGTGAAGTGAAGAAAAGATTGAAAATTGGGTAGGCATCATTCCCCTTTCTAGATTTGCAGTTCAGATATTTTGTACTTTATGGCACCTTGCCTGACTAGCTCAGGAGAGAAGCTGAGGGTTGAAAGAGTAATGAGGAATGAACTATCCGGTTGCCTCTAGAACTCATTATTGTTGCAATTCAGAGCTGCTTTTTCCATGCATTTTAACCTAGATTTAGATTCCAGCAATTCTCCTTTTTTTCCCTCCAATGAAGTCTTCTCACCATCTTTTTTCTGATGTGTAGTAATGTGGTTTAGGGAGCTCAAAGAGTGGTAGGAAGCACGTTTCATGCTATATACATAAATAACTGCATACACCTAGGATTTTAGACATATTTTATATCATAACAATTCAGGATGATATGATATCAACAGGAATTTGGCAGCTATATAGACTGCTGCAAAAGCTATGTCAACACATAGCTCTGATTTAATGGTAGCATCTGATCACTGAAGAGATCAAGAATGACCACTTAGAGACGGGGTGTAGGTTGTAGCCGTATTGGTCTAAGGACATAGGCAGACAAGGTTCCTTGGGTGAATCTGATATCTTTTGTTAGACCAACCCAAATAGTTGGAAAATAATTATTAAGCAAGCTTTCAGGTTCAAAAGCCCTTCATCAGTCTAAGGAAGTTTCAGCAGTTGGTGTGTGCTCTTCCTGGATGGAATGAAAAGTAAAGAAGCCAGGGGCTGGGCTGGTATGCATACAAGACAGGTAGTCAGTGAAAATGTAGACTGAGGAGTCAATGGGTGAGAGAGACACTGGGGGGGGAGAGAACAGAGAGAAGGGGGATGAAAGTGGAGAGAGACCTGGGGAGTCAGATGTCAGGCAGGTTATAATGTGTCATAAATCCAATGTCTATATTTAGTCCGTGATTTTTAGTATCCAGGAGGTTGATGAAGTGAGTTTGAGTTCATAGGCTCGTCTCTGGGAAGTGTTTTGTAGGTTTCCTTTGAGGATCAGGACTGAGAGATTGGAGAGAGAGTGGTTTTCTTGTGAGAAATGTGTCCCCACCGGTAATTGGGTATTTCTGTCTTTGACAGATTTCCGGTGTGCATTCATTCTGGTGCGCAGTTGTTGTTTGGTCTCTCCTATGTATTTTCCATCAGGGCATTTGGTGCATTGGATGAGGTATATCACATTTCTGGAGGTGCAGCTGTAAGATTCTGGGATGCTGATGGCTCTGTTGTGGGGTGTAGTAATGGTGGGGGTGGTGGAGATGTGCTGGCAGGTTTTGCATTTCTTGTTCTGGCACGGTCTGGATCCTTTTGGTGTGTTCTGGGCTTGTGGAAGTTTGCTTCTGGTGATGAGGTTGGCGAGGTTCGGTGCTTGTTTGAAGGCTAGGATGGGTGGCTCTGGGAAGATCTTTTTAAGAATAGGGTCTCTGTCTAGTATGGGTTGCAATTGTTTGAGGATTTTCCGTACAGGTTCAAGGGAGGAGTGATATGTCATAACCAGCGGTGTGCGATTTGTGGGGGGGTTTTCTTCTGTACTGCAGCAGTTCCTGAATGGTAGCTGGATAGTATAGAAGTATGAGGACTCACTCTGAGTGTTTATAGACATGCTCTGGGAGAGGGGCACTTTAATTAGGGCAACTCTGAAAGCTATGCTAATTAAAAGCATCCAGAGCGTCACATGTATCAGCATCCCCTCACTGAAAAATGGTGGTGGGACGCTTAAATTAAAGGTTGTTCAATGAGCTTTAGTTCAAAGTGCCCCACCACCATTTTTCAGTGCAGGGACGCTGATGCATGTGACGTTAGAGTCTGCTATAGCATGGTAATTACCATGCTCCAGCAGACTCGATGTCTGCTCTGATGCTCTGTAATTACAGCATGTTGGAGCAGCTTCCTGCACGTGTATAGGAGCCCTCTAAGTCTAAAGGATTTCTAGAATGGATCACACCTCAGTCTTGCCTAGCTCCTGGTGTACTTTCAGAGAAGGTAAGAGGCTCTGTATAAAAGCACCTAATGTAGCTGCATAGCCTATTGTAGGAAAGATGAGTAAAATAAAGAACATCATCTGTTTTTGAACAATCCATATGGCCACTTTTTAACTGCATCATCCTAGCCTTTAATAATCTCTTCTTTTTTACTGTGTATTTTAAAATAATGAACTGAATTTTTCATTCCACTGTTCCTTAAGGGGAAAAAAAGGAAAAGGAAGTAAATTTAGAGACTTAAATATTGGGAAGTGTGTAGATACTAATACTTTTCTCAATGATAAATTCCTCAAAATATTTTTATCAGATGAAAAAGCAATATTGTTTCAAAGGTAAACCTTTGGGGTCAAAAGAGCTTCCAATGTTGCTTTCTTCAATATACTTCTGTGACAGTAGCTTGTCTCTGTTCTTGGATGATGTTGCTATTTTAAAGCAGGTTTAATGTCTAGGTTTTTTCTTATTATCATTTTTAGAACGTCTATCATCTTGTCCTAAAGATTAAAGGAAAAAAGAAATAGAAGAGGCTGGGCAACAGCCATTCTGGAAGTAAGACTTACTATGCGTAGTGCCCTTTCTTTTGCCCATATCTTAGAACTGACCATGAGCAGACTCATGGCCATGCTGCTTTACTAGAGAATGTTTGGTGCTTGACTAGATAAATTGGCACCTGAATGAGGTTCAGTAAAATGGCCCGTTTTGTTACGGTTCAGAATTCTGCCTGACTGTACACTGAATGCGTGGGGTACATGAATTACTGCTGGTAACGTGCTAATTTCAGAGTACGCAACACCTTTTGCACTTTGCTACTCTAATGAAGGATCCTTTCCATAAACATCTAAAAAACATGACAACAATTTTGAAGTTCAAATTTACCTCCATTTAATCCTCCCACACCTCATGAGTCCAGAAATGTTGCTGGGGAGGAAGCAGTGAGCGAGGGAGAGTCACATCTCCTAGAGCCATAGCAATTAGTGCTGCCACCATACCCCTCATGTCAGATTTCCAGACTCATAGGGAGCCCTGCAACCTGGGTGACTTGGCTCCATGAGCTGGACCTTTCAGGTGCATAGGGTTGGTCTATGGCAAGTGGAGCCAGTCTGGTATGCGAGGTTGCACCCATGGATTAACCCTGTATGGGATCTAGCCTGTAGATTGACCCAATGCCACTCACCCACCCCATACAGCCAGATTAGCCGAGCACCACTAATTTAGTGGTTTTAGCATATGGCTAGGGAATGAGACACCTAGGATCTCACCCCCATCCTTAATCTAGGTTTGAATGTATATCTTCTGCTTCCCAGCAAAGTGCCCTAACTACCATGCCATGGGCTGACATTTACAAACCAGCTTCCTCAATCACTAACTGTGATTTTCCACCAGGCATTGAACACAGGGAAGCTGAAGGAATCTTTAATAAATTTACTTTTTACCTTTTGGGGCAAGTTGGTAAGAGACAGGATGTTCATGAACACCTGATAACCTTCTCTCTTGCTCTATAGGGACTCTAAAATTCCATCCTGTCTGCTGCTTCTGAGGCTGGCCTGATTAAGACCTACTTGCACCCTTCCAGCTCAGTCCACCATGGTAAAGGGCAAATTAATTTCAGACTCATTAGTAGATCTTCATGAAAACGGATCTAAAAGATTGTGGGAACAGCCTGTGTACTGCCTAGGTTGTATGGTACACAATTGTTTATGGGCTGTGCTACAGAAATACAAAATTGAGTCAGTGGCCTCAAACTATGTATTCAAGAATAAATTGTGTTCCACAGGTCGAATAGTGATGGGTTTAAACCCAGGTTTTCTAAATTCAGGGATGAGATTCTCTAAATTCAGGGGTGCCTGCTGAGCATCCCAAGTTATCTTTCTTTGTCAGGGGTTTTCTAGTGTGACTAAATGGAGGAAGGATATGGGTAAAAGGAGGGAGTCCCTTTGGAACAAGACATTACTAGCTTTGGGCCAATTTTAATAGAGCTCCCTTTTCCTGTGTTACAGCTTTTGCTGACAACATTTCAGTTATGATCATTATTTCGGAGGACAAAAAGAATCACTCGTTATGGCTAGAGAGTTATGAGAGAGCCTTGAAGGCTGACTCAACCTTCATAAAAATAAAATGATGAGGCTGGGTGGCAATGGCAGGCTGACCTTTCCCTATTTAAAAGGTCTACAGAAAGTATAGAGGGAAGGAAAACTTAAAATATTGGCCTGGATTGCTGTGAAGGAGAAGGGAACTGGAACTGAGAAATGCCCTTGAAGATGGAAGAGCAGTTGTAGGAAGGTGGAAAGGGTAATGACTTTCCACCACCGTCCACAATGTGAGGCTTTACATCAGCACCTGCTTCCTTTTTTCTTGCACTTTGACTGCATATCTCTAACACTCAGAATGACACGAGGGGATTTTTCTCTGGATTATGGGAAGAAGACTAATTACCACTTGATGCAAAGAGCTTTAGTACATAGGTCTGAGGAATGTGACAATTTGGGGTTCAGGCATCCCAAAATGATTTTAGTGGTTTAAGTTGTTCTTTTATTTTCACTGGTTGTAAACGCTTTGGAATCTAAGTAGAAGCAACAAAGGGCATTTTGCATTTCACACATGTCCCACCATTTAAAGTGCCATGGTAGAAGGCAGCTGGGATGAAAAACAGTGAGCTTGAGGTGATTTCTGAAGGGGAAGGAGGAGGACAACAAGACTAAGGGAGGTAAAAAGGATTTGAGGAGGAGGGGCTGAGAAGGAAACCCGCCATGCCTTGTATCTGTGTATGCATATCTAAAATCCTGTGAAACAAAGTAGAAAAATGGTATAGGGTCTGCCAAACCACATGTTTTAGACCAGTGGTTCAGGAACAGTTGAACAGGTAAATGGGTTGCTTCATTTGGTAAGATGCCTGAGTGAAAACTTTTCCCTGTGGTTCTTATGGCTCTTATGATAAAAAAAGAGGATACCATTTTTTGTATACAAACACAATGGTAGTGCATGCAGATGACTGCTTGACAGAAATGTTATGTTTTATAATGAATTT
This sequence comes from Alligator sinensis, assembly GCF_000455745.1. Classification (NCBI taxonomy): domain Eukaryota; kingdom Metazoa; phylum Chordata; order Crocodylia; family Alligatoridae; genus Alligator; species Alligator sinensis. The sequence continues at coordinate 1,211,641 of NW_005842142.1, forward strand.
AAAAAATGGTGTCACCTTGTTGAGTCACAGAAAAGTACTTTGGGGGGTTGTCATAAGGGTGATGCTATCATCTCACCTAGGGCACTCATGGAGGGAATGTTTTCACTGAAAAGTTGATTGGCACCCAGGTCAGAGCACTGGCTTTATATCCACCTGCCATGTAAGGTGCTCTCCACACCTTACCGTGCTCTTATTTTCCCATGTTTATCTTCTTCTGGGCCTTCATGATTTCATGATTCTTGTGCTGAGGCAATCTAGGGTGTTTTTTTTGTGGCATCACTTGTGACAGACAACTTTCTGTTCTTCATGGGTAACTGTGGGAAGGCATTATAGGAAAGTCAGCACCTGAGTGATTTTTCTCCCCTTGTTTCCTCCCACCCTGCATTCTCACTGCAAGCTGAATAGGTTGCAGTCAAAGTCAAACTAAAGTCCAGGCTCTAAGCCAGACGCCTATTTGGTTAAATCAGCCTGACCTTCAGGTACCTCGCAACTTGATTCAGAAAGTTTTTTTGTCTGGATTGAATGGATTTTATGCTAAAACATAAATAAGAGTCCAGGTTAATTCTGCAGTGAAAAAGTAAACTTAGTCTCTTCAGAAACTCATGCTTAGTCATGCAGGAGAACCTCAGGAAGGTTACTTTTTATGTTTCAGAACAACTATCTTAAAGGAAATATGATGTTCAGCTATACAGTCTTGGAGCTAGGACACATAAGGAGAGTGTGGTTAAATTGCATTAAGCCAGTTAACAATACTTGAAGATGTTCTGTGTTAAGCTGTAAGTGTGCAGTTTTGCCCAGCAAGTCTGTGGGTCCCTGGATAGTCACAGAATCATACAAAATAGGGATTGGAAGAGATCTCAGGAAGTCATCTAGGCCAACCCACCAGCCAAGGTTTTGTCTACCCAGGTCTTAAAAACCTCTAAGGATGGAGCTTGTTTCAGTACTTGACTACCCTCCTAATGAGAGTTTTCCTGATGTCTAACCTAAGCTTCCCTTGCTGCAACTTGAGACCCTTGCTCCTTGTTCTGTCATCTGCCACCACTGAGAACAGTCTAACTTCATCTGCTTTGTAACCACCCTTCAAGTAGTTGAAGCCTTCTATTAAATCCCCTCTGTCTTCTCTTCTTCAGACTAAATAAACCCAGTTCCCTCAGCCTCTCCTCATAAGTCATGTGCCCCACATTCTAACCATTTTCATTGCCCTCCCCTGGACTCACTACAATTTGTCCCTATCCTTTCTGTAGTGGGGGGCCCAAAACTGGACACAATACTCCAGATGTAACCTCACCAGTGCCAAATAGAGGGGCATTATGAATTACTTCCCTCGATCTGCTGGTCACACTCCTACTAATGCAGCCCAGTATGCTCTTAGCCTTCTTCGCAACAAGAGCACACTATTGGCTCATATTCAACTTACTGTCCACTATAACCCCCAGGTCCTTTTCTTCAGAGCTGCTGCTCAGCTAGTAAGTCCCCAGCCTGTACTAGTACATGGGTTAGTTCTATTCTAAGTGCAGGACTTTTCACTTGTTCTTACTGATCCTCATGAGATTTATTTTTTTTTGGTCCAATCCTCCAATTTGTTGAGGTCTCTCTGAATCCTAGCCCTATCCTCCATTGTATCTACTACTCCCCACAGCTTGGTGTCATCTGCAAATTTACTGAGGGTGCACTCCATCCCATCTTCTAGAATATTGATGAAAATATTGAACAAAACTAGCCCTAGGATTGACCCCTGGGGCATTCTACTTGATACTGGCTGCCAACTAGACATTGAACCATTGGTTACCACTCTTAGAACACAGACAATCCAGCTAGTTTTTTGTCCGCCTTGCAGTCTATCCATCCATCCTGTACTTCTGTAACTTGCTTACAAGAATGTTGTGGGAGACTATCAAAAGCCTTGTTAAAGTCAAAGTTTATCACATCCACTGCTCTCCCCATATCCACAGAGCCAGTCATCTTGTCATACAAGGCAGTCAGGTTGGTCAGGTATGACTTACCCTTGGTAAATCCATGTTGATTGTTCCTAATCACCTTTTTCTTCTCCAAGTGCTTAGCAATGGATTCCTTGAGGACCTGCTCCATGATTTGTCCAGGGAATGAGTTGAGGCTGACCAGTCTATAGTTCTCTGGATCTTCCTTCTTCCCTTTCTTCAAGATGGATGCTATATCTGTCCATTTCCAATTGTCCAGGACCTCTCCCAATTATCATGAGTTTTCAAAGATAGCCAGTGTCTATGCAGTCATATCAGACAACTCCCTTAGCACCCCCAGGTGCATTGCATCCAGCCCCATGGACTTTTACATCTCCAGCTTTTCTAAACAGCCCTTACCTTGTTATTTTGCAACTGTCAGCTGCTCCCTTCCTTCCCAACCTGTGATGCCAGGTCCAGTAGTCTAGAAGCTGACCTTGCCTGGGAAGACAGAGGTAAAAAAAGCATTGAGTACTTCAGCCTTTTCTGCATCATCTGTCACTAGGTTGCCTCCTCCATACAGTAAGGGACCCATACTTTCCCTGACCTTCCTCTTGTTGCTAACATACTGGTAGAACTCCTTGTTATCCTTGGGCTAGCGACAGAAGTTACACATAAACTGGTTTAAGGATCAGAAACTGGTTTAAACCTGTAACAGAACATAAGTTCAGTGCACATAAACCAATTTCAAAATGGCCAAAACTGGTTTAAGATAAATCTAGTTGAATGTAGTATCAGACTTAACTGATTTGGGCCAAACCAGTTTATGGAACTTGTGTCCAAGACCCCTTCCTGTTTTAAGTTAAATCAGAGTCCCCCAGCATGTTTTTTAGCCCTGGGCTCATTTGGACTGTCTACTTCAGAGAGCAGGGCTGGCCCCGCCTCTTTCCTCCCTATCCAGAGCTCCAGCTGACTGAGAAGGAGGTAGATACTATAGGCACAACAACATCTGCTTGGTTTCCCCCTGGCCCACCCCACCCTTGCCACTTACTGT
>NW_005842142.1:1214670-1236440 GCF_000455745.1 Alligator sinensis
CCCCACACACACACACCTCCTCTGTCCCACAGCGTGAACCCCAGGGGCACAGACCCCAGCTGGCATCTAATCACAATCATGCCACCCCCATGCTAGCTAATGCTGAGAGGTGTTTATGCCTGTGTCTCCAATTGCACTGGAACAAAGGCAGACAGAACAGTGTCTGCTTAGGACTTTTTGGAATTAATCAGCTGGGCAGCTGGTAATGTCCCTCCGTTGTTCCTTATAAATGCCTTTGAAAAAGCTGGTTTTTGTTTTCTTGATGGACTTATAAGCTTTGTGTTCTGAAAAGCTTCTGGCTGGCTGTTGGCTTTCTTCAAAGGCACAATCTGACAGTGTTCAAGAGGGGACAGAGAGAGGTGTGAGAAATGACCTAGTTTGCAAGCTTGGTGCCTGTGAGTGCTGTCAGTTTGCTACAGATATTATGAAGAAGCAGGGAGAAGGAGATTGAAAAGCTCAGTATCATCAGCAGATGCATGCACTCCGCATAAGCAGTCCAACCTTCACCCAACCCTGCTTTGCCTATGAGTGCTAGTCAGGTGCTGGGCCCTGGCAACACTCCTGCCCCTTGAGCAGTGAGTGTGGGAGGGGAAAGGGTAAGCCTGGCGAAGTCTGCTTCCCACTCCCCCTCCAGGCACACCCTGGCTGGGGACTGTGCAAGCCAGGGTTGGGATTTAAACCTCTCCCTAATCAGGGCGTCCTGCTGGGGCCTGGTCACAGCCTTCCTCAGCTCAGCACTGTGGGCTTGCTCTAGTGTCCCCAGCTTCTAGCCTGAGCCCCTGCAGACATATGCCTGCATTTCCTGAATCAAAAGTGAATGTCCATCCGCTTGCAAATCAGTTCAGTCTCTGCAGATTAGACTAACTTGCAAAGATTGAATCAATTCAAGCTTCGACTTTTTGAATGTCTGTCCCTAGCCTTCATGTTTCTTGTTAGTTGCAACTCCAGTTGCCCTTTGGCTTTCCTGATTTCATCCCTGCATGCCTGAGCAATATTTTTAAACTCCTCCCCAGTTGTTTGTCCAAGTTTCCACTTTTTGTAAGCTTTCTTTTTGTGTTTTAGCTCACTGAAGAGTCACTGAAGCATTCCCTGCTAAGCCAATCTGATCTTCTGCCATATTTGCCAGTCTTTCTTTGCATCAGGATGGTTTGTTCCCACTCCCTCAGTAAGGTTTCTTTAAAGTACAGCCAACTCTCCTGGACTCCTTTCCCCCTCATACTGGCCTCCCAGGTGATACTGCCCATCAGTTCCCCAAGTGAGTAACTAGCTGGTTGTCTTACTTTCTCAGGAAGGATGGGAATGCTTCCCTGTTGTCTCCTCCTGCATGTCCTTTCTCCAAGTCACCAAGTTCCCCACTTACCTCAGGGCTTTGGTCTCCATCCCCTGGCAAACCTAGGTTAAAGCCCTCTCTAGGTTAGTGAGCCTGTATGCAAAGAAGTTCTTTCTCTTTGTCAGGTGGACCCCATGACTTCCTAGTAGTCTTTCTTGGGACAATATACTATGGTTGAAGAAGCCAAAGCCCTGCTAGTGATTACCATCTGTGCAGCCATGCATTGATCTGCAGGATGCACCACTCCTGCCTGGGCCCTTCCCTTTGACTGGAAGAATGGAGGAGAACACCACCTGAGCCTCTGTGCTGTTCACCCTTGCACCCAGAGCTTTGTAGTCATTTTTGATCAGCTCAGGGTCACCCCTCGCGGTATCACTGGTGCCCACATGGATGATCAGCATGGGGTAGTAGTCAGAGGGCCAGATGAGTCTCAGTAATCTAAGCAGTAGACCTCCCGAGATGACACGTCAGACTGGCAGATAGATGTCTCTGAGCCCTGCAGAAGGGAGTTGCAAACCACCACCACCCAGTACTTCCTTTTGGTGGCAGTAGGCTCAATCCTCCCAACCTTGGGGATACCTGGCCTGGCCTCCTCTACCAGTGGAAGTGCTCTTCCTCCTCTATTGCTAGGGCTCCATATCTGCCAGAGGTCACAAGCTTTCAGCTTTTGCCTTCATTGGAGTCTGTGTCCTCTTTCTTCTCTAGCACTGCCTCTGGAAATCTTTCTTCTGCAGTCCTAGAGGTCTCCTCCAACATCAAATTGATGAAGTCCTCATAGCTAAGAATGCATCAGTGCCTCACCACCTCCTCCTCTTGCCTGCTCCCTGAGGGACACCACCAGGAGAAACCACTCGCATCTCAGGCACTCCCCAACCTGGCTGACACTGAGAGGTCACAGGACCAAAGCAGGACCTGGGTGGAAGCCTCGACAGTGGTAGGTCCTATATGGACAGACATCTCACAAGTGCAAGCAAAGGAAGAGTTGACAGTGGCAATGGCTCTAGCACAGTGATATCCTCTCTCCATTTATCTGGGTCTCTTAGTCTGCTGCCTCTCTCTTCATGCCCCTCTCTTGAAGGAAATGTTCCCTAGCAACCTCCCCTGTAAGATGGCTTGTTTGCTGTTCCTTCATCCCCAAAGGTTCCCTTTTCCCTGCTAACCTGCTTTCTGTCACCAAGCTTACAGTGAAGGTACGTGAAAAAGAGTTTCTAGGCAAACTCCCTAGCAAACTACCCTGCGCTCTGGACTCTAGTTTAACAAGGGGCTTAAGTATTGGTCTAACTGCTGAGTGTTAGCTACGTATGCTGAATATATGTAGATTAGTTGGTCTTAATTTAAGAAAGAACTTACTTTAAAGCCTCCCCTTCCAAGAAGGGGGTGTCAAACTGACTCACCAGCTTGCAAACTTTCCTGTTTGCTATCCTTGTTCACTCATTCCCTGATCACTTGAGGAGTTTCCTTTTATAGTCTTCTAGGCCTGGACTGGCTCTGCCCCATTGTTAGGGCTTTGATCAGGCTAAGGCAGTAGTCACCACCTAGTAGCTCTTTGAGGTGCTCAGAGCACATTCCCAAACACACAGCCAACCAGAGAAATGCTCAGGAAACCAAACCCACAGACAGCCCTGGTTCACTTACCTTTCATGAGTAGGATCTAGTGCCTAGCTATTCTTCCTCTTCTCTTTCCTCCTCTTGCTCCCAGCAAACTGCTTTCAAACTTCCTTCTTTGCTGTCCCTGTTCACTCGCTCATGGAAGAGAGTTGTTTGGGACAGGGCAAAGTGGGGTGGTCTGAGGTACAGCTGAATGGGATTTCCTGAATGCCTTGCTCTAGAAAACAAAACCTGTTGTCCATTGTAGATAAACATGTAGCAGTAAGAAAATACTGACCCAGGGTTACCAGTTTGCATTGCAGTTGGGAAACTGACTTGTGAGACCTCCAAAATGTATTACTTGCTTGGTAGAAGGGGCAACATGGCTAAGTGACCAAGTCAGAGAGACTGTCTGAATCTTGCTTTGGGCTGCTCTTGTTTTATATTTTATTTCTTATGTTGTACATGCTGTTCCTCAGTTTGCTGATCCTTTTTATATATTTCTTTTTTAAATTTTTTTTGGACATTCGATTGGTTATTTAGAACATTTGATACAAATTGCAGTGTCATTTCAAGGATCAGATTCAGTAGAATCATTGAAAAAACATATGGAGGAATTAGGAAGCAAGATGTAAGGAGAAATGCATTGCATTGTGAACACTTCAGTCACTTTCTTGGGGTGATACATACAGAGTGGATTGAGAGTCAGCCATGAAAACATTGGGAGACCAGAGATGGGAAGGACTGTGCCTCACAGAGCAGACAGAAGAAAAGAGTCATCAAGGGCCAACTGGGTTGACTCTCTCTCCCTTTACTTTAAATTTTGCATTTATTGTTAAATTCTCTGCAACATTAAGGGAAGAAAAGCAGAACTTACTGTACACAGGACAAGTTATCTCTTTTTCCAAGAGTGCTTTTTCTTCTTTTAGCAATGCTACATGCAGTCCTTAAAAAGAGATATAGACCTCTGGGCACTGGTCCCAACAGTGAAGTAATGCATAATGATCTAAATTCTTTTCCAGCCTCTGGATACCTAATACATAGCTGGCAGCAGAGTCCTAACTTATGTGACCAGGATCAGGGAGGCATTTTCCTTCACCTGTGTAGATATATAGTTCTCCTATACTTGAAATGGGGAGCTAGTATATAGTCCATGTGCCCCTAGAGGTGCATTCTGTTTTCCCTGCAGAACCACACATTCCTTTCAAAGCACGGTACTTAGGGGTGCTTGTACACATCATGAAAATTGCCCATTTTGGGAGTCTAATTGCATCATGCTTTACATATACAGGGGTTTTTTTGCGATGTAAATGAGTTGGTTACATTGTGAACTAAACCACATCCCCATGTAGTTTAGTTTGCAACATGGCTACTTGTAATGTTGCAGCCTTTTAATCTGACAGCTCACCCCCCCAGCTGTGGGAGAGGTGGACTGAAGGCAGAAGCTGCAAGGGGCCTTGTCCTATTTTTTTTCCCCTGTGCGAAGCCTGCCTACCTCTCCTGTAGCCAGGAGCTGCTGGCAGGCCAAGTGGCCCCTGAGCTGTGCGGGGAGGGGGTCCAGTCCTTCCCGCCACAATGGGAGCGCCCCCCAGAACTGCCTGGGAGGGCTGCTAAAGGGCCATAGGCTACCCCAGTTTGGGCTCAGGGAACAATTGGGTCAGGCTGGGCACTGCCTCTGAGCTGGGGCAGGCCCCGGCCCACTAGCAATCCACCCAGGCTTCCCTAGGGGGGTGCTGCAGGTGTGGAGTGAAGGACTGGGCCCCCCCCACAGCTCAGGGCCCACTGACAGCTCACCCACTGGCCACAGGCAGCCTCCACAAAAAAAAAAAAAAAAAGGATCAGGCCCCTCACTGCTTTTTTGTGAGCCTGCCCGCGTGAGCTGCCAGGAGGCTGAGCACCCCTTGAGCTGCAGAGGAACCCAGTGCTTTCTTCTGTGGTGGCAGCGCCCCTCAGGACCTCCTGGGCAGGCACCTAGCAGGCCGGGGGCTGCCCCAGCTCAGAGGCAGCACCCACTGAATCCATCTTCCCCGGGGTGATGCATAGGGAGTGCACATGGCTGCATGTGCACCCCCTGAGCATGGTGGTGCATCCCCTGCAAAAAGGCACCTGTGGGCGATTGCCACTCACCACCCCGCCATCAACACTGCCGGTGACGTCTGCAGGCAGTCAGCAATCCCTGCTGGCCACGGCTGGCGGTGCCTGTGGGTGGTTGCCGACCCTGATTGATGCTTGCTACCATCCCCCGCTGCCAACAGTGCCAGTGTCGTCGGTGGGAGGTCCCCACTCCCCGCTGCCATCCTCCTGCTGCTGCCGCACTCCCACATCCACCAGTGCAATTGTGCCCCCCCAGTCACCAGGGGCATGTGCCATTCATGCAACTTCCCCTAGCCTCCCAAGACTTGCTGCATTGTGTGTGCACCATCCTCGCCGCCTTCTCCGTCCACCAGCACACCCATCTGCCCTCCTGCTGGTTCTCTGCACTGTCCCAAGGACAAGCCAGCCTGTTCCCAGGTGGTCCCAGGCAGCAAGAAGGCAGCAGGGATGGTGCATATGACACTGGAAGGCTCAGCAGGCTCAGGGAAGAGTTGGATCATTGGGTTTTGCCTCTGAGGTGGGGCAGCCCCCAACCTGCTAGCTCTCCACCTGGGTGGCCCCAGGGGGCAGTGCCACCATGGAGGGAAGGACTGGGAGCCCCCATAGATCAGGGGCCACTTGGCCCTCCAGCAGCTTATGCGGGCAGGCTCCACCAGAAAAAAAAATAGCAGCTAGCGGCCCAATCCTTTTTTTTTGTGGAGCCTGCCTGCAGCCAAAGGATGCACTACTGGTATGCCCTGGCTGTGTGGGGCCCCGGTCCTTCTCTCCACATCAGTGGTGCCCCCCAGGACCACCTGGGTGGGCTACTACTGGGTTGGGGGCTGCCCCAGCTTAGAGGCAGCACCCAGCTCAATCCAACTCTTCCTTGAGCCTGACTGGGGCAGCCCCTGGCCTGCTAGCAGCCTGCCTGAGCAGCCCCGGTGGGCACTGCCACTGCAGAGGGAAGGACCAGGGCCCCCTGCATCTTGGGGTCTGCTCAGCCCGCCAGCAGCTCACCCCTTGGCTGTGGGAGAGGTAGGTAGGCTCTGCAAACAAACAAACGAAAAAAGGGATCAGTTTACTCTCTGTAACAGAGATGGAAGCCCCTAAACTGAAACAGTATTTTTTTTATCATCACATTTAAAAAGCCACCATTTCAATTTAGGGAACTAAACTCCTGTCACGTGTACAAGCATCTTAAATGCCTTCAGAGACAGAGCCTCAGTTAAGCAGGAGAAACATCGCTCTCCATTCATTCCTCCCCCTACCACAGTTCTCATAAGGCATATGTATCTTAGTGGGACTTCTTACCTGAGCAGATAGGCATCTACATGCACAGCACCGTAAGAATTCTCCTTTTCCAATAACCTAGAGCACGTCCCCTCAGTTGAGGCCCTCCTCCACACCCTCAGGGGGTTTGAAACTACCTCATATGTCCTAGCAGTTTTCCCTATCCCTTAGCTGGCCAAGGAGCTAGAAGGAGAGCAAGCAAGAAATCTGGTTGTTGCTCAGGCAGGGAAGGACTTCTGAGTTCTGATTACTGTTGCCAAGGCTAATTAGGAAATGTTACTTCATCACTTTTTCATGCCAAATACATCACATACACTGATGGAGATCTGGAGTCACACCACTTTAAGTCATGGCACTATGCTCTTTAGTAACAGGACCAAGATTTGGCTCACAGATATTTATCAGTGCAAGTGGATGGGACTTTCATCTGCAGTGCCCAAGGTGATCTGAAAGCAATTGTGGCACCAGTCCTTAGAATCCCCCCTCTGCCCTTCTGTGTCAGCTGGATGTGCAGTAAGAGGTATCACAGCAGTAGTGTGATTCCAGGAGAAAGCTGACAGTGGAGAGACTCAGACAGTGTTCCATAAGGCAATGTGACAGAGCAGGGGTTGTCAGCCGGGGGTGTGCGTACCTCTGTGGGTAGTTGGGAAGGTTCCAGCAGGTACGCAGTAGTGGCGTGGGGAAGCAGCGTGCAGAAGCACTGCTGATGCTCTTGTTTTCACTGGTGCCATGCACAGCTGGTGTTTCTACCACCACCACACGCTGCGCATCGTTGATCAGCCACTGCCCCCACCTCCACTCATCACTTGCCGCCCTCCTTCCCCACCCCCATTGACTGGTTGCTGAGGGACTCCCCACTTCTCCACTGGCCACCAGGGGTAGACCGAATCAAAAAAGGTTGAAAACCTCTGTGATAGAGGGCTGGAGAGTGTTGAGCATTGTATGGGTAGGGTTTTTTTCTAGAAAGAAAATTGGACACATTGAGATATGCTATCACCAATTCATCAGGCTTTCTTTTCCTCTCTCTAGAAATAGGCACACAGTGTTTTCCATTAGGGATTATGGGTCCACTTTTCAAGGAGGTCTCTCCTACACAAAGAAGTTCTGCAATGAAGATTGCCGATTGAAGGCATCTATTCTGGTAACTCCCAGCAGGTTGAGCACCGTGTGAAGAAACCTGTCCTCTGTCCCCAGTGCCACTTTCACAATGACTCTGTAATGCAAATTGCACAAACAACATTGGAGTCAATGGCTCACTCCCCACATACTAGGACAGCATCCACTTCCCTGAGCCATGGAGTCAGGCACCCTTTTGTTTATTCTGTGTCCCAGGCTGCTTTTCCTCATGGCTAGCTTCAGCAGGGAGGTGTTCTCATTCCTGCCAGTGTATGCCTTGCTATTTAGCCCTGTGATGTGTGAAATCAGAGTTAAAATTTCCCCAAGGGGAAGTGAGTCTAGAACAGGGGTGGGCAAGATGCGGCCCGGGGGCTTTATGCAGCCCACCGGGCCATTCTATCCGACCCACAGGGCCCCTAAAAGATTTAGAAAATTAATATTTATCTGCCCTGGGCTGCCTGTCATGCGGCCCTCAATGGCTTGCCAAAACTCAGTAAAATAATTGCCCGCCCCCGGTCTAGAACCCTTCTCCCCCAGGTTTCCCCTGTTCTGGATAAGTACCCGCAACATGTGAAAAGGTAGAATGTCTTGGAGTAACTTATATGACGTAAGAACTGTGTGACATGTATGTGTGTCAGCAGCAAACGAGAATTTTGCCTGAAGTGTCAGATCCTGTGCATGTTTATACGCATTATTAACAAATGCTTTAGTGACTGACTTGTACTCTTGTGAACATAGATAATTTAAAAGATTCTTTCTTGTGTTTGGAAAGGTATCAGGGTTACTGACTGGACCAAGTGTAAGAGTTTTTGGTGGTGTATTGTCTGCTAAAGCTCATTGTAGGCATCTCTTCCAGTGTAACACCTTGTTAACTGCACTGGGAAAGGTCAACCACAGAAGGATTTCATTTTACCTATACCATTCTGAAATTCAGAGTCCTGTCAGTTCCGTTTTTCATTGTATTCATGCCAGACAGCCCTTTAAATAATTTTTCCTTCTGTTTCTTGTATCTTGGGAGTGGAGGCCTAAAGTTTCAGTTCCTGAAGAGAATAAGGACTAGTCTCTAGAAAACCGATCCTGGAGTTCTCTGTTCTCCTATATTCAGAGCTTTTTCCCTTCAAAAAATGATGATTTTATTCCATACAGACTACATACATCTGACTGTCTGGATTCTGGAATTAAATGTTTGGGTTTTGAGTCAAGCTATGACTATTGCACAGCTCAGAGGCATTCTGGAGATCTTATTGGTGCTCTGGAGGCTCAATGCAAAACCTGGCTTGTTTTTGAAATTTCAGGCTTGATGTACATTGAGAGGCTTTTAATGAAGTAAGTGCCTATAGTATTTTAAAAGAAACGTGGTTAAAATACTGTTATTACTAGTGACTGAAAACATCAAAGAAGACAAGCACTGAACTCTGTATGGCCTATGTATTATTTTAGGTTACTCACTGTACCCAGTTATGCATTATTCCAATAATCTCTTCACACAGAGGCCAGCATGGCATCCTTGCTGAGCTCCTCTAGTCATTCTTCCCTATCTTTCTCCACTAATTTAAACGTCAACAGACCACAGTTTTTAGGAGGCAGTTAAAACAAATGAACCAGATCACCCTACAGTGAGACGAGACTCTTCTGTTTGTCCAAGAGGCACAGAACAGATAGGCACTGCCCAAGAGCTTAGTGGATAAAGGTAACGTCAATCCTCCTTTCTGCCCTCCCTATTCTGGCCTTGCCTCTGATTTAAAGTAAGGAGACAGAAACTATTAATACTCTATTCCATCTCTCCTATGCTCAGATGTAAAATGTCTGACTTTTGAGCTAGGGACAGAAATTACACACACACACTTGTATAAGTGATTGGAAACTGATTCAGATCCATGACACAAAAGGAGTTCAGTGCACGTGAATCACTTTCAAAATGGCCCAAACTGGTTTAAGATAAACCTGGATGGTTGTAGCATTAGACTTAACTGATTTAGGTTAAATCGGTTTAATGAACTTCTGTCCCTGATCCCCTCCAGATTCAAGCTGTCTATTCCAGCCAAGCAGGCAGGCATGCTCTAGCACTCCACTCCCCACCCTACCCCAGTTTCTGGCCTGAGCCACTTCAAACATGTGGCTACATTTACAGAATCAAAAGTGAATGTCTGTTCACTTGCTTGTCAGTTCAATATATGCAGCTTAGACTAACCTGCAAAGATTGAATTGATTCAGCCTCAGGCTTTCTGACTATCTGTACTTAGCCTCAGAGACCAAAATGCATGATACAATCCCAGAAAGTCCTCAGACATCCAGAGCCAGAAATATCTATACCACTTCTGGTTGCAGTTAATGGAGCTGCTTGAATGTAGCACTACAGATGGATTCATTTAACTTTGCTGAGAGGCAGATTTAATTAACCTGAACCCAGCATCACTATGCACAACTATATTGTGGCCACTTACCGAAAATGGAATTGTACGGTTGCATTCCTGTGGTAGCAGAAAGGGTTGTGTTGCATATGCTGATATAGCAGGAATATTTTGGAGTGGTTGATATAATACTGTTTTTCCAAATTTATAGCCAAAGTCCCATTTCAAGGATTTTTTGGGGGTACGAGGACACAGCCCTGCAATTTGGGACAGAAATGTTGCATGGACGATTGCTTTACTCATGCACTGAACATATTACTGTACATTCTTGTGCTGACCATAGAATATAATTTATGGCAGTTGCCTTGACTTGCATGGGCTAAAAAGTAGATTTGATACTGTGTGTAGCTTCAGCACAATTATGCAGTCACATAGGTGTGTCATTTCTTGGCATAGTTCCTTCACTGAATATATTCCACTTTTTCTGCTACTTGCAAAATAATTTTTGGCCTACAAAGAAACTGGGATAAGGCTGTTGCTAAGAGAGTTTAATAAACTCCTATGTAGTGCTTCTGTGTGCTGGAGTTTTAGGATAAAATTTTCATTTTGGTAGTTCTTTTGTATTAAATAACAGAATCATATTTTGTTTTATTATGTTTTCCCAATAAAATCTGCATCATTAAAATCCTATTTAGCTCTTTTGTATTTGTGCCATTCTGAATCAATAGATAGACGTAACTAGAGTGTGGAATGGCAGGCACTATTTCATATTTCTGAATAAAATATCTACTCTCATTTTATGTATAAACTAATAAAATGTACCGCAACTGTTAGAAAGAACTCAATGTGGAATTAATCTTGATGGAGCTCAGTGTGGAAATGGGACTAATAAACATTATCTTTATCATAAAAAACCCACCAAACCAGCAATATGCAAAATGCATAATATTATTGGAGCTCTGTGATCTTAGAAATATCCATGCATATTCACATTCATACAAAAATATTACAGATACTTCTCTACAGTTCTATGGGCTACATTTTTTTTAATTCGCTTAGACAAACTACACATACTTCTTTGTCATAACAAATCATGTTTGATAAGAAATTTCCAAAATAAAGAAAATCCCTGGTGTTTTACTATTAATTTATAGTATCTTGATTAGAAAAGCCAAAGCATGTTAAGGCGTGTTGGAAAATACCTACAAAAATCATATTTAAGCAAGAAGAAAGACTGAGGGATTTAAAGTATTGTTAATGAGGGATCATGATTGAATGGCTGTGTTTTTAGTAGGTCTCTGCAGGAATTGATAACAGGCATGACACCATTCAGCATTTCCTTCTACGTTGTCATCAGTGTTCTGGAAATAAATTTAAAATCATTGCTGATAAAATGTGCAGGTAATGCAAAGATTGATGGAGCGCTAAATAATATCAAGGTCAGGACAATCATAAAATGTCTCTGACTGCTTGGTAATCTGAAAAAGTTAAGCAGCCAGAGACAAGGAATACAAGCCATGCCTAAGTAACGGAGGACTGAATTCTGGAAAGTGGTGATTCTGAAAAGGATTTAAGAGTCTTAGTGGACACGCAATTCAGTTAAACTGTCAGTACAATAATGCAGCAAAAAGAGCAAGTGCAATTCTTAAAGGTATGAACAGTGAAGTTATGAGTAAGGGTGGGGAGGTGCTTACCATTGAATTATGGCATTCATAAGGCTGATAGCAAAAATACAGATAACAAATTTGGGGTTCACATTTTTAAAAAGATGTTGAAAAATTGGAGAAGGCAAAGAAAAGAACCATAAAAATTCCTTCTTTGGCAGTCCCTCCTAGTTGAAGATAATTGTCTTCCATGATTGTCTTATCTGGGGGTCTGAAGATGGCTGATGAGACCAATCTGGGATCAACAGACTCTGCTGCAACTTCGGCACATGTTTCCATGTGGGGTGGACTTGATTTGGTCCATGGCACACTGTTTCTGCTGCTCCTGCTTTTCTGTCTCCCGTTGTAAGGTTTCAGAGTACTGAGATCCTTGCAGCAGACTCTCCCTCCACTTAGAGTAGTCCTGGGCAAAATCTGCCACAAGCTGATGTCAACATTGTTGGGAGAATAAAACTTGCTTCAGGAGTCAGACATCTGAATGACATGGCCAGCTCAGTAGAGTTTATGTTGGATGATCATCACTTCACTGATCATGGTGTTTGCTTGTGAGAGGATGCTAATTATGGTGCATCTATCTCCCCACTGGATTCAACGGATCTTTTGGGGGCAGCATTGATGTTACTTTTCCAATGATTTGAGGCGTCTCCTGTACATTGTCTACATCTCAGCTCTGTACACTAAGGTGGGGATCACAACTGCTTGATAAAACATGAATTTGGTTTCAGACCTGATGTTGCAATCTTTAAATACCTGTTTCTTCAGGAATCTGAAGGCTGCATTTGCACATGAGGCAATATTGAATTTATTTGTTGGTGTCCACTTTTTGCAAGAGATGGCTTCTTAGGTACAGGAAATACTCAACCGTCTCCAGAGTCTCACCTTGAAGCTGAATTACCAGAGCTGGGGACTGCTCATTAAGGGCTTATTGATGGAGGACCTTACTCTTCTGAATGTTAAGTGTCAGTCCCATTTTCATATATGCTTCAGTAAAGATATTAACAATTACCTGAAGATCTGCTGCTCAGTGAGCACAAACTACAGCATCATCAGTGTATTGACGCTTGATGATTGAGGTTAGGATGTTCTTGGTTTTGGCTCAGAGTCTTTTGAGGCCGCAAAAATTACTTTGATAATGAACTATTTAAAAAACTCAATTTGTTCACTTTGTGAAAAGAAGACTGAGGGAGGACTTGATTATGGTTCATAAATGCCCTTTCAGGAATGAACTACTAGATATTAACAAGATTTTTTTAACTGGTGGAGAAAGGCAAATGAACCATAAACTGGAAAATGAAGCTAGCTATATTAAAATTATGTTTTTTCTTCATTAATGAGTATGATTAACCATTGGAACAAACTGTTGAGGGAAGAAATGGATTTTCCATTTCCTGGTGTTTAGATCAAGCCTGGAGGAGTATGCCTTTTTGAAAGATATGCTTTAGAACAAACACAAACACAAGTTAACAGCAGTAACTTCTTATAATTTAATGACCTAAGGTCAGTCAGGATGACCAGATGTTTCCTTCTGTCCTTAATTACTGTGAATCTGTGAAACAGCAGTGTTGTCAATGTCACTGTTGAGCAGAATGGAAATTAAACATTTTTGTGAATTGAAATTTCAGACTTGCAGTGGTGTTTTTAAATAACTTATGCCTGCTTGCATTTCTTTTTATCATGAAATTAAATCTGATCTCTTAAATGGTTAAATCAGTTTGCAAACTTTTAGTACTAGGATATTGGCCATAGCTCTGTGTGTGTGTGTGCACACATGTGTTTCTAACAAGTGCTTCCTGGGGTTTCCCTTCTAGAAGAATTTTGGGTTTTATCTGAATAAAAGTAACTCATTTTACTGTGACTGTTATTATGTAGTGGTAATCTAGTGTTGGTCAATGCTGTGCCAGTATGTGTAGTTCAGTTGTTTAAATAATTTTAAATGATCTATAAATGAAATTAACTAGTAGTGCTCCATTAGTCTCTGTCTTTCATATGGACTTGTAGATGCCCCTGAGATATCAGCACTACTATTTTCAGGTGTCTGGAAGTCCAAGCTGTACCACATTCTTGTGCTTGATGTTTCAACCTGCTGTAGGTGTTGCCTGCCTGAGACATTGGCCAAAGCAGTTAACCCAGTACCTTTTATCTCCTTTGCTTCTGAGATTTAAGAAGGTCTGTTCCTCCATATATATCGTTTCCAAGTGTCAGCTTCAGCTGACTGTACTGTCTCTGACTCTACTGATATTTGAAAACATTGTTTCTTGGTTTCTTGTATAATCAAGTACTAAATAAATACACAGTAGCTGGAGTTACTGCACAGTAGCACGGGCGAGTGCCTTTTAAGTGATGCTACTGCATAGTAGTCAAATTATGCTGTATAGTAGCGTATTACCACTGTTGGTGCTTTGATGCACTACTGCACAGTATTATTTGGCCACTGCACAGTCGGTGTCTTGCCTAGACTCACCCAGTTTTGGCTTTGAGATTTTATTTTTGTTTTCTGCCATACTTGTCTGTCTTTATATATTCAAGTACCTGGTGGCACTGGAATCAGTCTCTTGATGTAGGTGTTCTTGTTTGCAGGTTTCTATTGAATAAATGTCAGCAGATGAGAATCTTTGCATCATAGGTGCCATTTTGTAATGAAATAATGCCAAGCATGGACCAGAGTCTTAATCTCCCACTTTTTTCCAGTAGGAACATTATTATATTGATATTGTTTTCCATCAAAATGACCAAATGAATAAAGGGAACTACCTTATTACAAGACTGCTTGAGCCTGTTACTGTTAGACCCCGACTCCATGCGGCGCCCAACGACTAGAGTGACGATGGTTCAATTGTCCGTGGATCCTGGATCCAATTGCCCATGGATCCAATTGCCCGTGGATCATTAGCCAGAGCAGAGCAGGGAGCAAACACCAGCACACATTGCTCTCAACAACTTTATTCAGAATGGAGACAGCTTCAGACAAGGGCCTCACACCATAAGAGACGGGGTCCTGCAATGAACAATAGGTTTTTCTCATATTTATACACTTTGGCTTATAGTCATTAACACTTACCCTGCCTTGTTCCACCTCCGGTTCCACCCTGTGCCCGCCTCCGTTCTAATAGGCGTTCCCACGCGGCTTTTGCCCAGGCCAAAGGTCGCGTCTGCCCAAGGTTTATGGGTGGACCCCACAGGTCGCCCCTGCTGACGTCAGGGGAACCCCTTAACTCGCCTGCCACGACTTGTGATGGTATCTCAGTGGGGGGGTTCCCCCTTGGGGCATCCTCCAGGGCCATCATGCCTCCTGGCAGGCACTCTCACGGCTCCGACTTCCCCTACACCCCGGCCACTCACCACCTTAGGCTCTCCCTCTTCAGGTCTGCTTGGTGTCTTCGGCTTCCCCTTTTCTTGCCCACAGCTAATCCGCCAACCGTCTAGGTCTCCGGGCCCAATGTATAGTCCGCTGTGGCCGTCAACCCCGCCCTTTCACAGCAGCTCCTAATACTCTATCCTAATCACCCTGTGACGAAGTGTGCCTAACCCACCACCGAAATTAACCAGGTCTCCTACTCTAATTGGGCCCGGAGACTCACGAAGGGACCTCTGGCCTCCGGGTTGTGCGGTCCTCTTTCTGGGCTTGGGCCCCGCCGTCCAGCCAGCTCACCCGATGAGGTGTCAAATCCCCTTTCTTCTCTCCAAGCCGCTGGGGTCGCGAGGGTCCACTATACGACCCCGATTCAAGTCACTGTCCATCTGCTAACTCCACCCGACGAGGGCCCATTGGCTCGGCCCCGATGTTACCTCTCTTCTGGTCCCTCTGCTGGCACTGCTGCTGACTCTGCTGCGGGCGCAACTCTGGCTTTGTCCCGTCGGCGATATCCCAGCCTTTCTCACTACCTCTACAGCCACCTATACTGCAGGTTTCCCAGCCGGTCCTGCAGCCGGTGCTGTCGGTGGGTCCCCAGCCAGCTTCTGTGTTGATATCGCTTCTAGCCTCCCTGCCGGCACTCCTGCCGGCTCCGCAGCCGGCTTCTGCGTGTATTGCGCAACTGGCTTCACCGGCTCTGCTGAACGTTGTGCAATCGGCTCTGTCAGAGCCTTCCGTAGCTCCGCCTCCGTCTTTCCCCGCTGCCGAGTGCGGCAGCTGATTCCCCCTGCACAAGGGCTCGCTCCTCCAGTCTCCTCGCATCAGCCGCCCCGTCGCCTCATCAGGGCTGCTTTTTAATCCTTCCGGGGAGCGTCCTCCGCCCCCGCTGCTCTGCCACAGCCGTATAAATGCCCGGCTGATTACCCGCGCTGGCGTTTTTGCCGCGCGCCCCTCCTCCGGCTCCTCCAGCTCTACAGGAGGTAAGTGGGGTTCTTTACCGTCCTGGGGTTCTTCTGTCACCCCAGCTCCCCTGGGACACACCCATTTCTCCTCCCATCTCAAGCTCCATTTCCGTTTACTGTTTGCTTCATTAGCATGGAATTGCCTATGCATTTTACTCATTTATGTGTCTTTTTGCTATGAGCTCCTTTTCCTAAGAACTTGACTCCTTTTCTTCGGTCAGTGGGCGGACTTTGACCAAAACCTGGAAGCTTCTGGAGGCTTCTTCACCAATCACCATTCACCTTTTTGCATATGTTCATCTTGGATTCTGTTACCAATTCCGTGTTGTTTTTACATTCCAGCCTGTTTTTCTGTCTTAGGTTGTACCATCTTCCACCTTTTTTGGGCCCTTGTATCTTATCTCGTTCCTTGCTGTAGCTGGTTCACACAGATTCACTTGATGCTTTTTCCTCAGAAAATGGTTGACACACATGAAATGGTTACTTAGCATAAGCAAATGGCTGGCTTAGCTATCATTCTGCCTTGTGGTCAGCAGCTCTGCTAGGCCACAGGTTAAAGCCTCTGTATTCAGCTGCAGATTCAGTGCTTCCTAATATCCAAATTATTGTCACCCTAACAATTACAACTAAACTACTGTTGTCAGACATTACTGTATCATTTATAAAATGTCTAAAGAAAGAAGAATTAATATGTGAAATCACCTGTGTATCCTCTAGCATGGCTATCTTAGGGAAATGACAAAAATGCTGTAAACCGATGTCTTATTTGCGGTGGTCCTGATTGATTTAAGTGAAAATTTGGAATTAAAGAGGAGTGACTCAGCCTTTTACATGTGGCCCTTCCAAGCTGCGTTGCTGTCCTTCTGTGATAGACTTTTCTCTGGAATTCATGGCAGTTAACCTAAGTGAATTGTGATTAATTTACAGACACAGACAACATGTGTCTCAGAAAAAAGTGTTAGCATATTTAATCTCCGGTACTTCATAGGCACTTGAACTGAGACAATAGGCTTGCATTTCTGTATGATCCCAGGACAAAAGGCTTTCTCCCAGAAGAAATGAGACATCTGTTTACAACCTAATATTCTGGAACCCCTTTTTTTTCTGAAGGCATGTAAGCAAATTTATGCTGCTTTTCTTTAGGAGGCCTTTTTTCTTATACCAGCAATATGAACTCTGTTGCTTAATTTTGAGCCTTTCCAGCTGCCTGAAGACCACTTCACTGTTCATCTGAGGGCAACATAATTCATCTCTGAACTTACCATTAGATTTTTCAATCATGTTAGTATCCTTTTCATCATATTTTTATAATGCCTTAGGAGTTGTCATGATCCTGTCTTTAAACATTACCTTGTCTTCTACTTACATTCATAAATAGGGATAAGAATTATACTGTCCCAGCCATGCTGTACTAATAGCCTTACCTACCTTCTGCAGGGTGTCACCCTGTTCGTTCTTTCTCTGAGCTTCTAGTTTTGTTCTACTATGGGTTTGTTCCTCCAACTCAAAGTATAATCTATACAAACTCTAAATATCTCTATTATATACAAATGTTTTGCAATTCCCAGTTTGACATTTTGGGAAGACAACAGACTCTCAAAACCTAACCGTGCCTTTGGCAGACTCTCCACAAGTGAGTCTGAAATAGTCACAACCTACAGGCACCAACCAAAGTCAAGATGTACAGAGCTGTTGTTATCTCCACCATACTGTATGGTGCTGAGTCATGGGTCTTATATTGCCACCATGTACACCTCCTTGAGCGCTTTCATCAGTCCTGCCTCTGCATCATTCTCAAGATCCGCTGGCAGAATTATGTCAGCAATGTGGAGGTACTACAAAGAGCCAATACCACCAGTATTGAGGTGATTCTCCTGCAGACTCAGCTGTGCTGGCCCAGATGAATGATAACCGCCTACCAAAGGCCCTGCTGTATGGGGAACTGATGATGGAGAAACACAAAACAGGGGCCTCACGCAAGCTCTTCAGGGACACTCTGAAGAGGTCTTTTTCTGCCTGTGGTATTGACCACAAACTGTCGGAAGCACAGGGTGCAGATTGGGATGCCTGGTGGCTACCAATCAGAAAGGCAACAGCCTTCTTTGAATGTCAATGTAGAACCAGCATCAAAAAGAAGAGGAGTAAGAGGAAAGATACACCTTCATCTAGCAGCAATCAGCCATACATGTGTAACCATTGCAGCAAGATTTGCCTCTCTGCAATTGGACTGCTTAGTCAGCAGTGGGTCTGCAATGGGCATGGGCAGTTACCTTCCTAACATCTTTGTCTGCAAAGAACTGCCAAGAAGATACATTCCCCAATATTTCTGTACTATGGAAAATGCTTACTTTTACTTATTTCTTTAAATTGTATTTATTTAATTGTAAGAGGTTTTTGTTCATTGAGGGGGAATGAGTCCACCCACTCCACTGGTTTTTACTACTTAGTCTTTGATTCCCAGGGCAGCAGGCCTGCTAAGCTCCATTTCAGGTTTGCTTCGGGCAAGAAATTTTCTAGGGACAGGAATTGTGGGGTATTCAAATTTTTTCAGCTCTGTCCTATTCTGGAAGCTTCTCTGTCCCCTGGAAAATGTCCTCAGACTTTCTCTTAGCTGTTTTGGTCCCTTGTCCCACTAACAAGTGCATCTTCTGGATGAGATCAAGGTCTAGACATGCTTTTTTAATCTGTTTAACCAATACTTGCTACTTTTCCCTTGATACTATTAAAGGTGGTATCTTTTACAATTTGTTTTTTACTCATACATACAGTTCGCTAATTCCCTTAATAGGAATTTGTTCACCCTGTAAGCCCTTAATTTCCCCTGTTTGCCTTCTTATTGTGTCTTTTATCTGATTGCCAACAATCAGTTTCTCCCAACCTATTGGATTGTAGACTGGTGTCAGATTTTAATATTAATGAATGTCCAGTTTGCTTTCAGGTGTATAGTCCATCCATCTCCTGCTTCAACCTTGTCCTTTCCTCTGAGCCAATGTCATTCTCTTTCTCCATTCTCTGCACACACTGCTGGTGCTGGCAAACTTTTGTACAGTGGCATTAACCAATACAGTTGCATCTTTTTCCAAATGTTGAACATTGTCTTGACTTTCTGTTGTTTGCTACAGCATATGCAGCTGCTGTTTTTGTGGCCTCCTGCTTTGAGTTCTGCATGTCTCTGCCTTAGGTCTCTTGCAGTAATATTTTTTATTTTCTATTGAGTCACATTGTTAGAGAATGTCTGGCCTCTGTAGGTTTCAGTCTGGACTGGGTGACTGACTTTTTTGTGAATTCTAATTAGTTTTCAAGGTTGAATTCCAGGTCTTTAGTAATGTGAAGTTTGTTTTTTTTAACTAGATCCTAATCACAATCTGAACTCTTACTGAGTTTTGGTTACCCATCCAAAATAACAAAAGTGGCTCTTCAGCCTTAGACCTAGCCCTTTACATCCCTTCTACTTTCACATGATAACCCTGGAGATTTTGCTGAAGTGGCACCTACTTTGCAAGTCTAAACCACCATTGTTTGCAGTTTTAAATAAGAGGACTGTGTGCTATATAGTTTCATAGTTTCATAGTCGGTAGGGTCAGAAGGGACCTGAGCAGATCATCAAGTCCGACCCCGTGCCATGGCAGGAAAAAGTACTGGGGTCAAACAACCCCACCAAGGTGTTCGTCTAACCTGCTCTTAAAGACCCCCAGGGTAGGAGCCAGCACCACTTCGCTTGGAAGTTGGTTCCAGATCCTAGCTGCCCTGACAGTGAAGTAGTACTTCCTGATGTCTAGTCTGAATCTACCCTCTGCCAGCTTGTGACTGTTATTTCTAATCACTCCTGGTAGTGCTCAAGGGAACAGGGACTCCCCCAGTGCCTGCTGGTCCCCTCTGATTAGTTTATAAATGGCCACTAGATCCCCCCTCAGCCTTCTCTTGTGGAGGCTGAAGAGGTTCAGGTCCCTTAGCCTCTCCTTGTAGGGCCTGCCCTGCTGCCCCCTGATCATGCGGGTGGCCCTCCTCTGGACCCTCTCGATGTTGTCCACATCCCTCCTGAAGTGCGGCACCCAGAACTAGAGTCAGTACTCCAACTGTGGCCTGCCCAGTGCCACTTAGAGGGGGAGGATCACCTCATTGGACCTGCTCAAGATGCATCTGTGGATGCATGACAAGGTGTGGTTGGCCTTCCTGACCACATCCCCACACTGTCGGCCCATGTTCATTTTGGCATCAATAATGATTCCAAGATCCTTTTCTGCCTCTGCACTGAGAAGAAGGGAGTTCTCCAGCCTGTAGGTATGCTGCTGGTTCTTCCTCCCCATCCAAGTCACTGATGAAGATGTTGAACAGCGCGGGTCCAAGGACCGAGCCCTGGGGGACCCCACTGCCCAAATCCCTCCTGGTCGAAAATGACCCATCTACCACCACTCTCTGGGTGCAGTCCTCCAGCTAGTTAGTGACCATTTGACTGTGTAGGTGTCAACGCCACAGTCCCCTAGTTTTTTAATGAGAATGGGGTGAGAGACAGTGTCGAAAGCCTTCCTGAAGTCCAGAAAGACTACATCCACTGCTACCCCTGCATCTAAGGATTTTGTGACCTGGTCATAGAAGGCCACCAGGTTGGTCTGACAGGACCTGCCTCTAATGAACCTGTGTTGGTTGCCCCTAAGTATAACCCACCCTGCTGGCCCGTCGTGGACATGCGCCAGGATAATTCTCTCGAAAAGCTTCCCCAGGATCGAGGTAAGACTAATTGGCCTATAGTTTCCTGGGTGCTCCTTCCTCCCTTTTTTGAAAATGGGAACTACATTGGCCCTTTTCCAGTCCTCTGGCACCATAGCAGAGCACCACAAGTGCTCTTAAAGCCATGCCAGGGGTCCCACCTCTGCTAATTCCCTCAGCACTCTGGGGTGGAGGTCATCAGAACCAACTGATTTAAATACATCCAGTCCCTCCAGAAGTTCCCTGACTAGATCCTCACTGACCCTAAGCCTGGGTGTGCCTCCCCCGGGACCTGAGGGGCCCCGGTGGATGGACTGATCTGGTCCCTGCTCAGGAAAATGGAGGCAAAGAAATCGCTAAATAGGTAGCCTTGTCATCTGGTGTGACAGCCAGATTTCCTAAATTTTCCAATATGACCTCCTTGATTTCTGGGTTGACTGACAAAGCATCTTAAATTCCCATAATTTGAGATGGTGAAAGAAGGCACGCTGATATGGCCAGTGGCTCTAAATCAACAAAAGAATACTAGTTCTGTAACTTGCTTCCTAGAGGGCATTGAAGGTTCCAACTTAGCCACTTTCTAACTTCTTATGGTTGGATGTAGCTCAAATACAATCTGAGAACTGGCATCTTGCCTTGCTGTTACTGGAGAGTCTCAGGTCTATTATCATTAATTCTGTTACAGAAGCATTGATGAAGTTAGCAAGATTTGTCAGGTAGACAAATATAGATCAAAAGATCTTTATTTCCAAGATATAAAAAAAACAAAACCAAACTGAAAATACTGCAGATGTCCCAAGAATTTTGGATTGCTAAGTAATTAGGATTTGTGGTAGTCTTTTATCTAGCTCATAGTGACTTTTGTCCTATAGTCCTTTTGTCTGGACAAGGAAGACAAATAGTTCCTTTTGTCTTCCTTGTCCATGGTACTGACTTGCTTAATGTTATATGGTACATTTAACCATTAAACTGAATGGTTTCATGTTCATATCACTAATTGCAATCCAGCTCTAACAGTCAGTTATCCAGAATTGTTAACATCAGGATAGTTTTGGTTTCAATAACTTAGCACTATTTATTAATTATGTTTTATATTTAAACCCAGTCCATTATTATGGTATAACAACATCAAATTATAATTACACTTTGGAGTGACTTGCATTTAAAGATTTTACAGTTTGGAGAGGACGTGAGAAGCCAACACTGGTGAAAGAACAGTGTCCCGGGAGAGAATGAAGTAATGGTCCCCGAACAAGAAAAGAGTTATAAGGAATGGGAGAAGGAGAAACAAACAAACATAGAAGTTAAAAAATGGGAAATCTACTTACCTTCAGCAGG
>NW_005842142.1:1236471-1248545 GCF_000455745.1 Alligator sinensis
TGCAACACAGTGGGAGCGGGAGGAGAAGCCCGCGCAGCTCGTTAGCCACGTCTTTATTCAGTTACGGCCAGCCGATGACATCACCAGCAATTGCCGGCCGGCAACGATAAAAATGGCCAGCGGAAGAGGAGTGGAGAAGTGGAAAGCGGATCTGGGGAGAGTGGGGACATCGGACCCGCACCAGGATTCCCACAGGGAGGAAGAAGCGGTGGAGGAGGAATCAGAGGCAGCTCCGAACGCTGACAGCAGCAGCAGCGGTGGGGACCAGACTGTCAAATCCGGAGGTGGGTTGGGAGCAGCCCCTGTAGCTGGCATGGACAGCAGCACCAGAAGAGGCAGTGAAAGATGTGCAGAGACCCTCACCACAACAGGTAGGAGTATTGGGAGCAGTAGGGAGGAGGAGGAATTCTCCCCACCGGGAGAGTCTCACCAGGAGCTGCAGGAAGGGTCACGGAGAGACAGGGCACGGGTCCCAAATGGAGAAAAACAGCCAGCCTTACGCCAGGGGGCAGCAAGGCACTTGAATTGGGACGTCCCACAAGGGAAAGGAGCGGGGCAACACCAGACCCACTGAGGAAGAGAAAAAGGGGGTACGCGATGGCCATGGTCAGGAGGCCACATGTACACAAACCCAAATGATAGCCAGAGTGTAGATACACCATAGGGAACGCAGCACTCGCTACCCTGGCGCATAGAAACAGGGGAGGGAATTACCCTTATCCCTAGTGGTACATTAGATGCTTTGACTTGTGTTTTTCTATTATGTTTGTTGTTTGTGTTTCCCCGAGATGAAGGGGTTGAGAGTCAGGAAGAGCTTATAATGATAAAATGAGTGGGTATAATGCCGTAGGATTTCATATTGGGTCTAGGTATTAAGGCAGAGTTCGCCCTAGTCGAACACAGTTTCCACGATCGGGACCACCAAGCATAGATGGCCTGAGAGGGAATAAGGAAATCAGCCTCAGGGACAAACACTCAGGACGGGAAGGAACTCGAGAGGCTCGCCAGTGGTGTAAGAAGAGGCACATGGTCATGAAGATCGAACAATCCATCAAGGTGGCATGAGGACAGAGTGTAGGGGTGGCGGAGCCCCACGGGTGACTGTTGGGTGGATCACGCACCGCAGCAGACCCCGGATAGTCAACCCTCCACTGAGGTACATTCAAAGTCATGGCAGGAGAGATAGGGGAAGACTACCTGCGGAGGGAACACCGACACAACAATTTGTGGGAACCCGCAAAGTGTACCCCACCCAGGACTAAGGCAGCATGGGACCGAGCATTCGAGGCCCAGTGGCCACAAACAGATTAAGGACTCTTTAGAAAAGCTGGAGGTGTATTAGTCCATTGGGCCAGATGCAACGCATCTGAGGATGCTGAGGGAGTGAGGTAATGTGATTGTAGAGCCTCTGGCCATTATCTTTGAAAACTCATGGCACCACCTGCTTACTATGCCAGCAATCACTACAGTGCACATACTGCGTCGACTCTGTACAGGCCACTTCAGTGCATCTTATTGACAAACCTAGGGCTGTACTAAGGTGGCTCTGTTATCTCTTTGCCAAGAGATAGCAAAAGGGAGAAGCCATGGCATGCATCACTGAAGCAGTGCTGATGCAGTAACCTTTGAATATAAAATCATTGTCTCATTGCACACTTCTAAGAAAATAGCTATACCAGGTAGAATAATGAGTATGAACAAAATAATTTCCCATTCTGAAAAATGTAAAAGGATCTAGTCCTTGGGCCTTTTCCCATACTCATTAAGAGTTTACTCAGCTGTAGTGTACCCACTTACTTGGTTTTCTAGAATGACCTTACCATTAGCACACCAGACAGAACTCCTTCATACTCAGCATGTCATGCATCGTTTATCCATCCAGCACATTAGAGGGCATCATGAAAAGTGCAATTGTTCCCCTTTTTGCTGTTGAATTTTTACCTGAACAATTTACTGCAGAATAATAAAATGACAAAATTTTTTAAAAGCTCTCTATTTTGCCTATGAAATATGAATGTCATTTCCCCTCTACATTTAATTTGTAGCATGTTTTATGGTAGTATTTGTTCTGTACTACTTAAATATTGCCAACAAACGTGAAAAAATGTACCTCACTGGGTCCTTCTGTGAAGAATTTCCACACTGTACGTACCACCTTGTGTTTGTGTTTTCATTGCACACACAATCACAGCATTACAGAGAAGAATTCAGAACAGCAGTCAAATAACAGTAATTATAAAGTATTTAAGATCCTAAGAAAAAGCTTGAGGCAGACTCTTTACTACTGGTTCCATTAAGTTTCTTTTTCTAACTAACGCACCTGCACATTCTTGCACTAACATACACAAAGATTAGGAATAGGTATTTCAGAATTGGTATACCTTTAAAGCTAGTTACCATCAGGAGAAAATCCTATTATGTTATATGAGTTTCCCAGCAGTGCATATTACCTAGCCCAGAGCAGTGTGTCACAAAATTGAGAGAGAACCCGAAGTTGCTACAAGCCACAACTTCTTCACAAACCATTTCCTTCAAATTTAAAATCAGGCAGTCATAAAATAGTCTCAAGGAGAGCTATTGCATTATATCTGTGACATAATTTGGTTAACCAGGATTTAATTTTAATTAACTTAGATCTTCTAGTTGCACGTGTGCATGCATGCAAAGCTTCAGTGCACAATTCAATTCAGAGAAGATTTGGCCCCATTCGGAGGCTGAATCACCGAATCCGAATTGAATCAGAAGAAAAAAAAACTTCTTAATCAATTCAGAAGCTCCAAATCAATTCAGAAAAGATTTGGAGATTCAGAAGGCAGTCTTTCAGGGGAACAGAAACTGAGTAGATGGAGTAGAGGGGGAAAGACTGATGTCTCTAGCTGGCCAGTGACTGTGATCTTTCCCTGAGTCTCCTTCCAGTCACGGTGCTGTGGGGGAGGTACATAGAAACTGCATAAAAACCTCTATCTGAAGGCTTTCTGTGCCTTTTTTGAGCTGTTTCTGCCTGAGCAACAGCGTCTGAAAGGTACTGGACTGACTTGACTTCCTACCTAGTCAGTCTCCTGCTACTTTCTGTTCTTGGAAAGAATTGGATATAGTTTACGAACTAGAATCCCTCTACTTATCCCTATCCAATCTATTTATTTCAATTTATATTCATTCTTGTTTTTTTGTTTCCAACACTTTTTAAAAAGAAAGCTGTGTTTTCCCTGGCAGTGTGATCCATCACTGTGCAGGGAAACACATACGTTACACACAGTCACACACATACATCATAGAAGAAGTTAGATATTCTTACAACACAGAAGAAGTTAGACATTCATAGAAGAGCAAGAAGAGATTATATATAGTTATTAATATTGTTAGTTATAGTTACATACAGACTTACAGACAACACAGAAAAAGAAGTCAAATAGAGATTCAGATTATTAACACAACACACAAGTCAGACAGTCATAGAAGAAGTAGAAGAGAGATTATTTTAGTTATACACACAACAGTAAACACAACACATAAGAAGAAGTTAGACACAGTCATACATCAGAGAAGAAGAAGACACATATTATTAGTTAGCTACATACACAGACCCATTTTACAGCACAGGGAAGATTAATATGAAGTGTGCTGGAAAGGCAGGTGCCAGGTATTCTGGCAGAGGAGAGAGAGGGACTAGAGGGGTTAGGGGGAGAGCTAGAGCTGCAAGTCCCTGTCCCCACCCTCCCAAACATCGATGCATCCTCTTTCCTGGCAGCCATGAGTCTTTTGCTGCCAGTGGAAGCAAGGAGGTGGGAGCAGTACCTGTCCCTGCACCTGCATCACCTCCCCTAACTCCAGAAATAGGCACCAGCAGCAGAATGACAGTCTTCTCTACCCCAATTTCATCTCCCAGCATTAGCCTCACACTGCCAGAGGAGGAGCAGGATCTGGAACCAGGGAACCTGAGCATCCCAGCTAAAGAAATGCTGGGGACCGAGGGACAATCTGAGTTTGTTCTCCACACCCCTCAGAGTTCCCCTAGACCCAGGTCTCCTTGTCAGGAAGCCGCCTCAGAGAAGGTTGTGGAGGCGAGTGGCTCAGCTGAGTCAGCTCCTCCTGTTGTTGTGCTTCAGCCTGCTGAGGAGGGGGATAAGGCAGGATCCCTACCCTCAACCCAGAAGCGGGGGAGTAGTGTAGTGTGATATCATTTTGAGGTGGCAGATGATCCCAATTATGCTATCTGCCAGCACTGCCTAAGGCAGATCAGCCGGGGCAAGGAGATGAAACACTTTACCATCATGGTGATGCTGCCACATCTGAGGAGGCAGCATCCCCTTGCCCTTCTTCCTCCTCAGCCTGGCACCAGTGGGAGCATGCCCAAAGGGAAGTCCCCCACTCACTCCAAAGCCTCCGTCCCCACAAAGCAGAGAGGCAAGCTACCCTAGAGCAGTGGGGGAAAAACACAGACAAAGTGGAGGCATGTTGCAAGGGCAAGTGAGATCACCTAGAGCATTGGGGAGATGCTTGCTGTGGATGGCCAGCCCTTCTCCTTAGTTGAGCAGCCAGGGTTCAGGTGGTTCATAGCGCTCATGGCTCCATCTTACTGCCCCACCTGTATGAGGCATGCAGGGACTACTTGAGGGAGGAGCTGCACAAGGCAGGTCTGCAGGTAGCCTTACACTTCACCTCGGACATCTGGAGCGGTATCTAAACCCTTCTTTTCCACTCTAATATTCTCTTACTGTAGAGAATTTCCTCTTTTTGCAGTGTTCCTAGTGAATGCTTAGAGAGAAACATGAATAAATAACTTGGAATTTTGGGAGAATGAAATGCTATTAGGCTGTGATCATGCGTGTGTGCCTCCTGGAAAATCCACATGTATGGTCAAAGCAAGTGAAGATAGAGGTCTTTAAATAATAAATCCTTATAGTTGACTGTTAGTTCTGAGACAAGGGAAATAAAAAATGTAAAAGAAATAAAAGGATCTCTCATCCTCCGCTGGAAGAAAACCAGTGGAGAGGCTAAAGTTTCTTAGTACCACAATCTTCTGCAGAGTTCCTGAGGTATCATCATTTTGACATAAAGAAGAGAGGATTTGTTTCCTTCAGATAGTGTAGACCTCTAAACTTCCATACTTCCTGCCAGCTTCAGGGTAATCTGGGAGATCATGCAGTATCTTTCGAGGGCCCTGATGTTTACATGGATGTCAGATCCCTCTGGTCTTTCTGTTGGGTTACCACTCAGTTTTGCCTGTGTGTGATTCATCTCTCAACTTGCTGAACAGGTTTGACACTGTAAAGCAAGAACTAACTTCAAGGTCAGCATTAATTCACAAGGGCTTCTGATTGGTTTTCATCCCTCTTCCAACTAAAAATTGCAGGAAGTACTCTTTCTGTATCTAAGGGGTTACTTAGCCCAAGATGTATATTTTCAGATTGGTATTAAAAAAACTTTATCCAGTTAAAAATTTAATAGAAAAAAGTTAGCCTCACTGATGCTGTTACTTTCTTGAGTACTGATGCTGGTGGAACTCTAATGACTTCAGTGGAGCTGCTTCTGATTAATTCTGTCATGATTGAAATTAGAATCTGTTATTTGAAAGTGAAAAAAACAAATATCTGCTTTCAGGTACACATGCATGCTCTTTGCTCTTATATGCTTTTCTTCTTGCAGGCCTGGATTACTAGATGATGAATACAGCATTTTCTTAACTAGAGCTGGTCAAAGACATTGCTGTTTCTAAAGCAGTTGATTGCAAGGTTGAAATCTGAGCATAAGTGTTTAAAATTTTTTTTTCAGACGTGTATTTTCTGCCACTTCTTATCAGCTCTTCTAAACCTAGACCTCCTGCCAGTTAGCAATCTGGGAAAGGCAAGAGTGGTCACAACACTTGACTTCAGGTCATGACTATTGTGGAGCAAAAATCTGTCTTGTCAGTCTCAAAGGAAAATTATACCCAATTAATGTGATTGCAGACACTCAGATTTCAAATGATTTAGTTAAATGTGATGGGACAAATTCTGCACTGTTACATTTGTGCCACATTATTGACTTCTTCTGGGGCTGCATGTCTACAGATGAAATGCTAAGTCTCTTTCTTCTTTGGCACAGCTCAAACTTTCTTTGGCTCCTCTGGGAATTTAGGTGAACAGGGATTGCAGATTTGGGCCTGTTTTTCTGAATATTTACTTTTAGTCTTAGTTCATTTTTTTTAAATGTATTGGCAAATGGAAATGAGGGCCTGATTTTCCTTTCATTCTCACCAGGGTAATATAGGAGTGACTACTGATGTGAGTGGAGTTGCCTAGGCATATGGCTGATATAAGTGATAGGAGAATTGGGCTACAAAATTTTATAAATAACATTGAGCCAAATTTGTATTTCAGTGTCACTTCATTTAAGTTGTGCCAGCATGAGAGCAGATTTTTCACATATTGACTGTGTTAATATGTTAAAAAATGCAAAAGGAGATGCTTTTTTACAGTGCTGAATACTTTCACCTCCAATTGGCTGGAATTTTGGTCACTCAATTTTTGTGAAAATCCAATCCTCAAACCATCACCTTAAAACAAATGCATGTTAAAAATTAGATTGCAACAAACATACTAACAAAAAGAAGAAAAGATGAGAAAATCACACTGATGGGTATGTGGGAGATTAGAGAGCATAAAAAGGATCAGTTATTATGGTTTAGGAAGATTGGAGAAAACATTGTTGTCCTTTAAACTTCAGCTCTCTTTTTGTCTCTCGCTACTGTAATACATTGTGATTTTTAGCTCAAATTTTATGATGAATTGCTGTAACTCAAGAAACTTATTCCATTAGAAAATCCAGTAACTTAATTATTTTTGTTATGATAACAGCATTAGGTTTTTCTCTACTGGGTGCATCTATACATGCAATTAATCTGAAACAATGAACTCTGGAGCAGTTCAAGCTGAAGTAAGCTGCTCCTGGCTGCAGTGTCTACATGTGTACCTGGGAAGCAACAATTTGAGTTGGGGCAAAGTAGGCCTTGGGTAGCAGGCCTGACCAGGTGCAATTTATACCCCTGGTCACCATCTACATGTGCGTTTCAGTGCAATTAATTACTCTGCTGTAAGATAATACTGTCCCCAACAGTTTACTGCACCCTAATACTGGCGCACGCGTAGACAGTGACACTTTACCGTGGACCTAATTAGTCTACTCCACAGTAAAGCACACATGTAGATGCACCCACTATTATTCAACATTATAGAGAGAGGTAGGTAGCTATGTTAATTTGAAGGCAGGGCAGGGTGGTGACACCTTAGATACTTGATCGTTTAGTGAGGCATGAGTTCTCATTGATGACAACCTACTTGGTCATTTGGTTGGCAACTGCCTACTTTCAGATGCTGTGAAGTCCGTGAATACATCCAAATATGTTATTGGCTTTTTTGCAGTGTTATTACACTGTTGATTCATATTCAACCTGTAGTCCATTGGAACCCCTAGGTCCTTTTCTGTTGTACTCCAGATTAGCCTGTCATTCATCGTTTTGTATTCATGCATTTGATTGTTCTCTTCTAAATGCAGGATTTGGCAGTTACTGAAACTCATCCTGTTTATTTCACATCATTTTTCCAATTTAGCAAGATACTTTTGATTCCTAATCCTTTCGTGTAAAGTGCCTGTTATCCTAACCAGCTTGGTTTCTTCCTCACATTTACACCATGTATACTCAATTTTATCCTGCAAGTCGTTAATGAAGATGTTGAACTGTACATGATCCCAGACTGATCCTCAGGGAACCCCACTTTTGAACTCTTAATGACTACTCTTTGAGCAAGATTTTCCAACCAGTTGTGTTATACATCATGCATGCATCTTATAGCAGTTTCATTCAGACCGTATTTCCTTACCTCATTAATGAGAATGCCATGAGAATTATGCAAATGCATGTCTCTGCTTTCATTTATTTAGTACGTTTCTAGTCCTCATGATTGTAGAAAAAGGTTTGAAAATGTGATCAAAATGAACCCTGAAACTCCCAAACCAAGAAAGCAAAAAAAAAAAAAAAAAAAGAATGTAGGAATTTAAACATCTTCGGGGTTCTTGGGGTTTTTAAGACTGATTTTTAAACAAATTTGGGGTTAAAAATACAGTTTTATAAAATGATAAACAATGTGATCTCATTGAATTCAACACTGACAAGTGCATCAACACTGACAAGTGCAAGGTGCTGCACGTGGAGGGGAAGAACCAGCAGCATACCTACAGGCTGGAGAACTCCCTTCTCGTCAGTGCAGAGGAAGAAAAGGATCTTGGAATCATTATTGATGCCAAAATGAACATGGGCCGGCAGTGTGGGGACGCAGTCAGGAAAGCCAACCACACCTTGTCATGCATCCACAGATGCATCTCAAGCACGTCCAAGGAAGTGATCCCCTCCCTCTATGCGACACTGGTCAGGCCCCAGTTGGAGTACTGCATCCAGTTCTGGGTGCCGCACTTCAGGAGAGATGTGGACAACATGGAGAGGGTCCAGAGGAGGGCCACCTGCATGATCAGGGGGCACCAGGGCAGGTCCTATGAGGAGAGGCTAAGGGACCTGAACCTGTTCAACCTCCACAAGAGAAGGCTGAGGGGGGATCTAGTGGTCGTTTACAAACTAATCAGAGGGGACCACCAGGCATTGGGGGAGTCCCTGTTCCCCCGAGCATTCCCAGGAGTGACAAGAAATAATAGTCACAAGCTGGCAGAGGGTAGATTCAGACTAGACATCAGGAGGTGCTACTTCACTGTCAGGGCAGCTAGGATCTGGAACCAACTTCCAAGAGAAGTGGTGCTGGCTCCTACCCTGGGGGGCTTTAAGAGGAGGCTGGATGAACACCTTGCTGGGGGCGTTTGACGCCAGTACTCTCCTGCCATGGCAGGGGGTTGGACTTGATGATCAGCTCAGGTCCTTTCTGACCCTACAACTATGAAACTATGAAATCTCAGTGTGATAACTTACTTTATTAGATTGAGGCATGAAAGCAATTCACGCAAATAAGAGAGAATGCAATTGAAAATCCAGAGGTGGATTATCTTAATTTTCCTTGATTGTTACATATTATGAATTCCTTTCTTGTAGATATTTAAGGTAGAAATTATGGAAATGATTATTATCCATGTTTAAAAGTGCTGAAAGCTGAGGCACAGGAGCTTAAATGATTTGCCACAGGTCTTGTAGAAGGTCAATGGCAACTGAGGGAAAAGAAACTCAGCCCTGGAGCTGTGATTTAGCTGTGACATCATGCTTGCCATGTACTGTGTGAGTATATTAAAAATTAAAGCATGTACTTTAACATTGACTTTTTGACCAACTAACCTATTACTCTTCAACTAAGGAAGTTTATATTAATTGTCTGTGCAAGTTTTCAACTCTAGAGAATATGCATGGATAACAGAGCTAAAATAGCATAGAGCTAGGTCAAGCCTACTTGTGTAACAAACTAAAATTGGGGGGAGCTGTTCCACAGTTTTTGGGAACCTGCAGTTTTTCTGGAGTTGAGAGTTCAAATCCATAAATTGCAAGTGAACCTTATTTTGTAATGAAAGCATTGGAAATGTATCTGAGCTATTGTGAGAGAGGATTACAAGGCAGGCATTCCTCAGATCTGTTTTCACAGCGTAAGCTTCCTGATAAATAGTAACCTGGAGATTTTTGAACAGGCTATTCTGAAAGTCTTTGATAAGGGTAAAAAAGTGAAGGGCTTTAGATTTATGAAAAGATAATCATTACCTGATGTTTTTTAGAAACAAATAATTAGCTTAGCCAGCGCCAAGGATTTATAATCTTCACAGTAAAGCACTAGAAGCAAGATCCTTAAGGGTTTAGGAACATAAGGTTTCCACCATAAATCGCCTTAAATTTGAGTGAAGAAAAGAGCAGGGCTAGATTGGGTTCCTCATGGGAAAAGATGTTCAAGGAGCTGAAACACCAAATTTATTTTTAGGAAGCAGAGTATATAATCAAGTAATAATCACTTTAAACATATCTGCTGCAGACAAATTATTTAAATGGTTATGTGAACTGATCTAATAGTAGTGACTCAAGGACGTGAGTCAGAGACACTAGAAAGGCTATCTCGACAGAGGGTGTTTTTGAAAATTCTAGGAATTTCAGCCAGGCCTGTGTTATTGCCAGCTCTAGCTACTGCAGCAGACAAAGTAACCATGCCACTTCACCTCAAAGGTACAAAGTTGATAGACTATACTCTTGGTGCTGGGAATGCTTTGGGAACAGTTTGTCAAGCCTCTTTAACAATTTCCATGATGGTTGTAAGAGCTCAGAGTGATCAGATAACTTTAGAATTAAAGTGCCAAATTATTCACTGATGCTCTGTATAGTTTTGTTGATCTCAGTGGGATTGCTGAGGGTATTAGCACAAAAAGTGGTTTATTAGGAGAGATAATTAGTGGAGAGTAAACAAGGATTTTGTAGATAATCAGACTCGGGCTTCATTACTGAAGCTTAGGTATATGTGAGGGCAGGTCCTGTGTTGATCTTTAATGCTCCTCAATCCTCAAGTAGTCAGTATGCCATAGGCCCAAATCCAGTATGGACAAATCTAGATGAGGAGCTATCATTTATCCATTCATAAAAGGATATCATGGCAATATAGTAATAATAATAAGCAAACGAAAGATATTTAAAACCAGCACTTACACAGCACAGTTTCTCCTGAAATGGAGGATAGCAGCCAACCAGAACAGAAGCATGCAGCGCAGCAGTAAGGCAGGGAACAGGAAGACACAAGGGAAAAAGCAAATCTAAACTGGTCTGTCATAAGACTACAGTAGTGGTCTTCAGTACCCACACCAGACAAGGAAATGTTTTGACCAGTATTCAGTGAGAAAAACAGTTTCTCATGTGCCCCATTTTACACTTTAATCCTGTACTGGAATGAAAGCACAGATTAAAGAAGAACATAAAACATGCATACAGCAAGGAAAGACATTACAGTCTAGGCCATATTGATTCAATTTAAGGTAATAGGCAATCTGTTTGCTTCTTCCAGACATAATTGTGGGTGACTGATGAGATTTACTAAATATTTTATTAACTGTGTCCATGTTATTAAACCAAACTCTACTGGACCCAGTTCTACTCCTGTTGAAATCAGAGAGAGGTTTCGGTACTGATTTTAGTAGAAAAAATATTAGGCCCCATTTTGAAATTTTCACTTAACCCCTTGATATGAACTCACCTGGTTACAGTAACACATTGCTCATGTTAGCCCAAGTGTTTAGCTATTATGTTATATGGTTATGCTATATTAATATTATAAAAACAAAAATTATCTCCTAAAATCCTTTCAGTCAAAAAAAAATAAACATTAATATGTATTTACAGATAAAGTGCAATAACTATTCTTATTGTAGGATTAAAACAAAAAATATGAATCCATCAAGAAATTAGAGGATGAGCTGAAATTGAAATACTGCATAGACTAGGACTGTATCCATATTCTAAATGTATGTGCTTGCAAAAGACTTACTGAGCATGAATTTAAATGTATATCCTACTTCGCTTCATTTTTTCCCTTTTTCTGGGTTATAAATTGTCTGAAGTTTTTAGTTAGGATGCTCTTTTATAAGAGGAGTTCCTGCTACTTCAAGGGAAGGCAGATTGCAGGAGCAGGTGAGCAAACAAGGGAGCCACATGACTCAAAAGGGGCTGGGTTTGCAGGATATAAGCCCTGGGCCTGAGCTGGACAGGCAGTCTGACCTGAAAGTCTTAGAAAGAGCTTCTGAGCAGAAGGGCTGCAGCAAACCTCCTGACTAACACCTAAGCTGGGGGAGGGAAGACAGGTGCTTTAGGGATTGGGACTGTAGGGATGGTAGAGGTATCAACTGGCCAGCAGGGGAGCCAGGGCCTGAAGGATAGGGACCAAGGCCAAGGAGCAAGACGACAGCTGTAGAGTGATGAAAACAGGCAAGGTCAGGGACACATAGCCCATGAGGGGCAAGAAAAAGTAGGGCCAGGGGACATGTAGCCCAGGAGGGGCAGAATATGTTGGAAGTAATGAGGTCTGGGCTGAGAAGGGGCAGAGGATGGAGGCCTGGGCCCTGGAGGGATTGGGAAAGAG
>NW_005842142.1:1248576-1251678 GCF_000455745.1 Alligator sinensis
AGGTGTGATCCCAGGAGGAGCAGAAGATGCAGGCCTGAGCCCAAAACAGGTTGAGTTTGTTTGAGGTACAGAGGTCTGACCCCAGTAGGGGCCAGAACAGTTAAAAGCATGAGGGCCAGAGGCCTCAACCATGGCAGAGACTGTTCCAAGTTAAGAGGCCCTTATTGACTGAAGTTGACTCTGGGGCCAAAGGCCCATGGATGTGAGAATGACCAGATTTGACAATGGGGCTTAACACCCAATGATGAGTGAGGGATTGTTAACATTTATGAGTCTTGGGCATAGCCAAAAAGGGAGTGAGGCGGCCATGTAATTAGCCCTTAAAGTGATGATCAGTGACACCTGTGTTCATGAGTGTGAATCTCACTTGGGAAGCCCTGGGGCAGTCTCCATTTCTCTAAAAGCATAATGACATCAAGCCATGGCAGTTGTAGTTGAAGGGGAGATTGCCAAAAGAAAGTAGAGGTGACTAGGTTTGAGGAGGCTCTAGGGACATCATGGCCACCCCTGGGATGGGACCCTGTTACAGTCCAACATAATAGTACTGAGAGAGTATAACTAATCGGACAGACAAAATTAAACTCTTGACCCAATTATCTTTTACATTCTCTATACCCTGCATCTATTCCATGTACCACTTGGCTTTGCCTGTTTCTTTGAAACATGCGGTCATCTCCAGTGTACCAGTTTCTTCAGGTTACACAAATTGCTTTTTTTTTAATGCTGGCATCTTGCTGAAGGAGCTTACAGTCTAAATGAGAGATGCAGGGAAATCATCTAAGTTTTTTGTTAGTTGTTGTCTGGAATGGTTGATGTAAATTTTTGCTGATTTAATTGTCAGTCCGACTTCTGCTGTTGCTCCAACAATTCTGCTGAAGCCAGACACACTACTTGAATATTATACAAACTCTTAGTCTCTTCTTGATTCTTGTGGTTTTTATTATATACATAGCAGACCATCTGAAAATGCTTTTGAAATGTTTGGGGTTTTTTTAGTACTTAACTGATGTGAGGTACAGTGCATAGTGAGAGATGAACTGGGTTTCTCCAGACAAGAGTATTACTTTTCTTTCATGTTGTATTATAGGCAAAGTATTGGCAAAGATGTCAAGGACAGCAGAGCTTAGTGGTTTAAATTGTTTTGATTTATATTTCTTGCTTTCCTCTGATAGTTAAGACTTTTTAAAAAAAAACTTTTTAAAAAAAGAAAGAAAAAATATTTAGTAATATTAACACTGCAGAGATGTCCACTGTCAGACAGAAGTGTCCAAGCTAGCTGTGAATATACCCTGCTTATTTACAAGGTTAATAGCAACATACAGCACTCTGAGCCTCTGTGACTATACTGCTTTTGATTCCTGAGCTAGTTTGTTCAGAGCTAACTTGGGTATCACTGCATTTTGCAGTGTAGGTGTACCTGATGTACTAGGTCCACTGACTGCAAAAGACAGACACTGATATGGAGAAACTGAGATTTTAATTCCATGCACAGTCTTTGTCCAGGGATATCTCAGGGATATTTTGCCTTGCATAAGAAATTCAGGCAATACAGCCTTGTTCTTGACCCTTTTCTTATCTTTTGATATATGGGTAAATATAGCTTTCATATCAGAATAAAATTATCAGTCTTCAACAGGGCTGGTTGACAGGATAATTCAGAAGCATCATATAATCACAGACATTGGAAATGAAAGGGAAACCTCCCTACTAAGGTAGGTCATTTTGTATATTTTAATGCCAAGTCAGGATTACTTATAATGCTGCCCTTCTGGTTCATGTGGGTTAGCTAATATTCAGGCTCCTGCCAAGTTGTTTCTTTTAGTATGAGAAGGTAGTGCCAAAAGTCAGGTATCTCTTTGGTGTAATCCTGTTTAATTTACACAAAATATACACCAACTCCTGTTTCAAAGCACTGAATGACTGATACAAGAAACTGAACAGTAGTAAGGGTTAAAAATGATTTATAAAATGTTTAAAAATGGATTTGTGAAAATTAAGGACTTTGATAATGACATCCTCAGTGTTGTTAGTGTCGGGAATGGTTGATTAACAGCTGATCCAAAGCAAATCTTCTGTGCCTGGGAGACATTTCTAAGAATTTACTGAATGAATAATTTCCTTTAGGGCTATTAGATCCATCTGTAAATGAACATGAAATTCCAGCAGGTAAAGCATATCAAATTAGGAGAACACAAAGTATTTTGAAAAATGGGCAAGCAACCATGCCAGAAGGCCTTCCAGTGGAAGTTTTTAAAGGAATAAGACAGAGGTCAGTAACCTTTGGATCCAGCTGTGGAGGTGAGGCCTTCGGGCCATTCAGAGACACTGTCTCTCACCCCATTCTCATTAAAAAACTAGGGGACTGTGGTGTCGACACCTAGACAGTCAAATGGGTCGTTAACTGGCTGGAGGGCCGCACCCAGAGAGTGGTAGTTGATGGGTCATTTTCGACCTGGAGGGATGTGGGCAGTGGGGTCCCCCAGGGCTCGGTCCTCGGACCTGCGCTGTTCAACATCTTCATCAGTGACTTGGACGAGGGGGTAAAAAGCACCCTGTTCAAATTTGCTGATGACACTAAGATGTGGGGGGATGTGGGCACGCTAGAAGGGAGGAATAGGCTGCAAATGGACCCAGACAGGTTACAGGGGTGGGCAGATGAGAACAGGATGGGTTTCAACACTGACAAGTGCAAGGTGCTGCACCTGGGGAGGAAGAACCAGCAGCATACCTACAGGCTGGGGAACTCCCTTCTCGTCAGTGCAGAGGCAGAGAAGGATCTTGGAGTCATTACTGATGCCAAAATGAACATGGGCTGGCAGTGTGGGGACGTGGTCAGGAAGGCCAACCGCACCTTGTCGTGCATCAACAGATGCATCTCGAGCAGGTGCAAGGAGGTGATCCTCCCCCTCTATGCGACAGTGGTCAGGCTGCAGTTGGAGTACTGCATCCAATTCTGGGCACCACACTTCAGGAGGCATGTGGACAGCATTGAGAGGGTCCAGAGGAGGGCCACTCGCATGGTCAGGGGGCAGCAGGGTAGGCCCTATGAGGAGAGGCTAAGGGACCTGAACCTGTTCAGCCTCCACAAGAGAAGGCTGAGGG
>NW_005842142.1:1251696-1268586 GCF_000455745.1 Alligator sinensis
ACTGTCAGGGCAGCTAGGATCTGGAACCAACTTCCAAGAGAAGTGGTGCTGGCTCCTACCCTGGGGGTCATTAAGAGGAGGTTAGATGAACACCTTGCTGGGGTTGTTTAACCCCAGTACTTTTTCCTGCCATGGCAGGGGATCGGACTTGATGATCTTATTAGGTCCCTTCTGACCCTACCAACTATGAAACTATGAAGTAGCAGGGGACTTTGGCTGCAGGTACTCTCCCCATCCTGCTACAAAGATGATCACCAGCTATGGTTTCTCTCCTTGTGCCACTTGGGTCTTAGCACCCACTCTCTCATTTGCCTCCAACCCACAGTTGGTCATTCTGGCCCACAGCTGGAAAAGGTTGCCTGTCTCAGTATTAGAAGATGAAAGTGAATAGTGGCTCCTCTAATTCAGGAAATTGTACAGAAAGAAAAGATTCAAGATGAATAGTAACAAAGTATAGTACTGCCCATCTTTAAAGTCAAAGGGCATGTCCCCACAATGTGAGGAGTGAGGGACCTCAAAGCTGTTTGAGACACCACAAACGGCATGTGGTGCATGTGCACCCGTGAGCTGCACTGCTAACTTACAGCATGGTGGGGTTGGCGTTTGACATAGGGAGATCCCAGTGTAAAAAAACCCTGCTATAAAAAGTGGGGTAATGCATGTGGCATCAGTGTACACCGCCAGAAACCAGAGCCTGGCCTGTCAGAGCTACACTCTGGCTTCTAGTTGGACTCCGAGCAGCTGGCTTGGTGCTGCTGTTGCCCTGGGACCCCCAGGACCCCAGGTAAGGCTTCTGAGGCCAGCACAGGTGCTGGCCCCAGCCTCCTCTACTGCACATGGGTCCCTTTGCCATGTGCTGCTGCTATTTGTCCTGCAGGAAAGTAAATTTACTTAGCTACTTCTTGAAAATACATTAAAAGGTTTTTGAAGCCAGAGTCGTTGATAGTCACGTCAGTGCTAGAAAAGGAAAAAGTGCAATAGATCCTATATTCACATAAAGATTCTTACAAGAAAAATACAAAGAAAAGAATAAAATGCTAAACATGGTTTTGTCAATCTAGAAAAAGTACTTGAATGGATCCCAACAAAAATTCTATGAGGACAAAGAATGCATTGTGTAACAGGGCCCCCTAACCCCTGTTACTCAGAGAAGCAGTGCTATGAGGCTGCAAGATGCAGCAGGTGAAGGCAGAGAAGTTAAAGGGCTGCAAGGCCTTTGTATGGGTCTCAAATCAGCTGGAGTGAAAAGAATAGGTTCAGTGTGGCTGGGGGAGTGTGGGGGAGGGGATTCTAGCCAGTCCCGGACTCTGAGGACCCTCTGTTTATTAACTTTTCCAGCATAACATATACACAGTGTATCTTAATGCTCTGTCTAGACAATTTATAACTGGAAGTGAGAGATCTTTTAAAATTGTAAATTTGCTAGAAAATGCGATCTTGATCACCCTAGAACTATTTGTAAATGTTGGTTGAAGCTAATAGTTTCAGTCAGAAGGAAACAAGAATGGACATAGCACTTACCCGAAATATGGAAGACCCAGCTCAGTTCTGATCTCCACCCAATGGGATCTCAACCCATATCTCCCAGAACGGTGTCCTAACCCCCAAGCTAACAGGTGTTCTAGGAAAGACAGGAAGGGTACTCGGTCTTTCCTGTTGACACAGTTTTATTTTGCATCAATAATTATAAATTCACTTGGAGGAGGCAGAAGTGAAAGGAAGGGGTGGGTGAGTGGGACATGAGTCCCAAGTGCTGTATAAAGTGTGGGGGAGGAGCATTGGAAGAGAGCTGCAGAGGGAACCTTACCCTCCTGTCCCCCTTCCCTCTCTGCATCCTCACCCTGTACCTAATCTATGCAGTAGTTCTAGCTCTTCCAGCAGGCAGTAGTGATAGAACTGGGAACACCTACATGGTGGTGGTGAAAGCATACTGTGCAGAGGTGGCAGCCAGCAGAAACCAGGGCAGAACAGGTATGAACCCCAATGTCCCACCTCCCAGCAGAGTGTCAGGTAAGAAAATCATTCTCTACGCTTGTTCAAGGACTGTTTAAACACTTATTCAAAATGGAAACAGGTCAAACTGGATGGATTTGAGAGCATCCTGCCCTGAAATTCAGGACAGGGATTTGATCCAAGGTCTCCCACCTTTCTAGTGAAAAAGCAGCTTAATCTCCGTAGCCTATATATATATATAGTATGCTGTAAGCAATGTCCCTCCATTTGTTGTTGCCGCATTTTGTATAAAATATTTAAATAGTTATTGGAAAAGAGCACATGAATGGAAACCTAGCCTGGTTAGGACACTTCCATGGGAGATGGCACAGCTGGGTTTCAGTCTCTGGTTCAATAAATGTTTAACAATACAAAGTAGAACTTTGTCAACAGGACAATGACTTAAGAACCTTGTTGCAGGGCACTAAGGTGTCCGGCTCCTTTAAGGGTTGAAACTGCTAGGGAGAGAGCCGTAGCAGTCAGTGGGGACCCCCCAGCTGCTGGTTACCAGGGTAGCCAGAATCAGATAGTTGGCCCAACCTGCCAGCGGTCAGCTAGCCAGAAGGGGCAGGGCCGGGCTCATATATAAACCCCAGGGCTGGGGCCAGGAAGGCAGTTCTCTGCCAGCAGCTAAGGTGGAAGGAGCTCTCCTAGGGGAGGCAAAGAGAAGAGGCCTGACTGCAAGTTCAGCTTCTGGTAATGTTAAGGGACAGAGCACACCCTGTGCGACTTGAGTTATGTTATAGCCAAGGGGCTTGCATTTTTTATTTCTGTTTATAAAATTAGTGGTTTGGGTGAGGCTACTGGGGAAGGAGGAGGCCTCATTGGGGGCCTACTACAGCGTAGGGGCCCTGGCGCCAGAGAGAGTGCAGTATTCAGGGTGCACAGGACCCGGCGCCAAAGAGGG
Source organism: Alligator sinensis (assembly GCF_000455745.1). Lineage (NCBI taxonomy): Eukaryota > Metazoa > Chordata > Crocodylia > Alligatoridae > Alligator > Alligator sinensis. The sequence continues at coordinate 1,254,596 of NW_005842142.1, forward strand.
TGCAGTATTCAGGGTGCACAGGACCCGGCGCCAGAGAGGGTGCAGTGTTTGGGGGTGAACTGACCCGGGTGTGGGCGCAAAGCAAGACAGGGCTGTGGAGAGCCCAGTGACAACCCAAGGCCGGGTGAAATCAAGGCCTCAGTGGGACTCTGTGGGAATACCATCTGCGAGGCTTGGGGCATGGTAAAGGGGCGGTTTGGAGCCACGCATATAGCCCATAAGGCTGGGGGTGTCCCGAGACATCCATTTTGGAATGGACCCACAAGGGGTCCAGGAACCCTATTTATTATAATCACATCAAGACGCAGTGGGTGAGACTAGAGGGTGCCCATTGGGCTAAATTGGCACAGTCTAGGGGCCCTAGGGGTAACACGGCCATCCTTGGGGACCCCATCCCATGACAAACCTCCACCCAGAATACCCTGTGGCCCACTGGCTAAGACAGGCAGAGGAAGAACCTGAACATCTGTCTCCAACCTCCTGAAGTATGTTCTCCAATGTCTGAGCTTGGGAGTCAAAGAACACCTCTAACAGAAATCTAGCCCTATTTTTCTTAGAAGTACACATAACAAAACATTTCATTTCAGGTTACAAGATACCTTTCATAGTGAGCAAAGTATTATTTTTTTGTCAGAAAAAAAACAAACATTTAAATTTGGTTCAGTCTGAATGCTTTTTTTTTTTCTTTTAGTCCATTACTGAACTGAACAAAAAAAATCCATTAGTTGAACATTCACTTGGAAAAGCATTTATAGTCAACACTTACCAGCTTGGTATTGGATTCATCACAATCAGAAGACATTTACATATTGGCTTTCAGTATTAACTCCAAGACCTGGCTTTGTAAAAGTACCTAAATAAATAAATTCTATTTTTTCTAGTCATTTTTCTAGTCCTTCTTGTATTGTTTGTGGTAAGATTTCCATAATTCTAAAAACTTCATCTAATTCACAATAACATATTTTTCTCAAATTTGGCCTATAGTTGCAGAACCTTCATGTTCTTGCAGTTTTGCAGGAAAAGTATGCATCTGCTTCCCCTCATAGGATCTCACTGGTATTCACCTTGCAAGGCAATAATTCTTTGATCATGCTGATTTTTTAGGAATTGCAGCAAGTACCATCAGAAAATTTTTATCTAGCCTACATCTAGCCTGTCTGAAGTCTTTGGGAACCTGCATCAAACATAAAACACTTACCATCTGTAGAACATCTATCAAACAAGGAAGGCTTAAGAACTGTGGCTCCCTATGGTATAGCTTTTGGGAGGGAAAAAGCTGAGTAATATTGAACTTACCCCGATCTCTGACTTCACTTAATGCAGACTGTGAAGGTTGTATTTATAGTCAAACGATGATTCACTGTTACAGATATGGAAAAGCTCCAGTACTTCTGCCTTCAAAAACACTATTCCATTCTTTGTTTGAAAGGTAGCTCCAGTTATATCTACCTTCTCCTCTGAAAATGTAACTGTTAATCTTTATGTGCCTGGGTAAGATCAGGGATCACTAAAATATGACTCAAGACAGAGGATTTTTTGTATTTACAATGCAGAAAAGTTTCAGAGCTAATTAGTGGATTTAGAAACACAATTTCATTTCACAATTAATTTTCAGATTTGCTAGTTAGCTTTGAAAATCTCAGTTAGCATCTATAAGAAGTTTTGTGATTCTTCTGCTTTACCTGTGGTGGGTTAGACAGTCTGCATGTAGCAGAGCACACCCTAAATCCCATTCCTAGCTTCCCAAATGTTGATGTGCCCCACACAGCAGCACCACACCTTTGTATGTCAGTGAATTAGGCTTATATTTATTTATCTTGGAAAATAAACTGTCATTAAATGGCTTTGTTCTCTGCTATCTTCTGAAGATTCGTATTTTAAAAATTACTTAAAAAAATTATGCTAGATAACCAAAAATGACCCTACAGCAGTGCCCTCCAACCTTTTTATGGTGAAGATCACTCTGGCACCGCAGAAACTGCCATCTCCTGGCCCCTATCCTGCCTCCCCCCCACTCCCGAACAAGCCACCTGGGCTCTGACCTCACTCACCCAGCTCAGCCCAGGCAGCACCCCACGATCAAACAGTTGATCAAGACTGACTGGTTGGTAACCACGACCCTACAGAATGAATTAATTTATACTGCACTAAAGAATAGTTTCCAGAGAGTAAACATGCATTCTGTGTTCCTTCTGAGGGTAATGATGGTAAAATAGTGATTAGGAGAATTTTTCTTTTAAGAACTGATGAGGGGAAATCAATCTGTTGTAATATTATGTACAAGCAATCAGAAGCTATGTGTTGCATAATTGGTGCCACCAGTTATTACTGTATGCTGCACTGTATACCAGTGATTTTCAACCAGAGTGGCACAGCACCATGGGGTGACTTGCAATCCTTTCAGGGTGAGATGCCACACACTGTTTCCACTGTTGGGTGTGTAAACACAATTCACAAGATAAACTCAGTGATTTCAAAACAATTCTGACCTGTTGTGGACTTTCTGAGGGTTTTTTTCCATAATCAAAAATGGGTGAAAACTATGAGCTAGCATTTTCTGAGGGGTGTCTTGAGCCTAACAAAGGGTGCCTTGTATCTAAAAAGGTTGAAAACCCCGCTCTATATAGTGACTTATTTTTATAGGGATGACTTGTGCAATGTTAATTGTGTTTCTGTAGTTTAGCATAGATATCCCCTGAGTGAGAAAAATATGAGGCTTTAACATTGGATCTCCAAATATGCAGCTTTTTAATTGGGCACTTCCTCTAGCAAACCCCACCATGATTACTTCCATAGGGACTGGGATATTCTTGGAAGCAATGTACTCAATGAAAAGTGTATTTAAGTATTTTTGACTCTGGCACTTGGTACAGTTGGGGAGGAGCAGTGTAGCAACATCAAAAGGAAATGAAAATCTTGGACCTATTGTTGCTGATGAGTGGAAATGATGTCCCCCTTTCCAAAAATAGCAAGCTTCCATTAAAATTCAGAAGACACAAAATGACTGATACCATTACATGTAAATGAGTGTCAATAACAAATATTTTTATAATGTTATCTATTATTGATGCCTGGTGGTCTCTGGTCAGTAACCAATTTATTTGAAATAGATATTAAAGTAATATGTATTTATTTATTTAAGAATGAAATTATTTAAAAGATCAAAATTTTAATACTGTTAACACAAATACATTTGATGGTTTTCTATATTCATGTAGTGAAATAAAATGAGACTCAGATTTCTCTGTGAGAGAATTAGTGCTCACTTTTAAGTCCTGGTTCCTATTTTTTGTTTTATTTTATTTTTTGTTTCAGGGTTTTGAAGGTATTCCTGTCCCGAACTGCTCAACGCATTCCATACATGACAGGTGGCCGAGTGATGAGGATGCTGGCTGTAATTCTCCTGATAGTCTTTTGGTTCCTGATTGGCTGGACTTCTGCAGTCAGTCAAAACTTGGAGAGGAATATTTCACTCATTGGCCAGGGTCAAACATCGGACCATCTCATCTTCAATATGTGCCTCATGGACCGCTGGGATTACATGATGGCTGTTGGTATGTTGGCTTTCTGGTTTATCCTTTATTTTTTTCAAATTAAACTAATTTAATTGGGAAAAAAACCCTTAAAAGCATAATCGGACCTTATTACCTCCCCTGAAAAGCAGCTAGGGGAATAAAATGTTGACATACATGATTTTAAATGAAGAGAAAGATAAACCGCAATTCGGAATGTTGAGTATTGTCTATTTCAAAGGTTTGTAACCTTGACTAAAACAATGACATGATTGGATGCTCAAGAAAATCAGAGCTTCAGAAGAAGAAAGGCTGCATCTATCATGCACTTTTAAAAATATGGCTAGTAAACTGAGAAAATATGTGTGTGTTTGGGGATTTTTTCCCCGCTCCTACTCCACCAGAACTAGAGAGATCACACTTGTTTGCCTCTAAATCCAGTGGATTGCAGATTCACACTCATAGACAAATGTTTATTCAAGTGATATATGTCAAAATTGCTGTTTTATTTATTTATTAGGAATGTGATAATGTTTGAGACGACTATTGAGGAAATGACAACTCATCTGGTTTTATTGCACTTGTTGAAAGGGAAAGGTTTCATTGTGTTGTTATAATGGGCACTAGGCACAGAGTACCCAGGTCTTGGATATCAATACATAGGGCTACCTACCAATGTCTAGAAACCCTTAATATTTTCACACCTGTTTTATCATTCAAATGCTGCAACATGTGGAGGGCAGAAATCTATACTTGCTCTAATGGGTATTCTAGCTCTCTACCTCTTTACTCTTCCCCCTTTTCCATGTCAGCCCTCTATCAGTAAAGTTCTGCAACTGAGTGGCAAGGAAGAGGTGCTTTTTGTTGCTCCACAGGAGTAGTGAAGAGGTGGATTGAAGCAGGCTGTTGGCTATAGGAGTGGCTTCTCTAAGCGAGCTTAAGCTTGGTGCCATAGAAGCACACAGGAAGGTAGTCCAGAGTAAGATAGAGTAGTTCAGGAGGAGTCAACCATTCCTCTTGTACCTTGTTTCCAAGCTTCAGCAAGCCTGAATGAAAACCAGACAGTGGAAGTGTCCTATGTCTTATAATTTTGCATCCCTACTCAAGCCACAGTATATGTGCAGATATGTTTATACAGATGTGATCAGTAAGCTGTGAATCAGGATCACAAGTAGCAGAATGAATATATTACAGATTTTTGTTGTCAGTGATGATCTGAAATTGGATGTATTTTTAAAACCAGGAGGTTTCCTCTCTCACTGGCAGGAGATATAATACATAGTGTAGTATTGCACTCAGTTGTATCATTGACTACTCATTATTTCATTTTGTAAATAAACACATAATTGAAGATATTTGATTACAAGTCATAACACATGAAAACAACATATTCTATTATAAAAAATATCTCGTTTCCATTTAAATTGAGTGGAATGTTTCACAGAATACCAGTGAGGGTTCTGTAGCAGCCTTCATAAAACAAAATGCTAGTAATATGACACCTCACATTTGCACTCCAGTGCCAAATCTTTGTCAAAAAGTGGAAAGAGAACTGTCAAGTTTGCAGATTAGCAAAGGGAGAATTAACCAGGTTCTTCTGTAAAATCATAATTAGTTGAAGCCTTTTTCCTTGTAGATTATAGAAATAGGGCTTATAGAGTACCTTCCACAATAAGCGTTCTATCCTAACCCTTTAGGTACGGTAAATGTTTTACAGTTTAAGTTTACATTACATTTGACAATATGTAATGTATATTTAGACCAAAACTACACATCTCAATTCCTGACTCCATGCCTGCACTCAGATATACACTGATGAGAAAAATTAAAATTCAATGAATCAAATTCTGTTTAAATTATTGTATAACTTAATCTTCCATGAGCTTGGATAGTGGTGAGTGTCCGTGATTGGCTTATGTGTAGCTTAGACTCTGTTTCCTCTTTGTTCTCTTCAGTGTCACAGGTTGTGACACTTACCATGCTGACATATGTGGTGGCCCCACTGTAATTTGTGAGATTTCTTTTTTTAGAGAAAGATCCAAGGGCTTGAGCGAGAGAGTCATCCAGGAGCATTAGATTTCCTACCCTGAGCACATCCTGTCTCTGTTCCTGCAATGGCAGATTAGATTCCTAGGATAAAGCAGATAGAAACTAAGGGCTCTCAGGGAATTTGAGATCAAAGTGTAGTGGTACATTTTAGGAGAAATTCCTAGCAACTGAATATATCTTGGCAAGAGGTCTATAAGAACTTGTCACTAACTGCATCTTAAACCTAAGAATACAGTTTCTAATCAGGTCAATAGGTTAGCAAGTACCTACTTCCTCTGACCTTTTTGTCAGGGCCTTCTGGAAATTCTCCTGTTGGCCTATTTCATTCAGCCCACTGGCTGAGGGCCTGAAGTCATTCTCTATGCCCAGGAACAAATGAAAGACCAAGACTTGGTCTCATGGCAAAGCTGAAGTATGGGTTCTTATCTGTCCAGTCATATACATCATCCATTGGATTGCTGTGGAGCCCAAACTATGCACATAACTTCCTGCCTCTCCAAGGGTGCATTTGTTTACCAGAGCAGAAGTCTTTCCTTATCTAATTATGACTATAACCCTGTCAGATGCTAACTTTAGGTGATTTACCCTCCTAGCTATTTAGGCTTTGGTCTTCTCCCAGGTTTGAAACTCATTGTTTAGGGAGTGACACCTGAAAATCATTATTCTATTATTCAATCCTGACCCTATTATTACTTATACAAGTACATTTATGTCAAATACCAAGATTCATATAAACATAAGCATGGTAAGGCTGAAAACAGCTTGACATTACCTGTACATAAGAGTTACTGATATACGTACCATATCAGTAAAACAAACTCAAGAAAAGATGAAGAACATTTTACAAATACCGCACACTATTGTAGTTTCATGATGGACTTCTTTGTGGTTACAGCTTGGCTCCAAATAAACTATAGTTTTCAGTCCTCAACACTTCTATAAATCTGGCCCAAGATGACCCATGCAGAGTACTCGGAAAATGAGAGAAACACAGATTATGACCACCAGAGATAAATGTGATTTAAGTGATCTATGAAAAAGCAGAGAGAAAATCCAGTTTTCTAGGGTGGCATCAACCATGAGGCAGAAGGCAGGATAGATTTGCACCTTCTAAACTAAGTAAATCAGAGATCGATAGCATAAGCTTTTGTAAGCAGCAGGTTTAAGATGCTGTTGCAGCTTCATGTCACAGATATCGTGTCTATCCTGCCTTTTGCCTGATATTAGACTAACACGACTAACTACCTCTCTCTGCTCATGAGACCATCCTTTTTCTTGCAATTCATTTTCTCATTAACTACTTCCCTTTCAACTTCTGCAACAAATGATGTGCTGGCCTTAAATACAATAGCTCCTTTTGTTATACAATGCTGATTCACCCACAGAGCACAGTTCATCCCATATCCAGAATGAGGCTGAGCCACTGTACTTTTCATTTACTTTTCACTGGATGAAATGGGTCAATAGCACTAGGGAAGTTTCTGCCCCATTAGGAGAAGTAGTCCAAGCACTAATCCAGAGGCACCCTTTCTTCCCATCCATTTCACTGAGCTATATACTCTCTAGCGTGTTCTCTTTTTCCTGGTTCTACAATTCTCCTTCTCTTGGCTGCCCATGAGGTCTGCTTCAAATGAAAGATACTTTTCCCAGTTAAAATTACAAGGAAGACTTCATATGCACAAATCAGTTTATCATTGGAAGCAATGGCTCAGACTAGAACTCAAGATCCCTTCATATCCAAGTGGAGCAGCCATCCTGGGTTTCCCATTTCCTGTGTAAGTGCCCCAACTAGGCTATTGATCTAAAACATGAGAAGGTTCTTCTCCTTGTACCTAACACTTGTGTCATAGGTTTTTGTCAAACTACAGTTTTAGGGTTTACTAGGCCTGTGGCAGCCACGGTTGAGGTTTGGGCTCACCTTCCTGCCTGGCGGGTGGAGCTAGCTTTATCTGTGTTCTGGCTAGAAATTCCAGCCACAGGGCTCCATGCAATGGTCTGCAGTTTGCCAAGCCAGTTGCTTCTGGTCGTATGGCACTTTTGGCCCGCCCCCAGGCCTGCCTACAAATTTTGCCCCCTCAAACACAGGAGGCACCAGTCATCCCTGCTAACTGTGATGCAGAAGCATGGTGAAAAGCTACCTAGCCCCACTGTTTGCTCTAACATTATTGTGTGATACTTCCCTATCCTGTACCCTTCCCCAAGACTCCCCTCTTTAACCAATAAAGCTCTCCACTATTACAAGTGTGGTGAACTTGCGGGGAGAGGAGTCGGGTATGCCTTTGTGTCCCCTTCGTTTGACTGACTAAGGGAGGCTACTTTTTGTGCTTCAGGCTAAAGGAAGCACCCCAAGTTCTTGCAGTAGGTCAAGCACCCTTGAGGTCTGCAAGGCCTGTGTACCCTAGGGGGGCAGGACCTGGATACAGACCCCTGGGTGGTGGCAGCGGTTACCCCGGGCTTGTGGGTGTGCTCCAGGAAGGGGGGTGGCCGGACATGAGGCACCCCAGGAGAGGCATTCAGAGCTTGGTAGGTGGTCGGGGCACAGTGAGGTGGATCTCTCAGTGCAGGAGCACCCCCTACTGATCTGCCATACAGGGCAAGTGCACAGCACTGTTCCTGCCTGCTTAGTTGGCAAGTGGATACTTGTGCATTCATGCTGCACCCAGAATTAAATCTCAAACTGTGCCATAAATGGCACTTACCCAGATGGGTAACTGCTATGTGGGCACATAAAGTGAAATAGGATCTGGCCCTAAATGTGTTGAAGAAAAAGCATCTGACAACATAACAGTGTTCTTCCATAGCTAAGAAGAGCAACTGTATGAAAAGTTCTGGCCTGGAGCATGTTCAGTGCAGATGAAATCTTTGGAGAATGTAAATGCAAACTGTAGCAAGTCTTTTTTGACTATGTGCTGGTCAGAATTTCAAATCTATGCTTCAACATGCGGATGTTAGAATTTCTTCTAAAAAAAAAGACTTTTTAACATGGGAAGAACAATGCATTTTTCCTTATTATTATCAAATATAGTTGAACTCTTCAGCAGAAACATTTGAAAAAGGTTTACCCAGAAACAGATGGCCAACTTGGACAATTTTACATTGACAGGTTAAAATTAACTTGTCCCCTAATTCAGGGGTCAGCAATCCCCAGCACATGTGCCGAGCATGGCACACAAGGCCATTTTGCTAGGCGTACCACTACCAGCCTGGGCTCTAAGCAGCTGCTGCCAGCCACAGAGCCCAGGCTGCTCCCAGCAGGTGGCTGGCAGGCTGCAAGCCCTGCTGCAGGCAGACTGGGCTCTGTGTGCTGGCTGCAGCCGGGAGGCTGCAAACTGCTGCTCTGGGCTCCGGCATGTTGGCACTCGGGCACCTTCCAAGGTAGACATTGTGGTTTTTTCAGCACTCCAGTCAAAAACTGTTGCCTACCCCTGCCCTATTTGATGCTCAGTGGTAGCCAAACAAATGGCAGCCAGGGATGGTCACACGTCCTGCCCTCCCTTTTTCTGTCCCTCTGAATGTTCCCCCTTTCCTAAACTACTTTTTGTGCTGCTCCAGTGTTTTTCATCCCCTAAGCCATGGGTGCTCAACCCACAGATTGTGGACAAGATCTGACTTATGGTGTGAGATCATTTGGCTGGCAGGGCCCCCCATGGATCCAGAAATTTGGCAGCAGGGGAACAGTAGCACCGTTCCACAGCTGCTAACTTTCCAGACCCATAGGGAGCCTTGGGCTCTGCATGCTGGATCAGGCACCCAATCCCAGCATGCAGGACTGGATGAGGGTGGTATCAAGGAGCCAGGGCCCCATCCCAGTGTGTGTGTGTGGGGGGGGGGGACAGGTTCCAGGCTCCCAGGACCCAATCTCTGTACATGGGGGTGGTGCTGGGCCCCCAGGGCCCAGTCCCAACATGTTGGTCCCAAACCCTGCACTACTTATCTAATCCACAAGGCCAAAAGGTTGAGCACCCCTTTGCTAAGCATTTTTTATGTCACTGGCCTTTGAGTGATTGTACCTCTCTATTTGGCACTGGTTAGGCTTCATCTAGAGTATTGCATGCAGTTTTACTTCCCAGTAAAGGGCTTGAAATGCAAGTCATATGAGGAGAGTTTGAAGGAGATAGGCATGTTCAGCTTGTGGAAAAGGTGCTTAAGAGAAGACATGATAACAGTCTTCAAATTCCTGAAGGGCTGCCATGAAGAAGATGGAAAACAACTTTTCTCTCTTCCTGGAGAGAATAAGACATGGACTAATGGCTTGAAGTTACTGCAAAATAGATTTCAAATGAATATCAGGAAACACTTCTTCGCTGTTAAAACAGTCAGTGGAATAGACTGCCTAGGGAAGGTGTGGACTCTTCATCATTCAAGGTGTTCAAGAGTTTGGACAGCCACTGGTCAAGGATGATCTAGGCATAGCTATACCCATAGCAGAAACAGGCATTTCTCTGTTTCTGGGCTTTACTGTGTTGTGTCAAGGTTGACTGTGGGGTTTTGGTAAGAAGTTAGGCAATGGATTTGTATGGGATGGTTTGGATAAGGATGATCCTGCCTTAGGCAGGGCGTTGGACTAGAATGACCTCAAGGTTCCATCCAACCCTACTTTTCTATTTTGTCTAGAGCCTTTTTAGGATTTTTCTCTGTAGTGGTGGTGTAATGGTCCCAGGGCTCTGTTTTCACATAGTTGCTGGGGGTACCCAGTGGGAGGGGAAGAGTATTTTGCAGGTGTATACAATGGCCAATGGGAGCCCATGTGCCATGGTGTCCCCATGGTTCTACAAGGTCCTGAAAAGCATCCAGGAGAAATACAAGCTGCATGACACTACCCTAGCAACCATGGTGAACCACCACAAGATATAGGAGGCAGTAAGGGCAAGAGACATCATATCACCTGTGGACTTTCGACCTGGTGACAACTGCCAGGCTGTGTGGGAGTGAACAATGAGTGATAGTACTGGAATGGTGATCGGTGTGTAGGTATGCAGTGCAAACTGTGTAATGAGACTACAGTAGTTTAACAGTCAAAGTATGTTTTGATCTGCCAAGTGAACCACAGTGGTCACTTGACAGGTTGTTAGTCAAGTGATATATAGATATAATATAAATAAATATTTTTGCAAAAACAAATGCGGTATATTCCCATCATCATCTCGGTCTCTTTGGCTAAGATTAAATGCAGCATTTTTGGCATGAAGGGGGGAGGGGGGTGTCAGGGCTGGCTTTGGCCCTCCTGGTACCAGCCTGATATTGCAGTACCTCTAGGCCTGGTGCCAGTTCCCTGCAGAGGAAACATCTGCCCACTTTTTTAGAGGCCACACACACATACACAAAAAAAGGTTCCAACCAGCATTTTTGGCACCAGAGGAGGGTCTCAGAGCTTGCTCCAGCCTCTCTGACTGCTGGCCTAGTATTGCAGTACCTCCAGGCCTGGTGCCACACATGCACACAAAAGTTCCCATCAGTATGTTTGCCTAATATGGTCCATGGGTTTTATAGTCATTCTCAGTGTTGACTGCGTTTAATCAACTTCATAGTTGATTTCCATTAGTGTGAACATACTGCTTTTTACAGCAGTTTAAGGGTAAATTTCCTTATACATGATTATAAGAGGAGGGGCTTTTTCCCATGGTGATTGGAGGGAAAAAACCTTGTCTTATATTCAAGTATATACAGTATGTTGCATATACACTCTCTCTCTCTTTCTCTCATCTATGCCTACCTCTGCTCCCACACTCACAGCATGTTATTCCCATCTGAATTCAATGGGTGTTGTGCCTGAATAAGAATGGCAGGAGCTAGCCCTTTAGAATTAATGCTTGCCACGTATATCAGTGTATAATTAATTAGTGTATTAAAATGATACATAGATAAGTGTAGCTTGGTTAAGAAAGGTAGATAAAACCTGGGGAATTTAGAATGAACTAGGTAATCAGAAGACAAGTAAGAGGATTATAATTCTTTGAAATATGCAAAAATCCTTTCAGTCAATGAAAAGGAAGTTCTAATGTGAAATAGGGTAGTGCTCCAGGTGGGAAATAGAGTGCAACAAAGCAGGAAGAGACTGTTCTGGCAAAGAGAACAACAATCTAGGATGTGGGGCTTTGGTTGTTTGGCATTTTTTTTTCTTTATTTTAAAATTGTATTCACTTAGGTCTCAGTAGTCAGTCTGAACACAGTCCATTTAGGACAGAACAGCCAGCTTTCCAGATTCATAGATAAGTTAATTTAAGTAAACAGAGCATGAAAGAAAGCCAATTAATAGAGCAAATAAAATGCAGATATAAAATGACAGCTATGGTCAGGCTGTGCTGTATTCTGTCACCAGTGTCAGTAGTCGGAAGAAAAGATGAGCTAGGCGTAAGTGTAAGAGTTCTTCTCTTGCAAATAGTTTGCACTTTATAATTGCCTGATAAGTCTATGGCAGGTCACCCTGGGGAACAGGTGCTAGGTACACATTGTAGTATGGTATGTTACAAAAAAATCACCACTGGGCAATATTAGATTCTTTACATTTATAAAGGACACCATTTTCTTAAATTTGCTGTTTTTAAAAATTACATAGCAACAGCCTGATGAGTTGTTGCATTCTTGCCTATATGCTTTTAATGTTGTGCTTTGCTTTATTTTTTGTCTGTTTATTTTTGGCGTGCAGATAAATGTTTGAGGGGGTGTTTAGAAGGCCATTGTAAGCACCAGCATGAAAGCATGCATATGAATGTGGAGCATGACCCAAGGGAGCTGTCCTCAGCCATGCTCCAGCACAGAGCTAGTTCTACCTGAAGGCCTTTCCCAGGAGGACAAGAGCACCTGCTCCTGAGGAAGCTATAGAGGAGAAGGATAAAGCAAGGAGACCTGAAATAGCTTATCACTTCCCCTACTGAGTCAGGGAAAAAAGAAAACTCATGGGATAGTATTTCAGTGCTTCGCAAATCTAAATGAATTTATTTTCAGAATGCTGTGAAGGCAGGGAACTAGGGTTGTCCCCTGAGGCATATGGAGTTCAACATTAGTGGGTGCACTAACTTTGGGGTGAGTATTTTGAGCACTAATTCTTCACAGTGTTTTGCATTATGTAGTATTATGAGATCCTATTAACTTACCATGTAGATGTGAATACCAATACAAACCAAGGACCTCTTACTGGACAGCCAGCAACTGGTAAATGCATAATTAGTGACAATCTGAAAAGTTTGGCTTAAGTGATGATTTGCCCAGCATTATATGGAAACTCTGTAGCCCAGATAGGGACAGAATTCAGTTATATAGGACAGGTGTCTACTGTATTCAACACTCTCGCAGAGTGTTTCATATGCTCGTTGCTCCACATCATATATTGTTGCCACCTCTCTCCAGCAGTCATACGGTTCTTATTTTTTTTCCCTCACTTCTCATCTACAAACATTCTCCTTCTCTAACCAAAGATGGGCTAGCACTTTAAATGGGGGGGAGGAGCCAAATTTTCTTCTCGCTCCAGGAAGTGAGAGAGTTGATCATCCCGACTTTCTTGCCTTTCTTTTCCCCTGCCTTCCTCCACAGTTCTATGCAATGATCCAAAATGCAGGGATCAGCAGAATCAGCAAAAGATGCTTGGAACTTAATCTGTCCCTGGTGATTTGGTGTTGAAGGACACAAATAGACAGGTAATGACCACCAGCAATGGCTTTGAACTCCTAAACATTTTGCTGCACTCATGTATACTCTCATGAGTGTACATGCTCTCTTTTTTGAAAGCTTTTGGGGTAGACACCAAGGGTTAATGGTGACTGAAATAAACCATCACACATAACACCACTGAAAAAAGAAATATCTTTTCTTAACTTCAGATGTCAGAGGATTGGGCTGAAGTAGACAACAAACACTATAACTTAGAGTTACTAGCTCAAACCTCCTAAAAGACTCACAATTTACTTGGAGGATTTAATAGAGAAAGAATAGAGGTTATTGGTAGGAACATTTAGGAGTAGTGGCCAACTATTGCGGCTCCAGGCTATCTTTTAAAAAAAGCCTGCTCTGAAGCCTCTCCTACTAAGTAGCCTACTCATAATCATATAGAAAATTTACTTATGGTTAAAAAATTTTAGCCTCATCTCTGCTGTAAAGACATTTAATTTAAACATTTTCAAGTGCCCATTATATTTGAAAGATACTCGTTATCTTTAATGCTGCTGCATTATTTAGGGTGATAATATAAGGCAATATAAAGGGACGACTCATCTTTTTTTTCCAAACACATGTGCATACTGGCTTAAAAAAAAATCAAGAGGTTCTGGTTCTGGTGTCATGGGAACAACAGAAACCAATACTGCCCTATTGCCCTGGGTAAAGGTGGCAGCATGGAGTAGTTATACTACTTAATCTAATGATCCAGGATCCATGATGTTGGATCCAAAATTGCTTAAGGCTATATATGCCTCGCATGACTGGGTAGCTGTGCCC
>NW_005842142.1:1268617-1268905 GCF_000455745.1 Alligator sinensis
CCGTCCCCCCCCTTATGTACTGCTTCTAATCTTTCTCATAAAAAAATCATTGCAACATCTACACCCCTCAGAAAATGAATTGCAACATCTACACCCTAAAACCATCAGACTCTTATGGCTCCTTTACTTAAGTTAGGCTGCCAAAATTTTAGCATTCCTTTTTCTCATCTCCATGCTTTTTCATGAATGGAACAAAGATTTACTCATAAATATGGAAAGCAGGCATGAACTGTAGATAAAGTAAATGAATATAGAAGTGAATGTAAATGTTGAAACTTTTTTCCCTAC
>NW_005842142.1:1268915-1279849 GCF_000455745.1 Alligator sinensis
AGAGGGAAGGTTATTAACATGTTAATTCATGTAAAGGTAATTAGGAAGCTTGTGCATTAAAATAATACAATAATTAACTCCAATAGACAACTCCCTGTCAGGCAAGAAACAGCAAACATACTGGGGGGGCAGATATTCTGGCAGCCTAACTTAAGTAAAGGAGCCATAGGAGTCTGATTACACCAGGTGGGGATGTACCCATTGAATAGAGCAGGTGCACACCACATAGAATCATAGAAAATTAGGGTTGGAAGAGACCTCAGGAGGTCATCTAGTCAAACCCCCTGCTCAAAGCAGGACCATCCCCAACTAGATGATTACAGCGAGGGCTTTGTCAAGCTGGGCCTTATAACTGCCAAGGATAGAGATTTCACCACTGCTCTAGGTCAGTGGTTCCCAACTTTTTTTCTACTGTGGACCTGCATGGGAGCAGGGTGGGGTGCATGAAGCCAGTTACCTCCCTCCCGGGGCTGCCCTGCTACCCAGCTCAAACCCCACGTGTGACTACCAGTGGCGGAAGCCACTCGCCTGGGCAGACAGATGGGAGTCTGAGCGGGGCACTCATGCCACAACCTGGCAGCCAACCAACCCTTCACGGCCCAGTATCAGGCTGCGGTCCAGTGGTTGGAAACCTCTGCTCTAGGTAACCTGTTCCAGTGTTTTACCACCCTCCTAGCAAGAAAGTTTTTCCTAATATCCAATTTAAACCTCCCTTGCTGTACCTTGAGACCATTGCTCCTTGTTCTGTCATCTGTCACCACTGAGAACAGTCCAGCTCTATCCTCCTTGGAGCCCCGCTTCAGGTAGTTAAAGGTTGCTATCAAATCCCCCCTCAGTCTTCTCTTCTGCAGACTGAATAAACTCAGTTCCCTCAGCCTCTCCTCAGAAGTCATGTGCCCCAGCCCCCTAAACATTTTCATTGTTCTTTGCTGGATGCTCTCCAACTTCTCCACATCCTTTATGTAGTGGGGGGCCCAAAACTGGCCACAGTACTCCAGATGTGGCCTTACCAGTGTAGTATAGAGTGGAATAATTGCTTCCCTTGATCTGCTGGCAGCACTCCTACTAATGCAGCCCAATATGCTGTTAGGCTTCTTGGCAACGAGGGCACACTGCTGGCTTATATTCAGCTTGTTGTTCCTTGTCCAAATGTTTTAAACTTAATATGGTCCTTTCTCAACAATACATGCAAATCACCATAAAGGACATTTACAGATTCCTTGTTAATAGAAAATCTCGCCAGATTTGCATATAGTGTAGTTGAAGTTACAGAGTAGTTGTGTCTGGAATGAACTGGCTCGATCCAAGTGTTCCTAAGGACCAAAATCATGATGTAGATGACTTTGTGACCGTGTGATATAAAATACCATTAGAAACAGCTACTGTTTCCAAAGATTGGAAGATAAAAAATAAACAGGTTAATTGGGTAACACCAAGACTGGATAAAATGTTGTACAGATATGAATAATGAACAGTGGGAGAGAACATTAAAAAAAGAATCCATTACTTTGTATTGGATATTTAAGTTGCACTATATTTCCTCTCTTACCTCCCATTTATACATACACCCACACATTCCTTCAGAGTAGCACTTAATTCTCTCTCTCATCAGTCTCAATACAGTTCTTCTCGCATCTAGCCTGACTGCCTACTACTTCGACAGTTATACTGTGGTTCTGTAAACTTTATGAGAATCCTTGTCTTGTAATTAAAAAGTTAATGTTTTCTTTTCTGTGTGATTGACATGTGGTTGACAGCCCATTTCTTCTGCAAAACCTACTTTTTTGATTTGTTCTTTAAGGGCCTCTTTCTGCATCCTTTAATTGTACTAACACTCATGCCAGTAGCCCCAAGTGAATAAATAACACTCAATATAAGGAGAGGTTTACACAATCAGGCCCCAAAACAGTAGTTTACCTTCTCCAGGAACACATCTTTCATATTGGAAAAAGTACAGTCTCATTTTCTGTAGATTTTACTTTGGATGATCAGGAAGATTGATTGTTCATTAGTCTCTCCATGCATTATATTTCACAGAAATCTTAAACCCAAGATGAGAAGAAAGCTGATAAGTTGCAGTACTTGTGTACTCCAACTATAGCAGTCTTCTTGCCTTCCCACTAACTGGGGGCAGACCTCTCAATTTGTGATGAATGCCAGTCTCAACATGTATGATCCATTAAAGCAGAGGAAAGACTTATCCAGAACAAGCACTCCATTTAGGAATAAGCAGTAATTAACAGGAGCTAGGACTTATGTGAATGCGGGGTGCACGTCCTTACAAAACATAACAGACTACTTCTTACGCAGCAACAATAGTAGCTTCCCTCCCATAACTCTTTCTACAAGAGCGAGTGACTGGAGTAAAACTTTTCTTGCCCCCACAGTGATTTTTATAAGGTCATAATATGCACAAGGGCAAAACGATAGTAAACTTTTCTTCCTTGTTCTGCGGGAAATAACTTTCCGTTCATAGATCATGTCTCTATTTTTATTGTTTATTTTTGTTATTTAATAATTTCAAAGCCAGGGAATGATTCAACTAAGATTATAGCCAGAGTTTAATATTATGGCTAATAAAATGAAACCTGTATCATTTGTCTTTTTTTCCATTTGGGTAATTTTACTTTTGTCCTCCAGTTGTGTAGTATTTAAAAAGTAAAAATATATCTCACTGCTTCCATTAGAGTTTTCACCTTTTTATTATTTTTTAGTTACGGTAATGTACTTACAGTATTATTGCTACAGCTGCCAAAAGTCTCTTGTATAATATTGGTGATATTACCTTTACAAATAATTTCTTAGTTGAGGCAATGTGTCTGGAGATAGGTGTCTGACTAGACCTTTAATTTGTTTGCCAGACATTTAAGTCTGATGAAGGAAAAGGAATAATTGGAAATGGGAAAGAAAGGCACAGCAAGGCTGTGGGAGAGAAGAGGAAGTCAACTGTTTGCACTGTAGTGGCTCACTGTGATTTAAAACAGAGTTGGAACTGAGGGGGACTGTGCTTAGTGGGCACTGCTATATATAGTATTCAGATGGATTACACTAACCTGTTCTTTTACTAGGTTCCCATCAGCATCTCAACCTTTTTAGCTAAGGTCAAATGTATCAGCATTTTTGACATCAAGGGGAGGGTGTCAGGGCTGGCTCTGGCCCTCCTGGTGCTTGTCTGGTATTGCAGTACTTCCAGGCCCACTTCCAGTTCCTTGTGGAGGGAACACCCACCCATTTTGTTGAGGGGGAGGAAGAGGGTTGGGTTTTTTTGTTTCTTCAAGGGCCACACACAAAACGGTTCCTATCAATGTGTCTGCCCCATATGAGCAATGTACTTTATAGTCGTGCTCAGTGTTGTCTGATTTTAATCAACTTTATACTTGGTTTTCATTACTGAGCATGTGCTGCTTTTAGCAGCAGTTCAAATATGAGCAATGTATTTAATGTGGTTTCCTTTCTAATGCAGTTTCCTTGCGTGCAAATGTAAGATGAGGGGCTTTCTGTCCCGCATTGATTAGGGGGAAAAAAGCTAATCTTATTTTCGAGTAAATATGGTATAAATCCTTATTTCAGATTTTGTAAATTGTAAACTAGTTGGCATAGTAATTGGTCAACACTGCTAATCTCATCTTGGGATGTATACCTCTGTAACTATGGTTTTTGTGATCACTTATGTTAACTATATGGTAATTAAGGCAGGAATGGAACTGTTGAACAGTCCCCTGTTGAATTAATTTAAGCATCCTAAAACTATGCTTCATATCCTTAATGTAAAATATACTCAATTACTTATTTATATCTGTACAATTAATTAAAATAACAGAGATATAAAAATTAGGCCTGTGCGAATAGGGAACTATTCAATTCAGATTCAGCCAACCTGGATGCCACTGATTCGATTTGGAGATTTGAATTGCTTTTCCAATTCAATTCAGAGCCGATTCAGAGAGATTCAGAGATTTGTCTATAGAGTATAATGGGGAACCAATGAAATATCTATAACTTTGTTGTTCCTTGGCTGATTCAGATGAAACTTGCAGGGATGGTAGCCTCTGCTGAGGGTATAAAGCCTGCCATGTTTCAAGGAGATAGGTATAGGGATTTCTGGGAAACTGTACCTTGAGCTGCTGACAAGCAAAACTCGTGACATAGGTGACACTGTGTGCAAGGCACAGGCGGGTGAAAACTGCTAGGCCCTGCTGTAGCCACAAAGCCTGACAGCTGTCAAGGAGATCGGTACAGGGGGACTCTGGGTTCTGGGACCCTGCACCTCTGGCTGCTGACAGGCAAAACCGGTGACATGGGTGCTTGTGCAACTCTCTCTCTCTTAGGGCACAGGGGGGTGAAAAAAAGTACTGCAGGCCTGCTAGGCCCTGCTGTGGCCATGAAGCTTGCCAGGTGTCAAGGAGATAGGTGCAGGGTGAGTCTGGGTCTGGGGCCCTGCGCCTCTGGCTGCAGGCAGGCAAAACTCGTGACGTGTGGGTGAAACTGTGTGTGTTTTCAGATGAACCCTTCCTGGTACTGGGGCCTCTGCACAACATGGCAGTGTGCCCCAGTGAGGTCTCCTCCTCCCCTACAACCTCGGTCCAGTCCACCACTGTAAATGGCAGCAGGTAAAAATAACATAGGTGGCTCAGCACCAACCTGAACTGTCACAGAGACTTTCTTTTTATAAAGGAATTGACAGCAAGAAGTAAAGATGTTGTGTTGGATATATGTTACTCGTGGTGTGTGATGGCTTATCTTGTGTTTTTATGGTTATAT
Organism: Alligator sinensis; assembly: GCF_000455745.1. Taxonomy (NCBI): domain Eukaryota; kingdom Metazoa; phylum Chordata; order Crocodylia; family Alligatoridae; genus Alligator; species Alligator sinensis. The sequence continues at coordinate 1,273,677 of NW_005842142.1, forward strand.
GTTTATGTATATTAGGAAGCTTTCAGGTTGAAAAACCCTTTGTCAGGCTGAGGAAGTACCTACAGTTGGTGTGTCTCCTGGTCCTGGATGGAAGGAATAGTAAAGAAGCCAGAGGCTGGCCTGGCATGCAATGCAGGGAAGAAAGCCAGTCAGTGAAAATGGAAATGGAGGAGTCATGGGGTGAGGGACAGGCTGGGGGGTAGGGGGAACGGGGACAGTCTTATTAAAATCTACTGAAATGAAGGGTACTTAGCACTTACAAGGGACTGGCTCACAATAGAGGCCTAGCTTTGAAAAGTGGTTTGTACATTCAAACAAGCACCTAACCTCATCACCAGAACTAAAGCCAACTTCCTACAGCTCATAACACAAAACCTGCCAACTATCTCCAGTACCCACAAACTGCACACCAGAATCTATCAAAGACAACAATACCCATCTAACTGGGGGAACATTCCTCACAAAAAATCCCCACTCTGCCTCCAGTCTCTCAGGCCTGATCCTGAGAGGGAACAGATTACAAACCACTTTTCACATCCGGGCCTATAAACTTTGCTTTATCAGCCTCCTCGGTACAGAGACTTATGGACTCAGTATAGATTAGACAGCGGAATTCTGACTCCACTGAGTCTCCACATCCTGCATGATTTTTGCTGAGGGATGTTCAGCTCTGCCTGTTTCTCCTGCAGCATCTTGCCCGCCTTGATGCTGCAGTGGAAGTAGCCCGCCACCTTCCTGCACTTTGAAATCACCTGGTTTATAACAGTAGTGATGGCGGCGCCATCATCAGCAACTCTGACCCCCTCCAAGGCATCCCTGACTATGAGGTGCAGCCTGCGTGCCACACAGCAGATGCCAACAAAGTTAGCATCACAGACAGCCTTGACCATATTGGCCCCATTGTCAGTGACCTTGAACCCACGGGTGAGCTCAGCCTGCCCAACTAGCCACCCCTGCACCACGCGGTTCATGGCCATTATGATCTCCCTTCCCATGTGGGACTCATCCATCACCTCGGCTTGAAGGACAGCCCACTGATGGCCTAACTGATTGCACCAGTGCCCTGTGAGGGAGAGGTAGGTGTGATCTCCACCCCGGCTGCTCCAGATGTCTAAGGTGAAGTGTAAGGCTACCTCAGGTAGTCCCTGCATGCCTCATACAGGTGGGGCACCACTGTCCTGCTGGTGGTGCATGCGGGCACATGGTATGATGGAGTCATGAGCGCTATGAACCACCTGAACCCTGGCTGCTCAACTAAGGAGAAGGGCTGGCCATCCACAGCAAGCATCTCCCCAATGCTCTAGGTGATCTCGCTTTCCCTTGCAACATGCCTCCACTTTGTCTGTGGATTTTCCCCCACTGCTCTAGGGTAGCTTGCCTCTGCTTTGTGGGGACGGAGGCTTTGGAGTGAGTGGGGGACTTCCCTTTGGGCATGCTCCCACTGGTGCCAGGCTGAGGAGGAAGAAGGGCAAGGGGGTGCTGCCTCCTGAGATGCAGCAACATCACCATGGTGGTGAAGTGTTTCACCTCCTTGCCCCGGCTGATGTGCCTTCAGCAGTGCTGGCAGATAGCAAATCTGGGATCATCTGCCAGCTCAAAATGCTCCCACACTACGCTACTCCCCTGCTTCTGGGTTGAGGGTGGGGATTCTGCATTGTCACCCTCCTCAGCAGGCTGAGGCACAACAACAGGAGAAGCTCCCTCAGCTGAGCCACTTGCCTGAGCCTCCACAACCTCAACCTCCTCCAAGGTGCTGCTTTCTGGAGAAGGAGACCTGGGTCTAGGGGAACTTTGAGGGCTGTGGAGCACAAACTCTGATTCCTCCTCAGTGCCCAGAATTGCTTGAGCCAGGGCTCTAAGTTCCCCTGGTTCCAGCTCCAGCTCCTCCTCTGGCAATGGGAGGGTCACGCTAGGAGATTACATTGGGGTGCAGGAGACTGTCATTCTGCTGCTGGTTCCTATTTCTGGAGTTAGGGGAGGTGCTGCAGGTGCAGGGACCTCAGGTACTACACCCACCTCCTTGCTTCCACTGGCAGCAGAAAGCCTCATGGCTGCTTGGGAAGAGGATGCGTCTATGTTGTGGGGGGGAACTTGAAGCTCTAGGTCTCCCCCTACTCCCACTCCCTCCCCTGCCAGAAGACCTGGCACCTGCCTTTCCAGCTTGCTTCATATAAATGTTTCCTGTACTGGAAAAGTTGCGTGTGAGTTGTGTTCTTCATCGATCTGGTCTTGTTCTGTATCTAAATGTGTGACAGGCTGTCAGTGGCAAGTTCTTCTGTTCCTGAGTGCTGTGTGATTTATTGAGTGGTCTGATTGATTATTAATAGTGTCGGGCAGTCACCGTGTAAGGATGTGTACTCTGACGTCCTGCTGACATTCACTGGCCCCTCGGGGTGGCTGAGCCCCTACGGTCAAGATCTGGTGCCCTTTCTTTTCCCATCTGCCATGACTTTGATGATATAGGAGATTCATAAAAGGGAGGTGGTAACTGCCCATCTCACGCCTAGATCAATTGCAGGGGCTGCCCAGTGCCCAAAGCCCGGACCCTGAAATGATGGAAGGACCAGCCTGGAACCAACTTTCCAATTCCACTTTCTTTTTTTTATTTTATATATTTTTTTTTTTTTTCAATTCCCCTTTCTTTTTTTTATTTTATATATTTTTTTTTTTTTTCAAAAGTCCTTTGACCTTTGCCCTCTTCTTCTGGGCATCTGCAAGGTCTGGTGCCCTGTTGCCTGGGGCCGTTCCCCCAGGATCTTCAGCGGTCCACCTTCCCGCCCTGGTCTCTTCCCCGGGACTTTAAAGCTAAACCACAGCAGGCTTAATTACCAGCAAGTGCTGCTTCCACAGCTGGGGATTCTCTCTGGAGCAATCAGCTGGGGACAGAGCGTGGTCCTCACTGCTGGGGTTTCTGCCTACCCTCATCTCAGCTGCAGAGCCTCTCCAGGGACCTGCTTCTCTTCGCTCCCTGAACAGATGCCTGGCCTTGGTCAGAACTCTTCAACCGGACAAAGGACATCCACAGGAGAGATCAAAGCAAAAGGGGGAAAAAAGGTACAGAGAAAAAAAAAAAAATGCCGCAGCAAGCGGTTTGAGTGGATTCCCTCACCTCCGCGGTTCCCAGGGGTCTTCTCGGATCCCCTTCCACTGGCTGGCCTCTGCTACCCTCCTCTTCACTCCTGCAATGAGGGTGTCTCTGCCTCCTCCTAGTCAGACCAAGGGCTCACCCAAACTTCTGGCTCCTTGGCTTTCCGGCTCTGCTCCCTCTGCATCCCTCCAGTCTGCCCCTGGCCTTCAGATATAGCCTGCACTGTGGATTGGCTCCAATCCACTTCACCTGGCATGGAGGTAAAGCCAGCTGGTGCGGATCAGGAGTTCCTGTTGTAGCCTGGACCTCACAGTGTGAAGTGATTCCTGTCCCTGGCCAGGGACAAGCCTTCGGTGAGTGCCTTCCAGGCTCTCATAAATACCTATCGATATATATGTGGTGCGTTTGAGTTACTGTTGTGTTCTTCGATCTGGTCTTGTTCTGAATCTGGCCTTGTTCTGAATGCGTGGCAGGCTGTCAGTGACAAGTTCTTTTGTTTGTGAGTGCTGTGTGATTTGTTGACTCTGGTCTGATTGATAATACAGAGGCTTTTATGATGTTTCTGTGTCCCTTCTCCAGACACTGTGATTGGAAGGGCAGTCAGAGACAATCTATACTCACTGGCCAGCTAGAGATGTCAGTTCTTCCCCCCCACTCCCCCACCCCCGTGCTCCCCCTTCTTCTTCTAAGTTTCTGTTTCCCCATAAAGACTGCCCTCTGAATCTCTGAAAGGCCGAATCTTCTCTGAATCGAATCACAAACTGAAGCTTTGCATAGCCCTAATAAAAATGGCCCCTTCTTGTTTTCAGAAGTATAATGTGTAGCCCAGTGCATCAAAAAAAAAAGATAGAAACAGCAACATTTTCTAACATCTTCAGATTTTCATTACACGTTGCAAAGTTAGTCTGAAGTTAATTATATAAACCTGATTTTCCCCCTTAAGCACAACTGCTACATGATATATTAAGCTGTGTAATTAGTACTTTTGGTAATAAATTGTTTCTCAAGCAGAATGTTTTGTTTGTTATTGCTAATTAAAATATTGCAATGTTGGGTTCAAATAGTATATTCACCATATTATTTTACCTTGCATTCTTGAAGTTTATTCCCATGTGTGCAGTATACCAGATGTCATACTAATTATTTTTATAGTCATAAATGCTGCCTCTGTTCTAAATGTAAAGCATTTATAGAAACATGTTATATTAAATAGTGCAAAAGTTAGCTATGCTGCAGTATATGATTGTTCTCAATTCCCATGTTATTGGCATAGAAAGTCACAGTTACACTTTAATAAGAGTGAAGCTTCCTGCAAATAGGAAAGATGAAAAGCTTGGAATTTCTTTAGGTTTAGAATCAAATTCTGCCTTTATTTATTCCCTGGCAGCCCTATTCAAATTGAACCATAGCATGCTTTTTGCATTGAGATATTGTGAGAGGTTAAATTCTTCTCATTTACATCCGTTGAAATATAAATTCTCTATGATGCCAACTTTGGAGTTACTCTGGGTTTATACTCATAAAAATGAGAAAAACTTGGTTATATTTTTTTTACTAGATGTTTCTTCAAAGACTGTTTTTTAAAAATTCTTCTTTTCTTTGTACTTAGTCACTTACTGACATTTTTGTGCTAAGCTCACATAGCTCTTGTAACTTATCACTTCTGTCAAGAAGGGATTGGAGTTCTCTCACTTAGTTTGGTTGTGGAAGAAAAAAAGATGCTCAGAGGCAGTGTTCAGAATGTATGTATTGTTCTGATTTTGCTTGCATTGACTCCACCCCGTCCTACAGTACTGTGAATGTTCTTTATTATCAAAGGTGACATTAGGCTGGAAGGCAGAAAAAAAGAAAACAGCAGTTAGATGGTACTAAGGGAACAAGCTTCACTGGCAGGGTAGCTAATAATTTAGTGCATAATTATGGGGTGAATTATGTCAAACTCATCCCAGGCCCTGGCTAGATCCTTATCATGAAAGCTCCTTTTGGGCCAGATCCATGGAGCCAGAAGTAGCTGCAGTGAGTCCAGGACCAGTGGTGTGGATCTGAGGATGAGTGGTAATGCAAGTGGGAGATTGGGTGGCAGCACAGATCCAGGGGCCAGTAGCAGTGCACGTGGAGGATCAGGCAGCAGCATAAGTAGCAGAGCAGGTGGCAGCAAAGGTAGGGGAAGATGGGCAGCAGTGCAGATTCAGGGGCAGGCAGCAGCACTGGTGGGGGATCAGGCAGTAGTGCAGATCAAGGATGTGAGCTGGCATGGGTCTTGGATTGGGCACCAGTGGGACAAGCGAGGGCTGGGTTTGCACAGCCCTTGCTCATGCTCCTACTGCCTAGGGCTATGTCCATCATTGTCCAGGGATCTCAAGTTTTGCAGCAGGCTGTTTCACTGGTCATGTTTCCCAACTTCTGGTTGCCTGCTGGATTAGTGGTGGCCCACTGTAGCACGTCAGGGTCCCAAGGGTGGCCATGATGCCCCTTGGTGGCTCCGTGACTGTGCCCTGCTCTGGCCTTATGGTGCCTTCCCTTCTCGCCTGTCATGCTTTGATATAATAATAATAAATGAGAGACTACCCAAAGGCCTCTGTGGCTCCCATTCAACTAACCCCCTCCCCAGGGTTCCCCAGCACCCTACTGGGCCTCACTGGGCCTCACTCTATAACCGTGCCACTTCAGGGCACCTCAAGCCTTAGGGGTTAATTGCATGGCTCCAATCTTCCCCTACATCATACCCCAAGCCTTGCAGGTGTTACCGTAACATTGTTACCTCTGTTGGGGCTTCGACCTCCATGGCCTCTGCCTGTTTAATCTAGCTAGACCATATAGCCTGGGCCCACTATATCAGAGCTGGCTTTGAAACACTAGCTCTGGTTCATCCCTTCTAGCCACCGAGCCCCTGGCCCCTTTCTACTAGGGCTGTGCGAAATTTCGCTGTTTTGTTTCAACACCATTTTGACTCATTTCGAGCTCAAAACAGCGAAAGTGAAATGAAACAAAGGGCTTTGAAACAGCCTCAAAATGAAACAAGGGCAATCAAAACATTTTGAAAGTTTCAAGTTTCAAAGCTGAAGCTAGGCTTGCCTGTAGGGAA
>NW_005842142.1:1279859-1289463 GCF_000455745.1 Alligator sinensis
GAGAGGGAGGGGGAAGAGTGGGGAAGGACTGCCTTGACATTGACTGTGCAGCTGATCCTTCCCTGAGGTCCCTTACAATCCCAGTGCTCTGGGGCAGGGACGGAAAAACAGCATAAAAGGCACCATTGTTTGAGCTGGCCTGCTTATGCCTTGGAGTCAGTTACTGAGCTATCTTCCAGAAGCTCAGGAGCGTTAGACAACAGAGGCTACTACTACCATTGATTTCCTACTTGCTAGCATAGCAAGTGGGATTCTGCAATACTTTTTGCTTTCTTTCTAGACCCTTTGATTTTATTATTATATTAATTGATTTATTCTTTCCAATTTCATAATTATATTGCATATTATACTATAGAATTTATATAGGAAGACACGCATATACATTTTTATATTTTTATTTTATTTATTATATTGCAAGCATATTATAGAATTTTATATTGGAAAACACATATATACATTTTTATTTTTTATAAAGACAAGACACTATGAAAAATACCATGAAGCATGCTGGAAAGGCAGCTGGCAAGCCTTCAGGGAGGGGTGGAAGAAGGGGTAGAGGGAGAGGTGTAAGTCCCGCCCCCCCACCCCAAACTGAGATGCAGCCTCTTTGCTACAACAAACAGGCATGAGGCTTCTGCTAGTACAGGCAGTAAGGAGAGAGGAGCAGTGCCAGTGCCACTGCCTGTGCCTGAATCTGCATCCCCTCCAAGAACACCAGCCATAACCCTCCCCCCCACCACACACACGCACCTTGACAACAAGCGGCAGCACCAACATGACAGTTGCCTCCACCCCATTTCACTTACCATGCTGAACCTTCCAGTGCCAGAGGAAGAGCTGGAGCTGGAGCTGGATCTGAGTGCCATAGCAAGGGAAATTCTGGGGAATGAGGGGGAATCATCTGAGTTTGTTCTCCACACATCTCAAGTTTTCTTTAGAGCCAAGTCTCCTTCCCCAGAAGGCACTTCAGAGGAGGCTGAGGTAGAGGTTGCAGAGGCAAGTGGCTCAGCTGAGCCCTCTCCACCTGTTGCTGTGGCTCTGCCTACTGAGGAGGGGGAAATTGCAACATCCACCTGCACTCCAGAAGTGAGCGGGTAGTGTGGGCTGGGATCATTTTGAGCTGGCGGAGGATCCCACATACACTATCTGCCTGCACTGCTGAGCTCAAACCAACCAAGACAAGGGAACAAAACATATGAGCACCATGGAGATGCTGATATATCTTGGTAGGCACCACCCCCTTGCCCTAGCTCCTCCTCAGCCTGAAACCAGCAGAAGCATGCCCAAAAGGAAGTCCCCCTCTTGTTCCAAAGCTCCTGTCTCCCCAAGCAGAGGCAAGTGACCCTGGAACAGTGGGGGAAAGGTGGACAGAAAGGAGGGGCGCATTGCAAGGGTGAGCAAGATCACCCAGAGCATTGGGAAGATGCTTGTTGTGGATGGCCAGCCCTTCTCCTTAGTTGAGTGGCCAGGGTTCAGGCAGCTTGTGGTGCTCATGGCTCCATCATAAGTGCCCGCATGCACCACCTTCAGCCCTGTGAGGCATGCAGGGAGTACTTGAGGGAGGAGCTGTACAAGGCAGGTCCACAGGTGGCCTTACCCTTTACCTTGGACATCTGGAGCAACCAGGGTGGATATCACACCTACCTCTCCCTCACAAGGCACTGGTGTGACCAGTCAGGCCATCAGTGGGCTCTCCTTCAAGCCAAAGTTATGGATGAGTCCCACAACAGAGATCGTGGGAGCTATGAACTGCTTGGCCAACAGAGATCATGGGGGCCATGAACTGCTTGGTGCAGGGATGGCTCGTTGGGCAGGACGAGCTCACCTGCAGGTTCATGGTCACCAACAGTAGGGCCAATATGGTAAAGGTGGTTTTTGGCATCTGTTGTGTGGCACACAAGTTCCACCTTGTAGTCAGGGATGTCTTGGGAGGGGGACAGCATTGCTGGTGACAGCTCCAGCACCACCAGCAAGCTCATTTCCAAATGAAGGAAAGTGGCAGGTTACTTCCACTGGAGCATCAAGGGGGGCAAAGATGCTGTGGGACAAACAAGCAGAGCTGAACATCCTGCAGCACAAAATCATGCAGGATGTGGAGACTCGGTGAAACTCCACACACCTGAAGCTTGAAAGGATGGTGGAGCAACAGAAGGCCATCCATGAGATGGCCTTGCTCAGGGAGATTGGGATCAGTGGCCCCCTTAACAAAGCCGAGTGGGATACCATCTCCCAGATCTTGGTGGTCCTCAAGCCCTTCCTTGAGGCCACCAAGACCCTCAGCACTGGTGATGCCCTCCTTAGCCAGGTGATCCCTGTAGTGAGGGAACTTCAGAGCTAAATGGAGAGCTTCCAGGGGATCAGTGTTCCTGGCTGGGGCAACCTGCTGTCACCAGACGTGCAGGCACTGGTGAGGCAGCTAAAGGAGGGCATCAGGAAATGTCTTGGTTTGGTACTGTCCACATGCTGGCTGCCATGTGTGACCGGAGGGTGAAGGGCACCGTATGCAGCAGCCAAAGCCTGAATCAGTGGACAAAAGTGATGGTGAAGAGAGTCAAGGAGGCAGAACAGTGGAGGTGGGGGGATGTGGAAAAGGGGAATCCACTATCCCATCCTAGCATGCCATCCACCAATCAATCTCCTCCTCCACCACAGGCACTGCCAATGTGGGCCAAGGGCATGGCTACTATGGTGGGGCCCAGAGGCACCAGACCCCACCATCAGGCAGGTACCACTCAGGCCTTGGTGGCTGCCTATCTCACTGAGGATGTAGAGCTGCTGCTGTGTGGCCCCTTGGCCAACTGGGTAAGCTACAGCCAGATGTGGCTGGATCTGGCAATGGTTGCCTGGGAACACTTGTCCTGTCCACCGATGAATATTCCAAGTGAAAGGGGGTTCAGCACTGCTGGGCATGTAGTGACACCCCACCACACCTGCTTGGATCCTGGTTTGGTGGAGCAGCTGGTGTTCCTCAAGGTGAAACTCCCACTGCTGGGAATCCGCAAGCTCTACCTGCAGATGGAGTGAGTGCTACCCTCCTCCCTCTGTCTGTACTTATTTCCATTTTATTTTTTTAAACCACTTAATGCCCCACTCTCAGACCTGGAGGGGGCACTCACTGCATTACCAGCCAGCAAACGAAGAACGTGTCCCTGCTGAGCTTCCATGCCAGGATGAACATAGAGGTATGGGCTGGGGCTATGGGGAAGGAGGAGGTCCCAGGTCCTGGGCATAACCATTAACTGCACTCTGCCAGGATCAGGGAGGCCTGGTGGGACTGCTGGTGGCACGGCAGCCCCAGGAAATGCCAGGACCAAGGATCTCCCTGGTGAAAGCTGGGTAGGAGGCACCATGACCTCCAGCCACCACATGCACGAACATAGTCCTGGCTGGTGAAAGCCCAAACCCGTCACGTCTTTGACAGGCCTGAGGCTTGCTGGCTGCAGTGAAGTTGTGAGGCTCCAGGTGAGTTTAGCTTTGTTGCCTGGGATGCCAGCTTTCAGGTTTAAAAACCGTTCGTCGGGCTGAGGAAGCACCTGCAGTTGGTGTGTGTGCTGTTCCTGGATGGAAGGAATAGTAAAGAAGCCAAAGGCTGGCATGCAATGCAGGCAAGAACGCCAGTCAGTGAAAATGGAAATGGAGGCATCAGGGGGTGAGGGACAGGCTGGGGTGGGGGCGGAAGGAGGATGTAGCATCTCAAGTAAAATTAGAGAGGTAGATTCATAGATTATAGAGTTGGAAGGGACCCAATGGATAATCGTGTCCGACCTCCTCCCCCTGGCAGGAAAGAGGGATGAGGTCAGATAGCCCCAGCCAGGTGATTGTCAAGCCTCCTCTTGAAGACCACCAAGTTAGGTGATAGCACCACCTCTTTTGGAAGCCCATTCCAGACTCTGGCCACCATTTCTGTAAAAAAATTTCTTCCTAATGTCTAACCTAAATCTACTCTCCACTAGTTTGCACCCATTATTCCTAGTTACTCCCTGGGGCACTCTGGTTAACAGCACATCCCCAATTCCCTGCTGTCCTCCCCTGATAAATTTATAGGTGGCTACAAGGTCACCCCTCAGCTGTGTTTTGTAAAGCCTGAAGAGATCCAGATCTCTCAACCTGTCCTCATAGGGTCTTTCCCGGAGACCACTAATCATGCGAGTGGCCCTCCTCTGAACCCTCTCCAGATTCTTCGTGTCCTTCGAAGTGCAGCACCCAAAACTGGACACAGTACTTCAACTGCAGCCTGACCATTGCTGCATAGAGGGGGAGCATCACCTCCCTCGATCTGTTGGTCATGCATCTGCTAATACATGACAAGGTGCAATTGGCTTTGTTGATGGCCTCGTTACACTGCTGGCTCATGTTCATCTTGGAGTCAACTATGACTCGAAGATCTCTCTCAGCCTCAGCAGCTGAGGACGACATCCCCCAACCTGTAGGTGTGCTTGGGATTCCTCCTTCCTAGGTGGAATACCTTTAATTTATCTTTGTTGAATTTCATCCTATTTCATTCTGCCCATTGATCTAAGCTGTCCACATCGGCCTGTATCTGCTCCCTGCCCTCCGGTGTACTAACTTTGCCCCATAACTTGGTATAATCTGCGAACTTGGAGAAGGTGCTCTCCACACCCTCGTCCAAATCGTTGATGAAGATATTAGATAACACCAATCCAAGTACCTGTCAATCACAGCCTCAGGACCCCACTGCCCACCTCCTTCCAGGCCAAGAACGACGCGTCCACCACCACTCTCTGGGTGCGGTCCCTAAGCCAGTTAGCAACCCACCTGACTGTGTAGGCATCCAGTCCACAGCCTGTTAGCTTCCCTATGAGAACAGGATGTGAAACTGTGTCGAAGGCCTTCCTAAAATCCAGGTAGATGACACTGGCCTCAGCTCCTATGTCAAGGCAGTGTGTGACCTGGTCATAAAAGGCTATAAGGTTTGTCAGGCAGGATCTACCTGTGACGAACCCATGCTGGTTTCCTTTCAGCATCGTTTTCCGTGCTGGGCTTTCACAAATATGCTCTTTGATGATTTTTTTCTAGTATTTTCCAGGGATAGATATGTAAGACTGACTGACCTAAAGTTACCCGGCTCATCCCTTCTCCCCTTCTTAAAAATGGGCACCACATTGGCTTTTTTCCAGTCCTCAGGCACCTGGCTAGAGCACCACGAGAGCTCAAACAGCCATGCCAGCAGCTCAGCAGTGACACTGGCCAATTCCTTCAGCACCTGTGGATGGAGGTCATCCAGGCTGGTTGACTTGTACCCATCCAGCCCTTCCAAGTGCTCTTTAATTGAGTCAGCACTAATATTTGGTGGTCTGGGGCCCTTTGGACATCTGTCTATGCTCAAGGTGGGGGAATTGTCTTGGTCAGTATTAAGAATAGTGAAGCCAAGAACTCATTGAAGAGCTCTGTGTCAACCACCAACTGACCTGATTTGTCCTTCAAGGGCCCTATGCTACTCTGCACTTTCCTTTTGCTCGCTATGTATCTGTAGAAGGACTTTTTATTGTCCTTAATTGTTGTAGCCAGACTAAGCTCCAGTCCAGCCTTGGCCTGCCTGACTCCCTGCAATTGCGCACCAGGGTGGTGTATGCCTCCTTGGTGGCTGCCCCCTGCTTCCACTGCCTTTAGATCTCTTTCATTGCCCCCAGTCTTTCCTGGAGCTCCCTGTTCAGCCAAGGGGGCTTTTTTTATCCCATTAGCCCCTTTCTTGCATAAGGGGATAGACTCTTTTTGTGCCCCAAGGATCACTCCCTTGAGAAACTTCCAACCTTCTTGGTCCCCCATTAGCTTGATGCTCTTGAGTTCAGCCACCTCACTAACTAGGTTTTTAAGTTTACTAAAGTTGGCCCTTCTGAAGTCTAAAATGTTAGCATCACTGGATATTTTTCTCACCCTTCGCTGGATATTGAACTCTACCAAGTGATGGTCACTATCACCCAGGTTACTGTGTACTCGCAGGTCCCCCACGAGATCATCCCCTGTTGCTAAGACCAGGTCTAGCAAGGCGCTACCCCTGGTGGGACTGGACACCATCTGAGTTAAGTGGAGGTCCTGCACACAGTGCAAGAACCTCCATGAGCGGCTTGTTTTGGCCGCTTGTTCCTTCCAGCAAATGACAGGGAGATTTAGGTCCCCCATGACCACTGCCTCCCTTGCCTGTATGACATCTGTTGTTTTCGGTGAAGTGTCAAAAATGACTCCAAGATCTCTTTTCCATATGGTAACAGTTATTGTAGAGACCATCATTGTGTGTATGTACACATTTTGGGTTATTTTCTCCCATGTGCATCACTTTATACTTATCACTAGGAAATTTAATTTCCCATGTTATTGTCCATTTGCTCAATATTATGAGATCTTTCTTTAGTTCTTCCCAGTCAACCTTGGTCATTATCACTCTGAATAATTTTTTGGCATCTGCAAACTTGGCCACATCACTACTGAGTCCCCTTTTGCATTAATATATTAAACAGGAGTGTTACCAACCCGGATCCATGGAGGACCCCACTGTTTACATCTTTCCATTCTGAAAACCATTTACATCCACTCTTTGTTTTCTATCCTTAAACCGATTTCAGATCTACAGGTGGAATTACCCTCTAATCCCATTAGAACCCAATATCGTTAAGAACTTTTGATGTGGGAATTTGTCAAAGGCTTTTTTGGAAATCATAAAATCATAGAAAATTAGGGTTGGAAGGGACCTCAGGGGCTTATCTAGTCCAACCAGCCCCCTGCTCAAAGCAGGACCATCCCCAACTAGATCATCCCAGCCAAAGCTTTGTCAAGCCTGGTGTTAAAAATGTCCAAGAATGGAGATTTCACAACTTCTCTGGGTAACCTGTTCCAGTGCTTTACTACCCTCCTAGGTTTTTCCTAATATCTAACCTAAACTTCCCTTGCTGCAACTTGAGACCATTGCTCTTTGTTCTATAATCTACTACCACTGAGAACAGTCTAGCTCCGTCCTCTTTGGAACCACCCTTCAGGCAGTTGAAAGCTGCTACCAAATCCCCATCTTAGTCTTCTCTTCTCCTTGCTAAATAAAATGAGGTCCCTCAGCCTTGCCTCATAAGTCACGTTCCCCAGCCCTTTAACTAGTTTCATTATCTCCTGCTGGATTCTCTCCTATTTGTCTACATCCTTTCTGTAGTGGGAGGCTCAGAACTGGACACAGCACAGTGGCCTCACCAGTGCTGAATAAAGGGGAACTTCCCTTGATCTGCTGGCAACACTCCTACTAATGCAGCATATTATGCCATTACCCTTCTTCACAACAAGGGCACAATGTTGGCTCATCTTCAGTTTATTGTCCACTGTAACCAGGTCCTTTTCTGCAGGGCTGCTGCTTAGCCAGTTGGTTCACAGTCTGTACCAGTGCATGGGATTGTTCCATCTTAACTGCAGGACTTTGCACTTGTCCTTATTGACTTTATGATATTTCTTTCATAAACTATGTAATCTGGTTCACCCTGATCCACATACTTGTTGATACCCTCAAAGAACTCTAATAGTTTGGTGAGGCATGACCTCCCGTTAGAAAAGTCATGCTGATTTTTCCCCACCAAGTCCTGTTCATTCATGTGGTGAATAATCGTTTTTTTAAATTATGATTTCTACTAGTTTGCCAGGCACAGAAGTTAAAGTCACTAGCCTGTGAGTCCTATCACCTTTTTATCAGTTATCTACTGGTGGTTCTGCCACTGCTTGTTCCACAACTGGTTATTCATCAGCTACCCCTACTTATTCACAGCTAATCTTCCCTGAAGGTCATTCCTCTATGAACTACCTATGGATGTGCTTGGTAGCAGTACAGCTATGCCACCAGAAGATCATCATCAACGGACTCAAGGACCCTTGATGGCACAATGAAAAACTGGCAAATTTCAATCAACAAAAGTGGGAGAATGTCAGCAATGTTTGGGGTGCCTTTCAAGTCCACTACCCTCAGCCCCGGCAAAGAGATACTTGGAGTCCCTACCAGGAAACATCAAGACTGGTTTGATGACGATGACCAGGAGATCCAAGAGATGATCAATTTCAAGATCAAGGCCTTTTGTGCTAGTCAGAAAGACATCAACTTCAAGCAAAAGAAATTGAATCTCCAACAAGCCAAGGCAGAGGTCTAAAGGAGGACCCACAATATAAAGAACAGATGATGGGAAGATAAGGTAAGGGACATTCAGCACCTCTCTGACATCCACAATATGCATGGTTTTTTCAATGCCACCAAAGCCTGACCACTGAAGAAAGGGGAACCATCAGTGCCTGTCGGGAAGAGCATTTTGAAGATCTTCTCAATCAAGACTCTGTTGTTGATGAGATTGTTCTCAACTCCATCCTGCAGCACCCTGTCAGAAGTGATCATGGAATTTCTCCAATCCTTAAAGAGGTGAGAAAAGCCATCAAACAGAAGAACAACAAGACATGTGGAGCTGATTCAATCCCCACCAAAATCTTCAATCAGGGGAGAGAGAAGCTCACTTCACAGCTTCATGTTCTCATCTGAACAATTTGGAATGATGAGGAAATCCCAGATGACCTCAAAAGCACTATGAACATGACAGTCTTCAAGAAAGGAGGCAAGCCCAACTGTGGAAATTACAGAGGGATCACCTTGCTGTCCACCAAAAGAAACATCTTTGTGAGAACCCTCCTGAACCACCTCCTTTCACTTGCTGAAATGCTCTTCAGTATGGAATTTCAGTGCAGATTTAGGACATCAAGAGGCACAACTGATGTGATCGTCACAGCTAGGCCACTGCAGGAAAAATGCCAGGAACAACATAAACCTTTCTACATCACCTTCTTTGATCTCACAAAAACCTTTGATGCTGTCAAATGAGAAACACTGTTGAGGATCCTTTTGAGGTATGGATGTCGCCCACCAAAATTCATCACCATTCTTTTCCTGCTCCATGACAGTATGTGAGCAGTGGTTCTCAGTAATGGATCTATAACAGATCCCTTTGAAGTTAAGATGGAGTTAAGCAAGATTGCATCATTGCTCTGTCTCTCTTCTCTATATTCTTTACTGTGATGCTACATTTGGCCACCAACAAACTTGCAGCCAGAGTGCAGCTAAACTACCAAATGGATATAAGCTGTTTAAACTCGGCTAATTCCAAGCCAAAACCAAGACTACCCCAACCTCAATCATTGAGCTGGTACGCTGATGATGCTGTAGTGTGTGATCACTCGGAAGCAGACCTTCAGGCATTCATAGTTGTCTTTACTGAGGCGTACATTAAAATGGGACTGACCCTTAACATTTAGAGTGATTCATAGATTGTAGAGTCAGAAAGGACCACAAAGGATCATTGTGTCATAGATTCATAGATGTTAGGGTCGGAAGGGACCTCAATAGATCATCGAGTCCGACCCCCTGCATAAGCAAGATAGAGTGCTGGGTCTAGATGACCCCAGCTAGATACTCATCTAACCTCCTCTTGAAGACCCCCAGGGTAGGGGAGAGCACCACCTCCCTTGGGAGCCCGTTCCAGACCCTGGCCACTCTAACTGTGAAGAAGTTCTTCCTAATGTCCAATCTAAATCTGCTCTCTGCTAGCTTGTGGCCATTATTTCTTGTAACCCCCAGGGG
>NW_005842142.1:1292065-1295766 GCF_000455745.1 Alligator sinensis
GAGTCCCAAGGGGCCCTTTGTTTCTTACCTTTTCGTTTCTTACCTGTGTCGTAGTGCTGGCCTCCCCATGGCTTTCAGGTTCCCAATGCTCTCTTTCTTCAGGCTGGGCTGCCCTTGTGGATGCCACATGGTTTGGTGGTCCACAGCTTCCCCCGCCCTCATCTTCCCCTCCCCCCAACGAGCCTAGTGTCCTACCCCCTGTCCCTGGCAGGAAAGAGGACCAAAGTCAGATGACCCCAGCCAGGTGTCTGTCAAGCCTCTTGAAGACTTCCAAGTTAGGTGATAGCACCAGCTCTCTTGGAAGCCCATTTCAGATTCTGGCCACCCTTACTGTAAAAAATGTCTTCCTAATGTCCAACCTGAATCTACTCTCCACTAGGTTGCACCCATTATTCCTATTTACTCCTAGGGGTGCTCTGGTAAATAGCGCATCACCTATTCCCTGTTGTTCTCCCTTGATAAACTTATAGGCGGCTACAAGGTCTCCTCTCAGACGTCTCTTGTGAAGGCTGAAGAGATCCAGATCCCACAACCTCCCCTCATAGGGTCTTTCACGGAGGCCACTAGTCATGCGAGTGGACCTCCTCTGAACCCTCTCCAGATTCTCTGTGTCCCTCTTGAAGTGCGGCACCCAAAACTGGACACAGTATTCCAACTGCGGCCTGACCAATGCCGCATAGATGGGGAGCATCACCTCACTCAATCTGTTGGTCATGCATCTGTTAATGCATGACAAGGTGCAATTGGCCTTGTTGATGACTTCGTTACACTGCTGGCTTATGTTGATCTTGGAGTCAACTATGACTCCAAGATCCCTCTCAGCCACTGAGCTGCTGAGGATGTCATCCCCCAACCTGTAGGTGTGCTGGGGATTCCTCCTTCCTAGGTGGAATACCTTACATTTATCTTTGTTGAATTTCATCCTATTTTGTTCTGCCCATTGATCCAACCTGTCCAGATTGGCCTGTATCTGCTCCCCGCCCTCCGGTGTATTAACTTTGCCCCATAACTTGGTATCATCTGCAAACTTGGAGAGGGTGCTCTCCACATCCTCATCCAAATCGCTGATGAAGATATTAAATAACACACTAAGGTTCTCTGTCAACAAGCTCTTAATGAGCAGTCCCCAGCTCTGCTAATTCAGATTCACAGTGAGATTCTGAAGAACACTGAGTATTTCCCATACCTGGGAAGCCATCTCTCTCAGAAGACATCCAACATCAATGGAGAAATCCAATATCACCTCAAATGTGCAACATGTAGCTTTTGGATCTCTGAGGAGATGGGTGCTAAAAAATTATGATATCATATCTGAAACCAAGTTCACGGTTTGTCAAGTAGTTGTGATCCCCACCTTACTGTATGGAGCTGAGATATGGACAACATACAGGGGACACACCAAATCACTGAAGAAGTACCATCAACACTGCCAGCAGAAGATCGTTCTAATCCAGTGGAGCATGGGGGGCTCCCCAGTGTGCTCGGCAGCAGGCTCAGAAGTGGACTAGAAGCATGTCCAGTCCACTTCTGGGTTCACCGCCGAGCACACAGGGCTCCCCCACCCCACGCTCCTGTGGGATGCTCCATCCGCCCCAGCATTGCAGCGTTCACGAGCTGCCTGGTACCTCAAGGTATGTAGAAAAAATGTTTAAAGCTGTGTCTATGGCTAAATCACTGATTCTCCAAATCATCATTGAATCTTCAGATTCAGATTTGGCCAAATCTAATCAGAGACAGTGATCCGAATCAACAAATTGTATCACTTTCCCCAATTCGGGCCGAATCTGAATCTGAATTGAGTATGGCCCATTTCTCATACCCCTAATAGTTTGTACCCTGGTATTATGGTGGACAGTGATATTTTTTTTTCTTTCCCACCATGTCTCTGAGATACCTATTGTATCAAGATTTTAATTTAATGCCGAGTATTTTAGCTTCCCCATCTTGGTTCTTAGAGTTCTGGCATTTGCCTAAATGCATTTTTTATTTGTGCCTAGGTTTCTACTTTGGGGCATCCTGTTAAGCTGGGTACCTTTTTTTTTTTTAGCTATTCCTCCCTGTTTAATTTGAGCCATTCCATCCTATTCCTCATCCTCTGTGGGGGGATCTGGACTGTTCATTGTTTCACCCTTAATGGAAGCATCTGTCTGGACCATGTGCTGTTTTGCACCTGTCAGCTTTTCCTCAGTTTTTAGTTTAAAGGCTGGTCTGCACCTTTTTTAATGTTACATGTCAGCAGTTTGGTATCATTTTTGTACAGGAGGGGCAAGCTCCACCTTAACAGGCTCTTCCTGTCTCAAAAGGATTCCCAGTTCCCAATAAACCTAATCCCCTGCACTCCACACCATCTCCTCATCCACACATTGGAAACCCTGCAGCTCTGCCTGCCTCCCTGGACTAGAGTGCAGTACTAGAAATATTTCTGAAAATGTTCCCAGTGGGGCCAGGGCTTAAGTCTCTTCCCTATCAGCCTAAATGTAGCTTCCAAGATGTTCTCCTGCACTTTGTCATTGGTGCCAACATGGATCACCACCTCTGGCTCCTTCCCAGCACTCCTAACAAATGGGTCAGTATGTCTCATGAGATCTGCTATCACGCAGTCCTCTTGCCCATCAGATACTAAACTGTCTGTATTCCTAATAATGTAATTTTCCACTACTAAAGCATTTTTCCTTCTTTTGACTGGAGTTCTCCTGACTCTCTCCCTGCCACCCCTTCCCCCATAGAAATGTCCTCAGTGCAAGAAGATACAGGGACTTCCACTGGAAAGGAGATCCCAGCTAGGGTGTGTTTTTTTTCACCCTCTCCAGCTTCATGCACTTCTGTCCCAAGACCTTCCTTCTCTTCAGAAGCGCTGGAGCTCCCCGAATGGAGATGGGACTGTATTACACTGCCCCAATAGGTCTCATCCAAATACCTCAGCTGTACCAGTTTGACCAGTAAGACTCAGTTATTTCAGATCAAACATTTAGAATCTTAACAAGACTAGAAATTAACCATTTGCCTTTATCATTCTCCCCATGGAGCTGCTCAGTCAGAGCTGTTTGTAATACTGTTGTATTGATGCTGAGAGAGTATTGAGAAAAACAAGATTTATAAGGTGAAGCAAGACGTTTATGGACCTCTTGGCACTTTTACTCTGTGATAAAATATCAGATGACCCTTCAGTGAAATGTCATGAAACACTGAAAATAAAATTATTGAGGTCACTGTGCTCACTGTTTTCTGAGGAAATAAAAGAGCCTGTAACTGGTGCTTTTGATAGGATGAAATGTGATAAAAGTATGTTTTTAATATCTCTAACCTGAGGTTTGCAAAGTAAATTCGTATATACAGGAAATGGGCAATGGTAAATATAGGAGTATCATGGTACTCATCACAACATTCAGCAAACCCAATCCAGTGTAGGCATTGTCATATCTTGACACTGACTGAGAACTCAGAGAAAGCCCTGGGACATGACTGAAGAGCATGGCCCAGATAGGGTTGGCCACTTCCAGGTCTGTTCTCTCAAAAGCCTCCAAGAATAGTAGATAAGAGGCTGAAAAAGGCAGGTTACATTCCTGAGGTGGGTTCCTGAAATATGGGGTATATTTGGCTAATGTGAAGTAATTGTGTTAAGAACAAAATTAATCTAATACAAATGTCCACTGGAATCCCAAGCTCTAAAGGTAAGATTCAGTTCAGTCAGCTATAGCAGG
>NW_005842142.1:1295795-1299414 GCF_000455745.1 Alligator sinensis
AGGAATGATATGAGCTGGCCCTGAGCCTTTACTCATCCTTAATTTGTTTCTTTCATTACCTACTTCTTTCATATTAGGAAGAAATGTGTCACTTGTTCTAATTACCAGATCATTAGGCCTCTCAACAGAGACTCATAATATTCTAATTCAGAGGCAAAACAGAATTAGCTAAACTGAGTGGAGGATGTGTTTTAATCCAAAATGAACTGATATCGCAGTTATAAACCTTTGAAATTAAATACATAAAATGGTAGTAGCAATTATAGCTGCCTCTAGAACTAGAAAAATATATTCCGAATATTTCCAAGTTGCTAAGATACCATTTGAGAAATGAATATGGATTTGTTAGAGGCTTGTCTTTGAATTTGTATATTGAAAAAAATAGATATCCTTGAAGACAAAGATTATAGATCTAGTTGTACACTGTGTAAAAAATTTAAACAGAATGTCTGAAATATGTACAGTTTCCACACCTAAAAGTATATTAAGACATGTGTGTATGTATATATTTATGAATACATGCTGTCTATAAGTGTATATATTTGTATATACACACATATACAGAACATGCTATATAACTTCAAATTTCCTTTCTTTTTCATTTATAAACTAATGGCAAATTATTTCTTTTTGTTCTTCTCACAGCTGAATTTTTATTCCTCTTGTGGGGTGTTTATCTCTGCTATGCAGTGCGGACAGTCCCATCAGCATTTCATGAGCCACGTTATATGGCTGTTGCAGTTCACAATGAGCTCATTATCTCTGCTATATTCCATACAATTAGGCAAGTGATCTGTAGATCTAGTAATTAACTGTTTATCTTTCAGGTTTCTTATGATGCAATTTAAAAATGGTAAATTGGATAGGATGCATAATAGAAGGTCACGTAAATATTTGAATCTGCAAAATAAGCAGTTATTAAACATCAAAATGTTCCCATAGCATTGGAAAATATGTACAGTCGACTTATTTGTCATGTAATTAATTTTTTCAGAATAGTAATTGATTTGTTACTGGCCAATTAGATTTAAAAAATCAGTCTCTGTGATACAGCAGATTTCTTAGAACAACTGCCTGTCTTGATTCATTTGCACACTGCACACTGGTTTGTATCGCTAAGAAATGCGGATAAGCGTATTGATTTATGTGAATTCACCATGGTGTGTAAAAGACTGGCAAGTTAAAATCCTGGGTTTAAGAAAATTGTATTAGTTTGTGCATGAAGCATAATGATTTATATGCTGCAAATAAAAAATCAACACTACTACTACTATTACTAATATAGTGAATATTTATAGGATACTGTAGCAATATTTATGAAAAAGACATTCATTATGAAGTATATTGAGCCTTGAATTCCATAGTGGTAAATAAGAATAACAAACAAGGGTTTCTGCTAGAGTTACATGAAAATGATCCATTTGATTTTTTTTCCAAAACTTTCACTGCAAAAAAATAAAATAAAATCTCCAGGTAAACCTAACATGATGCTCGAGATTCAGTATCTTTTGGGCAACCTCCACACCTCTCAAATTTTCCTCATCAGATCTCTGCTGACAATGTTCACATCTACACTCAGTGCCCTGGCTCCATCTTTCTGCCTCAAGCTCATCTCTCTCTCTGCCTTTCTGATACCTTCCTTTATGATTCACCGGTTCCTCCAACCAAACACAGTAAAAACAAACCTTGTCATCTTTCCTTCTTCTAAACAAGTGATTCTCAACCAGAGTGCCATAAAATTCTGGGGTGCCTTGAACTCTTTTCACAGGTGCCATGGGGTGCCATACAATGTTAGCACTGTTAGATGTGCAAACATGACTGGCAAAATAAACCAAAGATTTCAAACAGGAATCCATAGTGTCAAAAACATTCTGACCAGCTATGATCTTTGAGTTTTTTGCAACAGAGAATTGATCTATTATTTTTCTGTAGTCAGAAAAGAGTGAAAACTAAGTGGTGGTGTTTTCTGAGGGCTGCCTCAAGCCTATTAAACAGTGCCTCAAGTCTGTCAAGGTTGAAGATCACTCTTCTAAACTCTCTTTTTATTTTCTCTGTCTCTGCTGAGAATTCTGCTCTGCCATTCCAACTTGCAGCCTGAGCCCAGGTACGGACATTACACTTTTACCAGTATAAATCATCGGAAACTGGTGTGCCCATAATAGAACAGAAGTTTGGCATGCACAGACTGGTTTAAAAATAGCAGAACCCAGACTAAGATTTGTTCCCCCCATACCAAAGAGTGGAATGCGTGTTCTGTTTACAACCCATCTAAACTACGCTGCTTATAGAAAACTGCGTAACTTAGATTGATTCTGTCTCAGGCTTTTTGAATGCCTGTACCTAGCCTCAGTGTTTTCTTCAACATCTCTTTCTCCTTTACTCTCATAATCTGTCCACATACTAAATCTTCTTTTTTGTCTCCCTAATACAGGGGTGGTTTACATATAATGTGTTCCACAAGTGTCATGGGCAGCCTGTGTGTGGCACATGGCAAATGAGGGAGGAGACAGGCAGCAAAGCAGCATGGAAGCAGAAAGGGCACAGATCAGGGAGCAAGAAGCAGAGCAGCAGACTGAGCAGGGAGAAAGGATGGGACTGGAGAGTGTGAGCCTAATTTGTGGCACACTTGCCAAAATACAAATACACGCAAAAAGAAAAAAAGACCATATTTTGCAAACACGTAGATGTGGAATCTTCTTTTAGCTCCTGGCTGCCAAAATAGATATCAAAGTTTTATTTGTGATATATATTTCTAACATTTCTGTGGCTATAGAAGGGTATTCTCTCTTCCTACCAGAATCACAGTGAATCTTAGCCACCATGGTTATTTTTCTTATGGTCTATTTTTTAACAATTGGAAGCATATCTGGTGTCATAGAGAGGACATGACTCCACCTATCAGGGTGCTAGTTATTGTGTGGGTGGGGATTTGAAAGGCCCCTCTGCATTACAATGTTCTTATAGCATAGCTGTGTGGGGTTAGTGTGTGAAAAGTTCCCACCCCATGACCAACACAGCCATACCAGGAAAACTCCCAGGTGGACTTAACTCTGATTAAGTCAGAGAGGCAGAAGGAAGTATCTACCACAGAATTTGTGTCTTTTGGGAAAGCTGGTGTAGCTCTAGCATGGGAACAACTGTCACCAGCAGAATTGCATCCACACGGGGGGGCTCAGCCACATTAGCGCTGCCCTTGTAGTATAGATATAGCCCAGGATTGCAGGATATCATGGAACTGGGGGTTGAAGAATTGCATGGGACAGGGGACTGTGTACAGAATGTCCTCCTCTCCATTCCCAAGAACTTCTCTGGAAAAACTAATACAACGGTTTGGGGGGGATAGAATTCTTCTCTGTTCAGTAGATTTGATTTAATTTCCTTTCTGATCAGCTCTGCTTTTCAAGTCTGGTAGATTTCCAGGCTTTTTTTCTTTTTAATATTTTTTTTCTTTTTAATAGTCCTTACAATGGTCAGAGCAGCTGGCATTAAATGAACATTCAATTCCATTGAGATCTCCTGTCTTTTATTAACTAGATGAGCTAGCTCTGATAGAGTGTGTGTGTGTGTGTGTGTGTGTATATATGTGTGTGTGTGTGTGTGTGTATATATGTGTGTGTGT
>NW_005842142.1:1299825-1341724 GCF_000455745.1 Alligator sinensis
AGAGAGAGAAAGGAAGTGGTGTAAATCAGAGAAATGAGTTGAAAGAAGCCTAGAATTTATCTAGCCTCAACTCCTGCCAGTGTAAAAATAGTTCCCCATATCTCATGATCTACATATTTATTCTATAAACAGTTGTTTTTTACTTTCCTGATTTTTGGACCAACACTAGCATAAAACTAAAGGATGACTACAGGTAGTGATTCTTAATGCCTCTTGACATCCCAAAAGACAACTGAAGTGTTAGAAAAAAAAACCCTTCTAAAATTTAAGTGTGGAAACATCTGTTTAGGTAAGAAGAATTTATAATAATTTATCATGTGCTTGTACCAGCATGCTTACAGTGTAATAAACAACAAATTACATTGAAATCATTATGACAAGTAAGACAGGGTTTCATGCCAGACTAATACCATTAACAAAAGGACATGGTTCCCGGACAGTGTATACTAGTTAACTTTAAAGAGCTTGCCAATACCGTTTCTGTTTGTACTACTTTTTTTAAACCTTCAAATTACAAGCCAGTGGCATATCTATTCACCCATTTCATTGCTTACCATTAAAATCTTTGGTAACTCACAAATGCAGATAAACCATGCTTCAGCCAGCTTTAACTTCAGTGCTTATTAAACCACTCTTAAAGAAACAAAGAAAAATATTAAATTATTATTGAATTACTGAAGTTTGTACCAGTGTTAAGCCCTGTAGTATTCAGCTGGGAGCTCCTGCAATCAAGGTCATTTCTGTTCCACATTAAAATGTATTTCAGTTTAGTTCTCTGTTTTTACTATAGCCTATGTTATAACTTGTCAGACCTTTCCTGTAACTGCAATTTAGGAACATCCAATATTTATGAAATGCACTGTAAGTGGTATAAATAAATATGATAATTAAATAACTTAAAACTGGAGGTCCAATCCTCACCTTATGTAAACTGCTACAGATTAACTAAAGTCAAAGAAGCTGTGACAGTTTATACCAGCTGGAGATGTGGCTTAGTAGAGTCAGATTAAATGGTGGGCTACATCGTTTAAGATTTGCATTTTTTTTCTCAGGTCCTTTGGAGTTATCATACATGTGTAACCTTTAGTCTGTACCAAAGTTATGCAAGCCAAACTTATTCATATTTGATCTTTATATAAAAATGATCTCCAGGAATATTAAGATTCTTAAATTTAATGCATTGAAAAAGAAAGATGAAATGCCAGCTCTCCAAATTCTACTTTCAGATTTATTCTTGCCTCGAAACTTCAGTCTGATTGGATGTTGATGCTGTTTTTTGCACATACACACTTGACTGTAACAGTTACCATTGGACTGCTTCTGATTCCAAAGGTATGCCGTTGTTGTTATTTTTTCTTACCAATCAACAGAAATATATAATTGTGCACACATGTTCTTTCTTAAATTACCAAGTTATTGGTTATTGGAGGAGGAGAATTAGGTTTTTGGTCCAGTAACAAAGATTTGTTTTCAGTCCTCTTTTGTTAAAATATTTGGGGAAACTAACACATTTCTATTGAAGCAATCAGAGTTAAACATCCCTTATTGTTGATATGATTGATAAATTGTATCACTGTATTTGATTTTACTGTGTCAATTATGGACCTATGTACAATATTTTTATAGATTTATGATCTGATTTATCATTATATTTATACTTTAACCATTTAGACTATATTTATACTTGATTGTGTTAATTCTAGGAGTAGGAATAATGTTTTTATAATGATTGGCTTAATTTTATTATTATATTTGTATTTCTGTTATTTTTGCTTATATTTATTTATATTATGGCTGTATGTTTGTCATGTTGTTTTCAGGAGCAAGGCTTTTAGCCAAAATCCTTAATAAATTTAATTGAATTTAATTCCTGGAATTCTACCATTAAACTATTTCTGGCCTTCGAGAAATCAATATTTTTATGTTAAGTGTAAAAATCATAAGCCAGTGTTCGTATTAGTAAATCAGAAGACTCTTGCTGACTTTCAAGATTTAGGATATAAGCTGTTTTAAAAGTATTGCTATGAGATGTGTCTGAATTAAGAAGAGGCTTAGAAAATATCCAATGCATTATTCTTCAGGGTTTAACTTTATTGTTGTCTTTTGGTCTTAGTTTGTTCATTTATTTTGCTTCTAGAAATGTTTAATTTTAGAGTGGACTTGCTTGATAAATAACAGTAAGACAATTCACAAAACAGTATTTAGTTTACATAGACTTAATATGGTGAATATAATATGGGAGCCCTATATAAAATCTGTTTATTTTGGTCTATGTTGGGAGGGTGAATACTGTGATATCCAGCCTGTATAAGGTATGGCAGTCTCCACAGTTTATAGTAAGATGCTGTTTGGGAAGAAGGTGTAGTATCTACAGTCAGAATGTGTGAAACTGAAATAAAAGATATTGCGGTTCCTTGATGTCATATGGAAATCGGGTTGGTATTGTCTCAATCCAAAAGAAATTATCTGTTTAGCTGTTTCTGGTTAGCATAACTATGTTGGTGGGGGGAGAAAGTGCCTTAGATTTGTAGAATGGAGAATGGAAGATCATAGGAAAGTAGGGTTGAAAGGACCTCACAAGGTCATCTAGCGCAGCTCCTGAAGGCAGAATCATCCCTGACTAAAGTATCCCAGCAAAGTGTCTGTCCAGCCCGTTCTTTAAAACTTCCCAAAATGGAGATTCTATAGTTTCTCTATATAACCTGTTTTAATTCTTGACCACCAGTCAGAAAATTCTCCCCAATCTCCAACATAAATTTCCCTTTCTGAAGCTTGTAGCCATTGCTCCTAGTCCTGTCCTCAACTATTATGAAAAAAAAAAATCTCCATCCTCTCTATAATTGCCCTTCAGGTATTTGAAGCTTATTTTCAAATCCGCCTTCAGTCTTCTCCAGATAGTGAGAAGTGAGATAGTGGTGAGGAATGGAGTTGCTTAAACTGATCTCTTAAAAACACATATAGTTTAATGCTGTTCAGCATTATCAGACCCTATATTTAGTTTCTTATAAATTTCCCACATGTGAACTTGAAAAATCTGAGCTCATACCTGGTCAGTGGAAGCCAAGTTAGAGTTTGGCAGCAAAATGTATCAAAGATTCTGTCTGGGCAGAACGTGCTCTATCACAGGGCTGCAGGACTGTGGAAGGCTTTTTCTGGCCAATGTCTCAGGACTGCTGTGATATCAGACACAGGAAATGAGATCAGGAAGACTTCCTTGCATTCTCATTACTAGTGTTCAGGTCCTCTTGACTTGAACAGAGAAAGGACAAAATCAAGACCCAGGTTGGAGGAGAGAAAAGGCAAGAAATGGGAGATGTGGAAGATGGGGGAAGATTGAGACCAAGTGAGGAGTTAATGGGGACCTAGGGATAGCTGGGACTGACTGGTTAAGAAGATTGGTATGAAGAGTGTAGGAAGGCTTGAACGGGCAAATGGGGTGATGGGAAGTCTGCCTAGGAAATGAGACTAGGTTTGGTATAAAAAACTCAAAAAGAAGCAACGAGGATAGGCTAGATAAGGTGACTTGGACTGAGACAAGGAGTCAGTGGGGGACAACAGTATAAAAAAATGGGTGCAGGAGGAAAGAGACAGGACTTGAAAAAAGACAAGATGGCAGCAACAGAGCAGAAGCATGCTCCCCTTCAGATCCTGGAATTGTACCCAAGATTTCTCAGTCCTGCCATTCTTGTGAAACCCACTGGTAAAACATGTGTTTTATTTCCCTTTAGTCCAGGGTGCTCAACCTCCAGCCTACAAAGCCTTGGCATCCAGTTCACAGGGGTCCCCACAGGTCGGGAAATTTGGCAGTGGGGAAGCAGTAGGAGCTACCCCCTGCCCACCCCTCCCTACTGCCAAATTCCCAAGCCCTACAGAGTGGGTTACAGCCAGGAGATGACTCTCCACTAGCACGGCCAGATCAGGGCTAGGCCATGCCCCCATTGCTCTGTGCAGCTGGTTCGGGACTAGCTCATTTCCCTTTCTCCATTCACCATCATGGGTCTGGACCATACCCGCTTCCCTCCACCCACCCAAGTTGGGGCCAGACAACACCTCCTTCCCTTACCCCTGGCCAAGTTGAGACTGGGAACCACCACTTTCCTCCTGCAGAGCTGGACCCCCCTCATATGCAGCTGGTTTGGAGCTGGACCATGCCTCCTTCCTCCACCCACAGGGCTGTGCTCTGCCCCCTTTCCTCCCACCCGGCCCAGCTGGGGCCAGGTCATGTCCACTTCCTCCTGCAGGGTCGTGTCATGCCTTCTACCCCCTTGGGGCTAGATCAGCCCATGGGGCCAAGTTGGGGCTAGAATATGCCCCCTTACCCCACACAGCTGGATTGGGGCTGGGTTTCCTCTTGGCCCTCCTCTGCAAAGGCAGTTAGGGCCCCACTGCATCTGCCCTGGTTGCCAGTTTGGGTCCACTGGCCAGATCTGGCCTCTGTAGGGACCAGACTCTGCCCATGCGGCCTGCTGGATGAAAAGGCTGAGCACCGCTGCTTTAGTCTGTTAGTTGCTATTACACTGTAATTGTTCTGTAAAAAGGGGTAGTGTGCAGTTCCATCCACCACACATTCTCATATTTTGTTAAATACAATTGAAATACGTATTGGTGTAATACAGGGCCCTCTGCTGTATATTATTTTTTCTCATTGTTTAGGGTTCTGCCAATCCTGTCTTTCTCCCTGCTGTGTTCAGCAGTAGAGAAAAGTGGCTTAATATTGGAAAGGAATTTTTACAAGCACGTGGACTTTAAAGCAAATTTATTTATATAGCATTTTGTTCCATTAGCACTGGATTTTCAAAAGGGTTGAATAAATACCATTTCAGTGTGATGTGTTCTTGTGACAATGAATTTCTGGATGATGTGATTAGAATATAGCATTCTTTGTGCAGAAAATCCCATCAAAACATTGACTTCATAATGGTGGTGTTGTAAAGACCCATAAAATTTTACTTATATAATAGTCCAAAGGACAAGGA
Source organism: Alligator sinensis (assembly GCF_000455745.1). Taxonomy (NCBI): domain Eukaryota; kingdom Metazoa; phylum Chordata; order Crocodylia; family Alligatoridae; genus Alligator; species Alligator sinensis. The sequence goes on from NW_005842142.1 coordinate 1,304,802, forward strand.
CCAAAGAGGATATTAAGGGTAAAAATAAAACAAAAACCTTCACACTTAAGTTTGACATCATTCTCAGCTCACCCTGCTGCTATTTATAACTATTGCTGATGTCTCAAAGCAGTGCATGCTCTTATCTATCAAATATGCCTAAAATAACAAGTCATACCAATGCAAGATTGTGATGCAAACTTTGAATATCCTGCAGTCATTTTTACTGATTTATTTGGGTTTTTTAGTAATAGTTTATATTTTCTGTTTCATATCCACTTGCTTTTTAAAGCATGTTAAAAGCATCATTTTCCACCAAGTTTTTTTTTTTTAATTAATCTTTCTCAAGCTATATCTCAGAGACATAGATTAAAATTCCCTTTCCTATATATTTTCTGAGTGCCTCTTCACTGAGGTTTCACCTTCCATCTTGACAAACTGTAGCAAACAAGAGATTAAATGTGACTATAATTATACAGATCAAATCCCGTATGCTATGATGTAAAGACACGGAGTCAATGAGTTTACAACAGCTACTCTCTGGCACATATTAATAGGGGCAAGTGAACCAGTATGAATAAAAAAAGGAACAGATTCAAACCTTTTTTCCTCCCTTTGGAGTGAACCTTTGTTAAGATTAAGGTAGGATTGGCTAACTATTTTTCTCCTTGTTTTTCATATTGAGCACACCTTGGGTGCATAAACATAGGCATCTGAAATTTGTGTCAAATGAGGCATCAGCTCATTGCATATCTGCAAGTGCGGCTGTAGAGCCCAATTCTTGAATGACAGTCCCTTCCACACTTATCACATGTGAAGTTCATATCTAATGGTCCTGAATGTGGTGCAGAGTTAAGCATTATGTTTAGATTGTGGTAACCAAAGTGAGGATGATCTAACTGCCACAGTGTGCAAGTGCCTCATAGGTTTAGGCTGCCCTAACAATAGCATGCCTGAGCTAAAGTCAGTTTACCTCGGCACTATTTGTAGGGTGACTTAAGCCCTGTGAGCATTTGCACACCATGGCTTTTAGAGGTGAACTAACCATAGAACAGCAAATGGTTTACCCAGTCTAGGAAGGGTTAATTTCGCCTAGTGAATGCCTGTATGTGTTCAGAGCACAGCCCTGGGGCTGGGAAAGCCCAGCCACTCACCACAGTTCTGGGCCTGAGCTGTTTTAACTCTCCCAATCCTGACCAGGCTAGCCCCAAGCCAAGCAGCTCCCCACAAGTTACTTGTCTTTGGCTGCCAGAACCTCCTCCCAGCAAATGGCAACACTTGCACACATGGGATCCCAACTCATGTTTAGATGGCTTACACTAGACCTGAGCCAGGTCACGCAAATGCTTAGAATCATAGAATCATTGAAAACTGGGGTTGGAAGGGACCTCAGGAGATCATCAAGTCCAACCCCTTGCTCAAAGCAGGACCATACCCAAATAGATCATCCCAGCCAAGGCTTTGTCTAGTTGGGTATTAAAAACTTCCAAGGATGGAGATTCTACCACATCTCTGAGTAACCTGTCCCAGTGTTTTACTACCACCCAGTGAGAAAATTTTTCCTAATATCTAACCTAAACTTGCTCCAACTTGAAACTATTGCTCCTTGTTCTGTCATCTGCCACCACTGAGAACAGTGTAGCTCGATCCTCTTTCAAACTCCCGTTCAGGTAGTTGAAGCCTGCTATTAAATCCCCTCTCAGTCTTCTCTTCTCTAGATTAAATAAGCCCAGTTCCCTCAGTCTTTCCTCATAAGTCATGTTTGCACCCTTGTCTCTTCCTTTTTTTGGTCAAGACATAAAATGGGAGAGATACAATATGCAAGATTATTAAACTCTGTGCAAAGGTTATTTTTGTGGTATTCACAGCCTCCCTGAAAGAACTAGAAATCCTGCACCTAGTTTAATCCTAGAGATTTGGATAAGCATAGAAAGCTAGGAATTATTTTTTAAAATGAACCTCTAAACCTTTTCAGGCTAACCAACCACTAAAAATAGTACCCAATCTATAAAAATAATATTCTATACTATATTCTCTGTTCTAACAACATTTATGTGGTGATTGCGACCATTTGAGGCCAGATGGGTAAAATGGAGTGTGAAGAATAGTTGTATACTTTAGAACATTAACATTAAACTTAACAATATGTTAACTGCAGCATCCTTTTACGAATATGTATTGCAGTTTTCCCATGCAAGCAATAATCCTCGAGATGATATAGCTACTGAGGCATATGAAGATGAACTTGATATGGGTCGATCTGGGTCCTACCTAAACAGCAGTATCAATTCAGCATGGAGTGAACATAGTTTGGATCCTGAAGACATCAGGGTAACTACTATGCTTTTAAGAGTAATTTGTTCTTAAGAAGTGTTTTTCTAAACTCTGAGCTACACCAGTTTGATTTCTTTTTACTGCAGACACACAGCAAAATGAGCCATTTTGTGTCTAGCAAGGACTGTAGTGTCAAGTCATGTGACATACATTTAGGGAAATACACAAATATGGGCAGGGCTTTGTTGTGTGCTATTAAGAGAATCACTCAAGATTGAATGGGTTGAAATATCCCTGGCATGACCCATTTTGGGAACAGAGGCTGTTCTAGCCAGTTTTGAAGTATGACCACTGACACAGTGATATGTCATTTGTTGTCATCATATAATATATAACTTTATGAAACCTAATAATCTGCTCAAATGAGATCCCTGCTTTATTGGATAAAAGGAGTACTTCTGATTGAATTGGTTTGAGTGTATGCTATCCAAAATACAGCCTAATTGTCCACTACATGCCAGGTGAATAGTGAAAATACATCATGACTGCATATTAATCCTGGCATGTTATATGCCAGGAGACCATATTAAATGATAACTATTCTATGCAGTGGGTGTAGGTCGGAATTTACCTTTATAATAACAAAATTGTAATTAAGTACATGGAAAAATGGCGAACACTAGAAAAGTCATAGTAAATAATTCAATATAATGTTCAGTTCATTCTAATCTAAATGCAGGTCACCTAGCCTGGTTACTGGCCTTGATTTGTGTTGCACGTATTAGTTTTGCTTTTGTTTTGCAGGATGAGTTGAAGAAACTGTATGCACAACTTGAAATCTACAAAAGGAAAAAGATGATTGCTAATAACCCACATCTCCAGAAAAAGCGGTGCTCAAAGAAGGGCTTGGGCCGTTCAATAATGAGACGAATTACTGAAATCCCTGAGACAGTCACCAGGCAGTGCTCTAGGGAGGATAAAGACCTTATGGAGCACAGTTCTGCAAAAAATGCTGCTTTAGTGAGAAAAAACCCGCAGGATTCCACCAGTTATGTAAAGCCAAAAGAGGAGTCTTTGAAAAACAGAGTCTTTTCATTAAAGAAGTCCCACAGCACTTATGATCATGTTAGAGATCAAATGGAACAGCCTAATAGCTTAACTACAGAAAGTGCAGAAGTTATAAGTACAGAGAACTCACTGCTGGATTCTTTGAGTGGAAACAAATTAACAAAAAAAGCAACAGAAAAAGTTGAAGCTGTGTCCACTGAATCTGTCCCTTTGGTGTGCAAATCTGTAAGTGCACATAACTTAAGTGCAGATAAGAAGCCCCTGCATCCAAGAACGTCTGTGTTACAGAAATCTCTTAGTGTTATTGCTAGTGCCAAGGAAAAGACTTTGGGATTAACTGGTAAAATGCAGAGCCTGGAAGAAAACAGCAAATCCCATAAATCTCAACAGAAGGGTAAGGAGGCCAGCAAAAAGCACTCAGCCTCAGATAAAGGGGAGCAAAAAGAATCCCATCGGAAAAATTCTACCCACTCTGAGGATGCAAAAAAACCCCATAAATCTGGAATCATGAAACAGCAAAAGGTTAGTCAGATGTCTGCGAATTCTGACACAGGCCTGGCTAAGTCACTGCATAAGGACAATTTTGACATTGCAGAGGTTTGTCCTTGGGAGCTCTATGACCAAATGCCTGGTCCTGTGCCTTCTGAATCTAAAGTTCAAAAACACGTGTCTATTGCTTCCTCTGAACCAGAGAAAAGTCACCCTTCCCAGCCAAAGGGGAAATCTCATCACAAGCTTAAGACAGCTGAAGGATATCAGCAGTCAAATCAGAAGAGCACAGAGAAATCTGAAGCATGTGCTCGGGAGACACAAGAGCAGCAGTTTTTGGAAGCTGAGAAAAAACATTTGAATTCCAAGACTCAGGTTGTCCCTGGCTTTAAATGTGAGAGTGTTAAATACACAGCAAATACTTGTGCAGGGGAATCTGAGGAACTTCCCCCTAAAGCAACGGTGCAAGCAGTAGAAAAGGAAAAGCTCAATCAATTGGGAGAACAGAAAAAAAATGCATCTTCCTCTGAGGGAAATATGCTTTCATCTGACTCTTATAAACCAAGCAGTAACTTACAGCAGCCTTTAACGTCTCGAGCCGAAGTCTGTCCATGGGAGTATGACACACCAGATTTACCAAATGCAGAAAGAAGTGTAGCTTTATCGAACACATCTGCTTTAAGTGCAAATAAAACAGCAACACCTCAAAAGTAAGAGGTTTTGGACTGACAAGAGTAGCAACTTCAGAAAGAAAGACTACAGAAAGGAGGAAAGAGAGAGGGCAAGTAGGCCAAAAGGATCTGAAAATTCCTAAGGAGATTACTGAACCAAGGGGGCAGCACAACAAATAGTAGGGAATAGGCAAAGTGAATTATTCATATTGTTCTTGTTTATTTACTGAGTGCCAACAATGTGATGAGTGGTGTCCAGAACATGGACCCTGCTCTAAGAAGTTTACAGTCTAAATGAATGAAATCTGCCTTTACCAATTCATTTCTCGTTCACAAACAGGAAAAAAAAATGGCTATGACAGGCAAAAACCACAGATGTTAACAGAATTATCCCTAAAGGCTCCCAACTGCCTGCAACTTGCCCTTGGGACTCTAAAGATTCAACAGGAGTATGGCATGGAGAAAGTCTTGATGGCAAAATTTGGGATCAATGAGCAGCTTACCGAAAAGACGACTTTTCACTTTACTTATTTAACCTTGATAGCACTGCTAATTTAATGCATCCCAAAAAATACATTTTATATAATGATTGCTCTCATTTTCTTATTAATGTATGTTTAAGTACATTGTTGTGTCTCATATTAAAGCATTCCAGATTGTATAATTTTTGCAAATAACTTTGATATTATGTGACACAACAACATATTTATGCAATCTGCAGATACTCTATTGTTATTGCAACTTAAAATACCTGCTGTAGATCTTGTTTATTTATAGAATTACAGTAAGCTTTCACTGGCTATGAAAGCCATACCTTGTATGGGAAAATACCCTGGTTTTCTTTTTCTGTGATTTTATATTGTGAATTTTTGTTCTATTCTCTATTATTTAAAATTATCGTTTGATACTGTATTATTCAGGGTTTTTATACCAGATAAGTTACTCATCTTGCCCTTTTTTGTTAATGCTCATAAACTTTGTTATTAGTGGAGATCAAGTCATCTTAGCTGCATATTCTGGTAAGTCCAAGGACAACTTATCTGTTGTTTGTTACAAACCTAGCTAATTTCATATTATTGCTTCAGAGCTCCTGCTTTTATCATCCATCACATCATCTTTCTCAGCAATTTACACTGAGAATTTTCTCCTAAAGGATAAAAACAAGAATGATAAAGACTACATTTAAGAATATGAACCACAACTGTACAATTCTAGGAGATATTGCAGGTTAGCTGGTTTAGAGCTGCAGTATGTTGTTTATCCTGCTGGTAAACTTCCATGAACCAGCTGTGCAAAATTAGAAAGAGAAAAAAGGAGCCCCAAAAAAATATTTTTCCCCCAAAATGCAATCAAAAGATAGAAAAGGAAAAGGGCATCTAATCCCACCCCAAAAGCACTTAGAAATGTTTGTCTGATGTATATATGTAAATGTTAGATAAAATGTAATATTTTATACAAAATTAATACCCAGTAATAACTAAGGTTTTTATCCCGCACATGAGCTTAATTTTATGCACTAGTCTGTACCCTGTTCAAGACCAAGAGACTTTCAGCTAATTCCAAGTTAAACATGTGAAAAAGAGGCCTTGACAGGATCAGGGCGGAAGAGGGTGACAAAGGCTAATAATAATAACAGTAAGCCAGGTCCATTTAAGTGTAGCACTACTAAGGTACCATTGGTACTTCATTTATTGCTGACTCTTATTGGTGCTGTGCAATATGCAAAAATAAAGGAACACCCAGTCATAAGGTTGTTTTTTTTTAAAGAGATGATGAAATTCACTGGGAAAACCCATCATAAGACTAATTTAATGGCTTGTTGTTTTATCTATATCTGTCTATCTATCTATAGATATGTATAAAACAACAAATATTTATATAGATATTTATATATAGATATAAAATATCCTATTTAATATATCCTATTTAATGCACACATGCGCATACATATATATTGATAAACTGACTTGGGGCCTCATAGAAGATGGGGGGTTTTAAGAGAAACTCTAATGACAAGAAGGACTTGGGCAAATTGGGATGTGGAGAGTATTTCCTTGCCTTTTTCCAAACTGAGAGACAGGCAGAGAGTCCACTTGGGTCAAGATATGGAAGGGGAGAGGAAAATACATGACACTGCCTCCAGGACTGTGCCTGTTTTTGAAGGAAAAAAATAATCTGAGTATGCACATAGTTCTTCTTCCCTGACCACAGACTTTATCCAGGGCCTGACGCAAACCTCACTGAAGTCAGCAAGGCTTTTCCCATTGACTTCAATGGGATTTGTATGAGGTCTCATGTGCAAGCCCTGATTCCCTTGGAGACATGTAGGCTTCATTCTGAGAATGCATAGAACTCTGTATGTCACCAAGCATGTGGAGCCCTACAGGAACATACTGAGCCCCCGTGGAGTAGTGCACAGTCTTTTCAATTTAATCCACTGATATAGCTGTACTCTGCAGCATAGTAAAGAGAGGACTCCAGCTAAGGTTCCTTCTCTAGTTTACTAAGGGGACATCATGGGCTGGCCAGTCTTAGACATGTTCCTTCTCCAGAGGGCTCTGTGGCTCCATTGCCATGGACAATTCTCATGCTTGCAGCTGGGATGTGTCAGGGAACTGGTGGAGGACATACTCTGTACACACCCACTGTGCCTTTTAGATCAAATGCCCAGGGGAGGCGTGGTGCCCTGCCATGACTTTACCCATCCCAACATCATGCTGTCCTTTGTGCATTCCTGTACAATGGAGTGAGTGGACTGCCTCTGTTACATGGTAGCCATGTGCAGGAAGGCCTCCATACCAAGCCATACCCCATGCATACAGCAGTGCTTTCTTTTGTGTTAGGGGTAGGATGAAGTCCCTTGTGCATGACCCTATTTGTGCCACTACTGCCCCATCTGCTGATTGTTTTTCTTTTATTTTGCTTTGAACATAACTTGAGAAGGAAGATCATTAGAAACAAAGAAATAAGGCCAGATCCTTAACTAATGTAAATCAACATAACTGTACCATAATTATGGAGTGATTTATACCAACCCAGGATCTGCTGCATAATTTATAGTTTTGGTTTGTTTTCTTTCACCCTGAAGGCTGCTCTCACTACTTAAAAATTGTCCACTATTTTCAGGGTTGTTCTATGGTTTTCCGCATTGTACTTGTCACATACCAAAAAGCTGGTGAAATTTAGACCTATTTTAAAATCAGTGTACTTCTTAAGGGATGATTTTCCTTGTTCATTCAGCCGCTGAAATTGGGTTTGGAATTTAATTGGTATTTTAGCAAACAGAGGGGCCAAACTTCACTCAACTGTTATATTTCACTATGACACTGCTAGAAACATTGCTTAAGGAAGACATACTAAGTTATGCCTAAATGATGTTCTATGTTCTATAGAATTTTCTCCACCAGCATATATTAGCTAGATTGCTTAGTAGTCTTTTTCTGGAGTTCCATTGTCATTATTCAGCCACAAGAAATGCAACTCTAGATTTAAGGTGTTTTCTAGCAGATCTGTTAAGAACGATAATCACCAAGGTCACAAACATTTGCTAGGTTGTCCTTTTCAAATGCATGTGCAAGTTGCATTTCTCCTTTGTTTCTAAGCCATGGTTTATAAATAATTAGATTTATACCAATACTAATAGACTTGTATATTTTATGCAAGAATTATATGCTTTAAAATATAAATAATTAATCACCCATCATCAGCTTTGGTGGCATTATAGGTCTGAAAACAAACAATACTTTTATATTTGCTCTCCTGAGGCTTTTGCATGTATATGATGACGGGCAGGCCTGAGAAAACACTGCCTTTTAACATTTTAGCTACTCAGAATTGTAGAGTAAATAAAGCTGTAAGTCTATTCACTTTATTATGTGGTTCTTATAAGAATATTATCTGGCAACCTACAGCATCCACCATGAAATACTTGCTAGATTTATGTTGTAATGTGTCACAGCATGTAAATAATGTACCTTCTCTGCAATAAAGCACATTTATATGAAATCTGTTTGTGGTCCTTTTATGCTGTAATATTGTGAAGCAGTTAGTGCTTCAAGCTAAAGTGTTTTCTTATCCAGTTTGTAAAATGACATGATAAATGAGTCTTCCAACTTACTAAGGTTCACAAATATTCTCAGATTTTGTATAGAATATTAATTTGTCTTGAGCATTTATTCATATCTATATTCTGCTGTTGGTACACACACACCCCATGGACTTAAATAACAGCATTTTAGCCAGCAGTATCTTTGGCTTTGCCCTGAGGCTGATGACCATGGTGCAAAGGCTGATGTGGGACCAAAGGCCACCACTTTCTTCCTACTACCTGTGGCCTTGATATGTCTAGTTTCTATACTTTCTTCTCCCTAAATTTAGATATTGATTATCTTCACTGCCGGCATGGTGGACCTGGAAATGTTATAATTAAGTACATCCCACCTCCTTCCTCATTCTAATATTATAAAAACCTTAATCTCTCTCTCTGTCTGCCTATCTGTCCACAACGCTTTATTCACACTCTGATTGGCTGACTGAAATAGCCAATCAGAGTGCGACTAAGCATTCAGACAGGAGGTGGAGCATCGCCATGATGGCGGGAACACAGAGGACAGAGCTGGCTTTCCCCCCCTGCCCTGCTCCCTGGAGGCAGTGGCAACAGAGCGGACAGAACGGGGGGTGCAGCACTGCCCCCCCTGCCCTGCTCCCTGCAGGTGGCAATGATGTGGGGTGAGGCCACCAGAGTTGGCTTTGCGCCCCCATCCCTTGCTCCTTCAAGGTGGTGGTGGCAGTGTTGGGGGAAACGGGGTCAGGACACCGCGGGGAGTGAGGCTACTGGAGCTGGCCTCAGCCTGCCCCTCCCCCTTCTGTCATTGCCTCCTGCAGAGCCAACGCAGGCCAGTGCAGCAGCAGTGAGGAGGAGGAGTAGGCACGCTACAGAGGCAGCAGTGGTGATGGTGGTGGAGGGAGTGGAGAAGTGGGCTTGGGGCCTATGCAGGGGACAGTGGATAAGCGAGCCCGAGTGGGGGAGAAGCAGGCCCACTGCAGTGGTGGTGGGGGGAGCAGTGGCTCCAACGCAGCAGCGGTGAGAGAAGGCAAGGAGCAGACCTCCTCCTCCTCTCGGGCCCAGGCCCGCTCCTCCCCCACCCAACCTCCCCTGCATCGTCCCCAAGCCCACTCCTCCCATCCCCCTGCTGGGCTGGCCCGGGCCTGCTGCTCCCACCCACCCCTGCTGCAGTGGGCCAACTTCTCCCCACTCTTGGGCCCAGTCCTCCCCTTACCCGACTGCTGCGGTGGGGAGTGGGGGAGCAGGCCCAGACCCCAAGCACCGCAGGAGGGAAGGGGCAAGTGGGCCTAGATGTGGGGGGCACAGGGCTCTATTTTGCCCACTCCCCCCACATCATTCTTGACAGGTAATTGGTTAGTGTTTGTAATAATGATAGGAACTTTGGAATAGAGACCAAACTTATCCAGAGTGTGTTGTACAAAGGAAGGAGAAGACAATAGATAAGGACAGACACACGGGGGCTAAAGTAAAGCCATCTAAGCAAAGCCAGCTATGCATATATTTGTATAATGCTAGGTTATGAGTGTTCATTTTTAATTAAAAGCCTCTAACATTTTGTCCAGTACATGTATTACATATCTTACAACACTCAGTTGTGTAAAATCCAAAAAAAATTAGGCACGTGGCTTGGAACATGCCAAAAAGTATGCCCAAGACAGAGAGCCTCAGTGTATCTATAAATTGGCTACTCTGTAAATTCTTGGCTTCTGCACAATTTGCATGGGAGGGGGTGAGACATTTCCCATTTTTCCTGGGTATCATAGACATGTCCTTTGAGTTCACATTAGTATAATTAATTAGGTTTAGTTAATTTATTGGCCAGTGGCACTCCCTTTCTAATAGCTGTCAACTAGTTTTGGGAGGTTTTTCATACTTTCTTCCTTTTGTATATATTCTTAACTGGGTTTTTTTTCCCCAATAACAGTTCTTTAGGAAGTCACATCCAAAGTCCCCTGGCTGAAAATACTTCTGTCTTATGAGGCAACAGTCCCTGATTAATGTTGGACACAAGCAGCCCATCTATATGTGCAATTAGCATGATGCAATAAACTCTGGCATAGTTCATGATGGAATTCATAGGCAACTGGTAGGGGGTGTATGGGGGTGCATGTGCCACCCCTGATGGGGCAAGTACCCCCCCTGACAGGGCCACCACTGTCGGCAGCTTCTGAGCCCCCGAATTCAGGAGGCACCAATCATGATGGAATTTATTGCTCCCAGCTTCAGTGTTTACACGTGTGCTCAGGACTGCAGTACACTGAGCTGGGGCTGCACAGCCCCAGCTGGCTGGGAGCCCAGGGGGTCAGCCTGCAAGCCCAGAGCTGCTCTCCCCACTGCTTAATATGATGCAGATGATCTGAGGCACAAGGGTGCTACTGTGTGGGCCTAGCTAGCAGGCAGGCTCTTCACTGTAGTGCGTTCATGCCCTAGCCAGCCCTATCACTGTCTACACGTGCATCGTGTCATAAAACTAATGGTTCCGCATGTATAGATGGCGATGCTTTAGTACTGAGTTAATTAGGCAACTCCACAGTAAGCATCTCATGTAGATGCCTCCATGGTGTCTTTTTTGTTTCTTTACTCTCAGTGAATGCTCTGCATGTAAGTCCTTTATAAAAAAAAACCCAAAAACAAAAAATAAAATACAATTTACAGAAGTAAAACTTAAAATAGCTTAAAATGTCTCTATCAATCTCTCCACACAGCCTACTTCAGACACGGGTCTGTCTAATCCCTCCAATGTCCAGCACTGCTGCTGTGAACTCAGGTATAGTTAGGTCCAAGATTCCAACAAGTAAGCCAGGTAGTTGTAGGAAGTCTGGGAGGGCTCCCTGGAGGGAAAGCATTTGAGATTGAGCTCTTCATAAGAGCTCAAAATTCTTTTTGCAATGCTGATCTGTATGCAGATACTACACAACCCAATCCAAAAGAGCATGGCACCAGACAACCAGTACTGCTCACTCTCCATGACTGGTACCAAGAATGTGATTAGAGTACAATTCCCACTACCACACCTTCCTTCCTTCTTTCCTGGCAGAACTTAATAAAAACACTTAAGAAGCAACATTTGTATAACACACAGCTGCAAAAATTTAACCAAACTGCCAACTTCACTTACTAACAATGTCTGATTAACACTGCTTGCTGATCCCCCAGTTAAAGTACAACTGTTGACAGAAGTCACAAAGCTCAGGCTGTATCCTGGAGCTCAGTTATCTTAATCCATCATGACTGTTACCCAAGCCCTTCTCAGGCAAAAGGCCAAATTCAGTGCCCCTGTCTCACTATCCCTTCTGGAAGTTGGAGAAAGAATCAACAATTTTGCCTCGATATGTGTCTGTCTAGGATGAGGACCTAGATAGACACCTAGATGGTTAGATGAACACCTGTCTGAGGTCATGTGATCCCAGCATGTGCTTCGGCCAGTGGCGGGGGGTCAGACTAGATGATCTATTTAGGTCCCTTCTGATCCCTAACTACTATGAAACTATGAAGGACTTCACAACCCTGCAGCATAACCGGAAGTGACACTACTGCTGTATGTGACCATGGCCTTCCCTCAGAGATGTGCATCTGCACAATGTTCATAAAGTGGTGACAGGTCCAGGGTTCCAAATCCTATTGCTTTTGTTGTTAGCTTTTTCTGTCTGTTCCTCCTCTACTCCCCAGTTCTGCTGGCATCAGTTCTTAGTATCACAGCATTCTAGTTCTCAGTTTTTTAGTAAAAAAATAACTCCAGGTGATGACCCATATGCTTTTGGGCCTGTCTCCTAATTGTAGAATACTGATTCAGGATCAGCCTTTAATTTCACAGCTGGTTGTTAACATGACACTCAGTTCCTTTTCTGAAACTCAGACAATGCAAACTGCGTGTATTCATACCCACTAAATTCTGGCCTGTTGTCAGACATAGCTATGTCAGATATACCATGCCTAGCAAAAATAATTTGACATGAACAATCTCCATTTAACTATAGTTTATTCTGGAAGAGAGAGAATGGTATTAAAGAATGAGGACATCATATTTTTGTTTTCTAGTCAACAGAAACCTAGCTATGATTATTTTGTTTAAGGAGCACTTTTTTCCTGGGCCACTAACAGGCTTGACATTTTCCTCTATATTTTACATTTGCAACAACTCTTGATATATTTCTCAATGCTGCTGTTTATTTAAGGTTATAAGAATATCTACAGCACATCTCTCAGATATTTCAATCCGTAAATTGCTTTCAACCCCCCTAGTGCACTTTCATATGGAATATTTTTATGGCTTGTTTCCCATTTTGTGATACTTTTAAAGGGTGCACATGGAGTGCCCTTCCTATTTACACTGTGATTAACATATGAATCATGGCACAAATGTACCAAAGGATGTAGGGTGGGTCCTCAGATTTCTTTCTTGTAATGGTTTTCTGTAACACCTTAAGGATCATCATCTTCTCTTGTAAAAAATCACATCTAGAATTCAGTTATTCTCCTTTTAAACTGACAATGGGAATTAGTAATATGCTCACCCTGAGTTAATAACCTTAATTACCTCTTTTGAAATTATGTCTTCTTAGGCCAAATAGGGCTTTTTATCTTTGTTGCAGGGCACTAAGGTGCCTGCTCCTTTCAGAGCAGAAGCTGCCTAGGGAGAAGGACCTAAGAGCCAGACAGAAGCCCACAGGTGCAGGTTACTATGGCAACAGGATAACCAGTAAATTAGTCTGCACCTGCACCCGGTCAGCTGACCAGAAGAGGCAGGACCCTGGGGCATAAATAAACCCCAGGGCTGGGACTAGGGGTTAGTTCTCTATCAGCAGCCAAAGGGGAAGGAGCTCCCAGAGAGACTTGATTGCCTGTTCTACTCCTGGTGGGACTAAGAGGCTCCAAGAGCTCATCAGATACGCTGGCCTAGAAGGCACTTAGTGCTGGGGGGGAAGTTTGATTGTTTTAAAGGGACAGGGTGCACCCTGAACCCCTTGTATTATGTTATAGCCCAGGGGCTCATATTTGAGTTGCTGTTTATACCGGTGGATTGGGCTGAGGCTATTGAGGAAGGAGGCCTCGTTGGGGGCCCACTATGGTGTGGGGACCCCGGCGCCAGAGAAGGGCGCAGCGACAAGGGGCTGTGGAGAGCCCAGCGCCAGTGTGGGTGCAGAAACAGGGCTGTGGAGAGCTCAGTGAGGACAAGAGGCTGAACTGTAACAAGGCCTCAGGACAGACAATGTTTGAATTCCATCTGCTAGGCTTGGGGCGTGGTAAAGGGGTGGTTTTGGAGCCATGCATTTAGCCCATAAGGCTGAGGGTGTCCCATGAGGCATCCATTTTGAGTGGGACCCAAACAGAGGTCCAAGAACCCACGGGGTTCAGCGGGGTCCAGCAGGACTGTGTCCAGACAAAAAAAACTCAAGGGCAGCCTCCCTATAATATGACGTGGCAGGAGAGGAAAAAGGTGCCTGTTGGGCAAGATTGGCATGGTCACAGAGACCTAGGGGTGTCGCAGCCATCCCTGGGGACCTCATCCCATGATAATTCACCTTAATTGCCCTGTTCGGTGTCTAGGTCTGAAGTTTGTTTCACCATGCAAGGATCAAATGCTCTGCAGCCATCATACGTCTTGTGTGTATGTCATGATAGCTTTGTGTATTATATATCTATAACGGAAATAATCTCTGCTTTCCAGGAGTCATTTGCCAGACCTTTGTGGGCAATGCCAGTAAATTGTCACAGTCAGTTTGAGTTGTCACTGGTCCCCCATAAGTAAAGAACTGAAGCATGGGATGTATTTTTTTTGTTTGCTTACTCTTCTCCTAGCTGGTCTTTCTCTTTCCAGAGCTGCCTGGAGCACCTTGCGCTGTTCTGCCACAGATCCAAACATCATCTTTACAAACTTTAAATCCCTTTATACCATCAGAAACATATTGTATTTTCCAGTGAAACACACCAGGTGCCAAACACAACCCAAATAGTATTTTGTGGAAACAGCATCTTCCAGAGCATGTATTGAATGTGCACAAATTTGTGCTGCTTTTATAAGGCCAACTGCCAGAAGCCTGGTAATGCATTCAGCTCAGAAAAGGATTTGGCATGAGTTGAAATATCGCGCAATATCTCACCATTTGTAAGTAATGGAAAAGGTTCCCCTTTACATACCTATTTAATTATTTTGGTTTTATACATAAATAAAGGGTTCCCTTTTTTTTTCTCTACAGTGACCAATGACCCACTCTACTGGCTCTTCTTATTCTACAGTTCTCTTCAGCTTGACTTCTAGTCTTTGCTTTAGAGGGAGGGAAGCTTTCTTTGGGGCATGAACTGTGAGGCAGTTGGGTGTTTTTATGCTTTCATGTACTTTAAGAGCTTCCCTATCCCCTAGAAGATATTCTCAAATAATTTGCTGCCTTATTTATTTTGCATGCAATCTCTTGATGCAACCAAGGGCTTGTTGTGCTTTTAACTCACTCATGCATATTTTCTTGTCCCTGCAAGGAGCAGTGGCAGAGTGCTTAGGGCATCTTATTATAGTATTACAGACACAAGTTTGGGAGTGACGTCTGAGGGTAAGATTTCAAGTTACCATTAAACTACCTTAAGAGCACTTAAAATGCGAATGATCCCACATGAAGACTCACTAATAAGTGCTAACTGCCCTCTAGGGCCAGACAAGTGCAGCCATGCATTATGTAGCACTACAGACACGTCTGCAGTGCCACACACTGTACATTCAGGTGTTCTTCACCCTGCAAGGTAGTGGTGTGGAGGTCAAAAAACCCATGCAAAAAAAAAAAGCAGAACAGTGCATGCAGTGGTTTTACCAGAGCTTGGCTAGCCAGAGCCACACTCCAAGCAGCAGGATCCTTGGTGCTGCAGCCCCAGGACCTCAGGTAAGGCTTCTGGGGCCAGCACAGTGTTGGTCCCAGTCTCCCCTACCCACCTGGGGTAACCAGTCACGCACCAGAGGACATGTGGCACAGTCATTCCCTGGGGACAAGTAGCAGCAGTTTTTGGCCCTGGGGAAGCAAACATCCATGCTTGTGTGGATGTGGCCTAAATGTCTTATAGTTACTCCACTTCTGGCAAGGGTTATGTTTGAGTTGTTCTGCCCAGCTCAAGTTAGGTTAATTTGTAACAGTTCACCTAAGATAAAATCAGCAATTTGCAGTTCTCCAGTATCCTAGGATACACCACTCCCAGGTGAACTAACTATAATCCAGGACTTTACATACCTGGACTGACAGCTGGGCAGCATTTGAATGGGGAGGGGGTGGGTGAAGTGGGGCAGGAGACCAGGAGTGGAAGGGAGAAAAAGGAAGGGGGAGAGGAGAGGGAGTGTGCAGGGAGCTGCAGGCCTATCATGGGATGAGGGTGGGTGGCCCTTGTCAGTTCCACACACCCCAGATCAAACCCACACTGTCCCCACCAGGTCCTGCAGCTGCCCAGCAGCTCCCTGTGGATGAGGTGGGGAGCTGGGGTGGGCAACAGGTGTTCCTAGCAGCTCCCTGTACACCCAGATCAAGTCCATGTCACCCCCTCCGAGTCCTGAGCTGCCCAGCAGGTCCTCATCTCCTCCCTGCCCCATCCTTCTTCCCCCCACAGGAAACTTCTCGGCAGCCATGAGCACTGGTTGGGGCTGGATCTAGGCATATAGATGTGGCACAGGCTGTAGGGCAACTGAGAGAAGGCAGAGAGGGGGAACCTCCCCCACTGCTGCCACTGCCACTGCCACTCTTGGGCCAATTGGTGTAGCAAAGCAGTGATCTGGGAGTAGAGGGTCCAATGGGAGGGTGTGATTTGGTGGGGCTGTGGGGTAATAGGGGTGACAGGACAGTGATCTGGGCAGTGTGGGAGACTGGGGTGGCAGAGGGTGATCTGGTGGTGGAGAAAGAGACTGATGGAGTGTGGAGGGAGAATCGGTGGGGGGCGGGAGTGGGAATTTGGAGGATAATCAGGGTGGTAGGGGGATGATCCAAGGGTGGAGGGAGCCTATCAGGGGCCAGGGACATGTGATTAAGGGGACAGAAGGGATGACCAGGGAATGGGGGAGAGATCTAAGCAGTGTGGAGGGAGCCCCTTCTCTCCTCCCTCCAGCCTATACTGTGGCTAGAGACTCAGAGAGGGAGGCAGGCATGGAACAGACTTGGCAGCTCCTAGCCATGCCCCTGCTCATCAGCCTTTAAGCAGAGGGTCTGAGCTATGCATGTTAGAGAAGGTATTAACCCTTTATGTGCGACTGCCCACAGCAGGAGCATCTAGGTGTGTGCTTTACTGTGGACTAATTAGCTCCACAGTGTTACAGTCTACACCTCTCCAAGTGTTACAGTCTACATGTGTGCCTATATTAAGGTGCAGTAAACTAATTTACTCCACTGTAGGATAGTACTGCCCTAGACAAGTACTAACCTGCGGTGGAGTACTTAGGTGCACTCAAATGTATGTGTAGACTGTGACCAGGGCTGGCTGGGTCACGTGGGTACTACAGTATAGGGGCTGCCTGGCGGCTAGCCTGCACTGGAGCACCCTCGTGCCCCAGCCAGCTCCTCTGCTGGCCGACACCATGACCTGGAGCCTGGGGTTGACCCCCCACCAGGCTTCTTGCTCTGGATCAACTGCTCCCAGGCACAGCTATTTCACGTGCACCCAGGACCATCCCAGGAACATGTGAAGATGCTGCCGCTGGCAGCAGCTGACTCCAGTGCAAACTGCACCAGTGTTTATTCAGGTGCATTAATATCACATGTAGACACGCCCAGCACATGCTAGCATTAACAGTCTGACATTTGTTAGATTTAGCACCTGCTAATTGGAATATGTACTCTCACCATGACTTGTGATGAAGGCCACATCCAGTCAGCCCACATGCAAAACAGTGGGTAGCTGGTCATCTAGGCTGAAGTCTGAACTGACTAGGCCTGAATGTGAGCCTGGTATGCTGTTGGCTGTAAAAGTTGGCACACCTAACCATATGAAGCTGAGGGCTTTCGCAACCTAGGTGGACCTATTTGGTGAAAATTATATCTTTTCTAGGTTGTTATTTACCCCTATATCTCATGTTCATTTAGTTCCATGGTAGCCAACCTTTTTATCAGGCCTGCCACAAGCTATGTCCAGAAGCACCAAAAGTTAAGCCTCACCCCATCCCCAAGTGATGATCTGCTCCCTAACTTTCTCTCTGTCAAATTTTCCACTCTGTTCCCACCCCGCTCTGCTCCACATCCCATCCCTATCACTTGCTCCCTGCTTTATCCCCAATTTGTCACATGCCAGACAGAGTGGCAGCTCATGTCACTTGTAATGCCCATGCCAGGGGTTGGCCACTTCTGCTTTAGCGGGATACGCTCTCTATGCTTGATTGTTAACATCCTCTATCTGTAGCTTTTCTTGAGTGCTGAAAACTCTCTTTCTGGTGCTACATTGGCTTAATTAAAATTCATAAATGACCCAGTTGCTGTCAGGTCAGTCCTCTGCTACAACCTTATCCATTGCTCATATGAAGGAATTCTTCTGAGCTAATGGAGCTCCTGTTGTCATCTGTTCTGTGCTCTGCATACCCTGCCAGTGTGTGCACACTTGTGCGAAGTGATGTAATTCATTGCATTCCTTGCAGGTTTCTTTCTCCTTTTGCTGGGCATTTGCTTGGTTTGGCTGATTGGCACAGCGTGTGCAGCAGCTTCATGTGCTGTTCCTGCTTGACACTGACTTTGTGCTCTGCCTTTCTGCCTCAGATCTCTTTTCTTGTAATATTCTGGATTTTTGTATCATGTCTAAAGAGACAAAACACATCCACCTTCTACAAGCTTCATTCTTCACTGGGTGAATTCTGTGCCTTAGGAATTTCTAATGGTTTTGTCCAGGGTTGATTCTGGGTCTTCATCCCTTCTTTCTGAGTTTTCCAATCTGGTCCCTCTTTGGGATTTGGTTTCTCCAACCAAAAATAAGAGAGAGATTTTTTTTAAGCATAGGCCCGGTAGACATTCTTCTATAGTTTAGGCTTGTTTTTGCTCCATCTACTTAAAACTACGTTTACTTTATGTTCCATTTCTCACAGAGTGCCATACTTCTCAAATTCCTGTAATACAGTCTTAGAGTTAGTTTTGTCTTCCTGAGTTTACTAAAAACTTTGTCAAACACATCAGGTTCATCACAACTGGCTATTGTCAATAACCAAATCACCTTATGGTTGCTTACCTTTTTGCTGGCACTCATGACTTGCAAATATAGAGTGATGTGCTGTTTAAACTCTTCTAGTGACTTTCCACCTATCTAGACAGTAGTTTCAGTTATAGTGAAGCCATTTGCTGCTCCTCCTCATTAGGTCTTTTTTTTCTTTCTCTCTATTAACTCCTGGTGTCATATTGTGCTCAGTAATCACTCTCAGCTGAATGTAAGTCTAGATGCAGTTTATTCAGTGAGCTTTGTGTACCTGAACAAAAGTTTCTGCAGCCCTCCCAGACCTCATGTCTTTGAAATAAAGCTATTTAAAGGCACCATCTCTACTACCTCAGTGGCTATTTCTATGAGATACTTTACTGCGCAGTAGACTATTGCACAGTAAAGCATCACTGTGTAACCATGCACTTAAACTACTGCACAGTAAATTAGTCTACTATGCAGTTAGTTTGTACCTGTAAATACAGGTACTAAACTAACTGAGCAGTAGATACTGCACAGTAGGGCTCATGTAGATGCAGACCAGGAACAAATTTGCTCTTGGTCAGCCACACCAGCAGGGAGCCCGGTCCTGGTGCTTCTCAGCTTCTGGCTCCCCCCCAAGAGCCCATCAGTGTGGGGGTCAGGTCCATCTCTGCCCCACCCTGTCCTGGCACTGCAGGGATCCTGGCTCCCCACAGGAGCAGGGAGTTGGGCAGTGCCAGGACAGGGGAGCTCGTCTTTCCTCACACAGCCAGGGGTTGGGCAGGAATTGTCCTTGGGGGGCGGGGGGCAGCTGGCACCAAGCCCCCACCTGGGTGGGATAGCTCCCAGCCACCCATGGCTGAGTGGGGAATCCCTGCCTAGCTGGGAGCTCACTGCCAGCTTCCCCACCAGTCAACTGGGGCAGGGGGCTGGGAAAGAGGCCCAGCCTCCGCCGCAGCGGGGGAGGGGGGCTGGAAAAGAGCCCCAGCCTCTGCAGCTCTTTCCCAGCCCCCTACCCCAGTTGGCCACCTGAGGCAGGGGGCTAGGAAAGAGCTGCAGAGGAGGGAATATATCCCCAGGCCCCTGCCCCAATTAGCTGGTGGGGCAGGAGGCTAGGGAAGAGCTGCAGAGGAAAATTAACACTTTTGCAACCCAGCCCTGGGGCTCCAGGATGGGAAACAGCTGTCTCCTTGCCCCCCTGGAGCCCAGGCCTGACCCCAGTGTTCCCTGGCACCTGGGAAAGCTTATAGCTCCCCCTGGCTGCCATATGGCAGGAGAGATGGATAGGCCTTTCTCTGCTTTGAACTGCTCCCATTGGGAGCAAATTTGCTCCCAACAGGTGCACATGTAGACATGCTCTCACTGAAAGCTAGCTTCACAGAAGTTTACTGCTCAGTACGCTTTCTGTGATTAACTGCATGTGTAGATGTGCCCAGTGGGCAAACTTCAACTTCATTAACTTGGAGAGAAAGCTATTTAGCTATAGAGAATGTTACAACCTAAGGCAGACCCTATGATGCTTAAGGCAGACCCTAAAATTTTCTGAGAAGGAGAAGCAAGCTGAAGATAATGCTATTTAAGCAGCAGTATTCACATCTTCTGTTTCCAGGTAATCTTTTCCATAATCTCTCCTCTGGATGACCAGAAAAGCTTACAGAATTTGATGAGGTGGGTAGATAAATCACTTCAAATTGTTGGATGTCTTTATGCTTCTGTGCCAGGGAGAGAAGGCCTTCCGGCATGGGAAGTACTAAAATTTTGAAAAGGGGGGGATGCAGATAGTGTGGTGCATCATCAAATATAAAATAACACATTTTTATCCAGTTAAAAAGTGGAGAAGAAACTAGAAACTGTACTAATACTCCAGGGGCTTAGGACTGAATTATTCAGTTTAAAATTGAAGCAAAAACAAATATAACTTCATTGGAATGAGTTAAAAACAATCTGTGAAATAGGAGGTTCAGGAGCTGCTAACATACAGCAGAATTACAAAACAAAGACTAGTTTGATAGCATCAAGACCATTAAAAATAAGAGAGGGGCATTAACACCCAGAGTGAAGCATTTGGAAGGAATCAAGTAGATTATAATGATCCATGAAGTCAATTGACTCCCATAGCACTGCCTGACTAGAAATACTGCTGCTACTGCCACGCAGTTGGTTTTAAACTTTGGGTTGGGATGGAACCAAAGGGGGCTGCAGCTACACCACCGCCCTCACTGCCTTGGTGACATGCCTGCTGGCCATGCTGCTGCTTACAGCATGGGGTGAGCACCTTCTCAACATGGCCCCACTGTTCCCTGCTTCCCTGCCCTCGGTGCCTCCTCAGCCCAGCAGGCATGACCCAGTGCAGCCACAGGGAGTTTGTAGTCTCTCCGTGCAGCCCCACTGTTCCCAACTGTGCTGGGTTGCACTCGCTGGGATGCACAGGCACTGAGGAAGGGAAGCAGGGTAAAGCCAGGAACGGCAAGCAGCCAGCGTTCCCTGCTGCTCTGCTTCCCTCCCCTGGGTGCCTCTCCAGCCTGACCTGCACTGCCCTGGCGACACCTCCCTATGCATGCCGCTGCTTGCAGCACGGAGCTCCCAACCTCTCTGCCCAGCAGTTATTGTGATTCCTATTTGAATTTGTCATGGTTGGGGGCGGCGGGGGGGCAGTAGAGTGAGGCTGGTACATATCCCTATTAATTCCATGTAATAATGGATTTGCTTTATGTGAATTCACTTTATCTGAGGGGGTTTTTGGACTACAGCCCTCGCATAAAGAGAGACCCAAGTGTATTTCCCTCTATTTGGCACTGGTGAGGCCACATCTGGAGTCCCATGTCAAGTTTTGGGCCACCCACTACAGAAGGGATGTGGACAAACTAGAGAAAATCTAGCAGAGGGCAACAAAAATGGTTGGAGGGCTGGGGCACATGACGTATGAGGAGAGGCTGAGGGAACTGGGCTTATTTAGTCTGGAGAAGAGAAGACTGAGAGGGGATTTAATAGCATCCTACAACTACCTGAAGGATGGTTCCAAAGAGGATGGAGCTAGACTGTTCTCAGTGGTGGCAGATGCCAGAACAAGAAGCAATGGCCTCCAGTTGCAGCAAGGAAATTTTAGGTTAGATATTAGGCAAACCTTTCTCCCTAGGAGAGTAGTAAAGGAACAGGCTACCTAGAGAGGTTATAGAATCTCCCACTTAGAAGTTCTTAAGATCTGGCTAGACAAATTCTTGTCTGGGATGATCTGTTTGGAGATGGTCCTGCTTTGAGTAGGTGGTAGGACTAGATGACCTCCTGAGGTCCCTTTCAACCCTCATTTTCTATGATTCTATGATTATTCTTATTGGGAACAGAGAAACTTCCTTACATTCTATACAAGAAATATCAATGAGGGCTGCTGACATTTTTTTTCATTTGCAATCTAAAATGGTTTCACCTCAAAAAGCATCAAGGTCACATGGGTAATATTCATTGGCAACCTGCAATTGAGCATGTTTGCCTGATATGATTTTTTAAGTACAGTACTTTCAAAGAGTTTAATGATAAGCTTCTAAACTAATTCCTCTAGTTTTAGAGGTACTATTGCAGGGGGGGAGAGGGAGAAGGGATGGAATTCATCTTCCATCCTGATCTATACAGCAGAGTTTATACTCTTAAAGCAAGGTTTCTGGATAGATATCAAATATAGAAAGGTCATATTCATGTGATGTTTTGAATATTTAAACAAAGATTCCACTAAACAAAATTATGCTGCTAATCCGAGAAGATTTTTGGCTCATCACTTACAGACTGTTGAAAGAGACATTCCTGTGGTTTTAGACCATGTACTCTCTATAGTGAATGAACTCATGGTTAGAGACAGGTGGGCTTTTGGGTTGTTTTTTTTTGGAAGGTGTGAATAGTTTAATCATTAAGATATAATATTTTCCATTCTGATCAGGTGTCTTAGGCCATACTCTTAAGTTCCTAATAAGTAAAAGGCCAGATTTCCATTTTAATCAGACTACCCATATACTTACATTTTCCCCCAAACCTCATTGTAATCATAGTAAATGTTGGATATACACCTACAATATGTATGGGGCCTAAGCTTTTTATCTTCAGTCAATAAAACCTTTCTGAGTCTATCTGAGACTATTTTTGTCTTCAACTAAGACAGTGAAAAGCCATCCCATTTCTTAGAGGCACAGCAGGGCAGTCATGACCAGGGATCCTGGTTTTCTTTGATAAAAAATATCACAAATTCTCTGACAAAAAATCACAAATTCTCTGATAAAACCCTCAAAATCTGTTATTAAAATTAAAAGCCCCCTGCAGCTCCCCCTAGCCCTGCTGGTGCCCCTCACTCACCCCCAAAGCCATCTCAACCCTGCTGGTGCCCCTCACTGCCCCAACAACAGCCTCCCACCCTACTCATGCCTCTTGCTCCCACCCACAGCCCCTAACCTCTGGCTCTCCTGGAGGCGGCCCCCAGATGCCAGAGCTATAGGGCCAGGGACTCAAGTCTGCAGCTCCCTGCCCCACAACAGCAGGCAGCTGCAGCAGAAGCATCATGGAGCCAGCTTCCCCACTGCTCTGCCTGCTCAGGTGGGGGCAGGGATAGCTCCTGGCCCCCCAGCCATGACCCGCAACCCCCCAGCCCTGCTAGAGGGGACCCCTGCAAGCCCCACTTACCTCAGGCTCCAGGAGTGAAGAGTGAAGCTGAGCTGAACTGAGCTGAGTGGAGCTGTGGCTGACTGAGAGCTTCAGGCCCTGCTCTTCCCACTCTGGGCAGGGCTGGGGTTTCCCACTCTGTTTGCAAACAGCTCTTGCAAGCTGGAGCTCAACCAGCCTGCAGAGCTGTTTGCAAAAGCAGAGAATCCATGGGTTTCTCTGCTAAAAGAAGAAATCTGCATTTTCTCTGAAAAAAGGGGAAACCTGTGGTTTTCTCTTTTTCTGTGGGAAACAGAAAACCAGGATCCCTGGTCACGACACAAGGGGTAGTGTGGGCTGCCATTGTGCTGATGGTGACAGCGTGGTCAGCTGCCACCTCAACAGTTTTTGCAGCACCCAGGTCTGCTGCCCATGTCACCCCCTCTCTAAATGATATTAATGCCCATTTCTCTAGGGTATTCACATTGTAGACCTCTCTGTGGCAGCTATATGCAGTACGGACATAACTTTATTGAACACTATGCCCTAATGACACCTTACAGAGCCAATGGAGTTTTTTTTAAGTCCAGAGATATTACATAATCTGTCCTTAAATGAAACTCCAAGTCTTTAATGCCTTTTAGTCAGGTAATTTTTGGGACTCATTCAGAATGGCAGGTAGAGATCTATATATACATATATATGTGCACATACATACCTACACAATACATGCAATCAATCATTCAAAGATTTTAGAAGTGTATTATTTACTTCTATAGTAACAGAAGTTCATTGAGATGTGACCTGTCATCGTTCCCCTCTGCTTTGGGGGTCCTTCACACGTCAGATTCTGTAGAGAAAGAGGTGAATAGTGCTTGCGACAGCACCATTTTTTATGTCTTTAGTATGGGAATATGATGGCAGTCACAGTATACATGTATGTGTGTGCACCGTCAATGAACATTACTGGCCAAATCCAATCTGAAAGTATGGGGAACACCTAGACCTAATGGGAAAAATACATATGATCATTGCCTTTTGAAGAATTGAAATTACTGTAGATACTGGTAACTATATCTTTTCAGATTACTACAGCAGAATTTGGCATGCTGACAACATAAAGAAAGATAGGATCACTTCTAGAATTGCTTGGAAAAATGAAAAAAATCATGACAATTTTTCAATTTTAGTTTAGTTTTTTGAAACCAAGACAATTTTTTTGATGATCAAAAATTTTAATGTGTTTTATAACTGGTAGAATCTGACACCAAATGAAAACTGATGTAATATATATGGTAATTTTAATCCAAAATTGAAATTCTAATATGAGAATTATTGAACATTTAAAATATTAAAACATTTGACCAGCTCTATATATTTCAAGCTGGCATTTGATTTGGTTCAGTATTACAATGAAGTACAATTCCCTGCCCTATAAGGATGTCACTATTTGTCAAACATTTTTCTTTTTACTGTGAAAATACTGCTGAAGTTCTCTGGAGTTAGCTAGCTTCTCCAGTTTCTAAAGGAGATAGTTTAATATAAAATTAGATAGTGCAGTGCTAAGGCTACAATAGGAAGTATTTATATGTGGTGGGTTTGCCTATCTTCACCCAGTTCCTTGGGCTTAGAGAATTGCCAAGCGATTGATGGGGAAAACCCACCAACCAGAGACCAGCAGGGGAGGAGCCTCGGGAGGAGTCCTCCCCACCCCTATGTCAGGGTGAGGCAAAGAATGGAACTATATGAAGACTGTGCTCCACCTTCCCACAATTGACCAGTCTTCAATCTTGGGGCAGAGCCCCAAAAGGGTATATAAGGAGCTGCATGCATAGCATGTGGAGGAGATGACAAGGAACAGAGAAGAAAGAAGAAACTGGGGTTGAGGAAGAGCTAGGGAAGAGCTACCCAGGGGGCATTTCCAGTTGCCCTGAAGATCTCAAAGACTCTGCCATCGGACAGCAACAGCAGATGGCCACATCCCCAACCCCTTGCTGCAAGAGAGCACGGTGAGCCGGTGCAGTTGTTGCTGCACAGAGGGTCCAAGAGGGACTGGGACCGGGACCTTGGGAGCCACTCAAGGTAGCTTGGGTCTCCAGCCCCAGCATGAGGCTGGCACTGGTGCAGATACCACTGCATGGTAAGTCATTGATGGGCCAAGGGCCCTTGCGGGGGACAGGGGCAGGTTTGGGCCCCATTCCCAACTGCTGGGCGCAAGGGCCTGTGGGCAGTGCAGGCTCTGCTGTGTGGCGGGCCTGTACTGGAGCCCCAACCCTGGGCACACACAAGGCAGCCCAGGCCCACAACCTGCTGAGAAGGCTGAGCCGTCCGGCCATGTGAATGAGCCACACACCCCATGATGGGACTGAGACAGAGCACCCACTACAAGACCCGTTTGCCTAGCTGGGGATGAAACATCAGGAACCTTTGCTGGACCCCTACTCACTGGGAAGCATGAGGTCTTAGGCTAGAGGTTCCCCACCAGGGAGGGACATGGTGGATAGCCCCATCACAGGGGGTTTATGCTAGAGAAAGAGACTCCTCTAGAAGAGGGGGGTATTCAGGATTGCCATATATTTTGGAGTGTTTATTAATTGCTTGCTGCGTCTCATATTTTTGAGTGTTTTTTGACTGTTTGTTGTGCTTTATACTTTGGGGTGCTTACATATCGACTGCTGGGACATACTTACCCTCTAGGGATCCATGAACTAGGTTTCTCTCATGGGTCTTGGGGACTGCCATATTTACCAGTTCTGTTATTTGCTGACTTGAATATATTATATGTAAATATTTATCTTTATCATCTATTCAGTTACTTTATCCCTTCCCATTTTATTCTGCACCTGAATAATCCATGTATATACTTAAGCTACTGTGTCCTGGTCTTCCTCTATAGAGACACCAGAGAAGGGGAAACTGTGAGGAAACTGCAGTTTCCATCTCCAGCACGTACACCCTGCTGATCATCCCCTTCTATTGGAGAGGGGAGTACACGCTCCGGTACACTCGAGTTATATATAGTTTATTTCTTAGCTTAGTTTATCTGACAATCCTGCAGCATGCTACAATGCTCAGCTTTATGTTTCTTTGCTACACATAAAATTGAACATTGTAAATTCCTTTACTATACAAGGGTTGTAGAATTCATCAGGCCCTGTGGGTTAAATGAGTGGCTCTGAGCTGGCCCTCAGCACAGCTGGTAGTGTACACTCCAGACAGACCCATAGCACCAGCAGCGAAGTGTAGAGGGCGCACGGGGTGCATGTACACCACCTGAGAGTGCTGGTGCACCCCCTGACCAGCCACGCTCACTCCTCTAGGTGATGGGCAGGGGGGCAGGCAGGAGTGCCAGTGTCCCCACTGCAAGTGCTGGCCAGGAAGTGGAGCACCGTTGCACTCCCAGAAGTGACTGCAGCCACTCTCAGAAGCAGCCACATCCACTTCTGGAAGTGGCTGCAGTGATTGGCTGCAATGATCAGCCGTCTCATGATCAGCCGTGGGGGATCCCTCCCCCCGGTCGGCGAGATCGGTTTTGGGGGGACACCACCCTGGTCACTGACTGGTTGCTGGGGGGCACGTGCCCCCCCGCCCCCGAATAAGGTGGCACCAGTCACCTATGCATAGCACAGTGGCAGCATGCACTCCAGACCAGCCCCAAACGCAGCTGGCAGCATGTGTTCTGGACCAGCCTCACACACTACCCACGACATACACCAGGCTGGCCTCACACTCCCTGTGCAGCATGTGGGGCCAATCCAGTGTGCACCACCATGGTGCACAGGTCCAATCCAAGAACCACAGGGGCCAGAGGATAGGCCTCTATGGGCTAGATCCAGTCCACAGACCACATCTTTAATATTGTGCTTTATACTTTTAAGGGCTCTTTTAATTTTATTATTCTTCTAGTTAGAAGTTTGTTTGAAAGAGTTATTGAAAAAATCTACAAATGTGTGTGTTCAACATTAACTGCCAAAGTATTGAAATCTAGATTCCTGGATGTATAGGTTGTACCCCAACAATGTAAAAATATTAGTGCTCAAAATATAGGTTCATTAAAAAAAAAACAGATGATAACACATTATTATGCTTCTACTCTGTGTGTGTGTGCGCGTGCGCGCACGCATGCACACGCACATGAATACATATGTATAGAGAGTAGTAATTTTATCAGATTATAAAAAGAATGTACTTGTAAAATGAGTTGAAGTATAAACTCTGATAGGAAATTCACTCCATAGCAGCTGCCAGAGGAAAAGCAGGATAGTACCTTACAAACTAACTGGTCCAAAGAGGTATGAGCTTTCATAGGCAGCAACCCACTTCATCAGATGCTAGGAAAAGATTGCATCTGACTTCCAGACTGCAGTCACAGTCCATTCCTAGCATCTGACAACGTAGGCTGTTGCCTATGAAAGCATGCCTCTTTGAACCAGTTAATCTCTAAGGCTGCATACAGATGTGAACCCCCCCCCCCCCCCTACACATGACTTCACTTTCAGCTCAGTGCACCCCTGTGTTCAGTGCACCACATGCCCAGAAGAGGCATTGCATTAGTTTGACCCTGCTCATCCAACATCTGTACAGACTGTGCGCTTTGGGGGGAGCGGGGGGGGTGCTTTTATCTAATTGAATCAGCTATTAGATAAATGTGCCAAAAAGCCCCACTGAACCACCTGATCTATACAGATGCTGCGGAGCCAGGTCAAATTAACATGCTTCCTCTTCCATTAAAGCATTGTTGTTGTTTTGTTTTTTTTGGGGGGGGGGGGGGGGGGTTTTTGTGGGGGGGGGGGGGGGGTCACAACTCATTGACCTAAGGTGTTACCCTGCCTAAACTTTTGCCCAACTTCCGAATAACACAGCTAACCACCTCTGTGTCCATAGAAGCTGTTATCACTGCAAAGAAACAATTGTACTCCTCCACTTGTACTTCCATATCAAGCTAGTGTCATCCTCAGAATTTTATTTCCACTTTCTGTACTGGTCACAGCTCACTTTTATCTGGGTGAAAGAAAATAGCTCAAGTGGTTAGCATGTTGAGTTGCTGAGGTGGGTTTACCAGGTAAAGACTCTAATTGAATTTTTTATTATTATTATTATTATTATTATTATTTAGGAAGAGACAATCCCATAACAATGCCTGGGATTAAACTGTAGTCTGTATGACTGCCAGAGCCTCTGCACTGGTGTGACTTTGGAACCCAGGGGGTAAATGTTGTGGCTGCTTTCCCCTGCATCCCTTTGCCCACCACTGAATTTGGGGTGTACAGTTGCTCCTGGCAACTCAAACTGGTGACAAGGGAAATGGGGGAATGAGCAGTGCCAGTGTTCAACTGTTGCAGCTTCCTGAGCCTGACGAAGGGTTTTTGAACCCGAAAGCTTGCTTAATAACTATTCTCCAACCATTTGGGTTGGTCTAATAAAAGATATCAAATTCACCCAAGGAACCTTGTCTGCCAGTATTCACCCCCTGCATTGCAGAGCTGCACTAACAGCAACTCCAGAAACCATGCTGACAAGCCACTGCTATAGCATCAAAGGTGAGTTGTCTGACCTGCAAAAAACCTCATGGGTGGGATCTGGCCTCCAGGCAAGTTGGCCAGCCCCATCCTAAAGCATATGTTATGATTAAGGCTTTTCTGCTGTGAATCACTAGATTCAGTAAAGTATAGGCAATGATCTTTAGAAACAAATTAAAAGTTAAAGCAAAGCCAGCTAAGTTAGTATGGGATGAAGCCCATCATTATAAATCTACATCAGTTGATGTCTTCTACTGAAAGTCAAACCAGTTCATCTCCATATCTGGGTCTCAGTCTGTTTGGCTTGACCCATGCATGCTTCCCTGTCAAGGTCATGCCCAATGGGGAACTTATTTGGTTTTGGTATAAAATGCTGTCTGATCTTTCCCAGCAATTGGCCCACTCCATTGCTGCCCAGCATCCCCAATCTCTTCTAAGTGTTTGTGGGCTACATATATAAACAGTTTATGACTTTTACACCTCTTTAGCCTCCACCTTTGCTGCTCCCCTTCAAGCCAGCAGCTCCCCTCCCTTTCTCTAGTGGGCTGTCAGGCTGGGCCTGAGGACTCCTGGCTCCAAGTTTTCTTTTTCTTGGTGGTTTTGTGACAATATTGTGGGGATTGCCATTTTTCTGGGGTTTGCAGAAACCGCTTATTTCACAGTTTCCACAAAAAATGTGAAATTGCATGTAGGGTACATCCCTATCTATGAGGAGAGGCTGAGGAAACTGGGCTTAGTTAGTTTGCAGAAGAGAAGACTGAGTGGGGGGATTTAATTGCAACCTTCAATTAGCTGAAGGGAGGTTTGAAAGAGGATGGAGCTGGACTGTTCTCAGTGATGGCAGATGACAGAACGAGGAGCAATGGTCTCAAGTTGCAGCAAGGGAAGTTTAGGTTAGATATTAGGAAAAACTTTCTCACTAGGAGGCTACTAAAGCACTGTAACAGGCTACACAAAGAGGTTGCAGAATCTCCATCCTTTGAGGTTTTTAAGACCTGGCTAGACAAAGCTTTGGCTGGTATGATACAGTTGGGGGTGGTCCTGCTTTGAGCAGAAGGTTGGACTAGATGATCTCCTGAAGTCCCTTCCAACCCTAATTTTATATGATTCTGTGATTCTTTCTGATCCATTCCTGTTAGATGATTCTGCTAGATTAGTAGACTTATGCCAAAATTGTATGGCACCTCCATACAAAGAATATGGAAAATACAAATAATATGTTTAAAAAAACAATGAATTTGGGTTGCTTTTCTTCTTACTGGTATGAGTTTTTACTTTTGCTTTTCTCTTTACTGGTATGTGTTTTTTGTTAATAGTAATGTTATTACCATAATGCTTTTAAGGTAGTGGTAACGTACCTATCTATCATATTTTGGTCTGTAACTCAGCATCTTTATTGTAAGCATTTATGGAATTCAAAATATGTATGTCGCAGGACACGTCGGTGCTCTGCTCCTAGAGAGGAGGAACTGCCAGGGAGAGAGCCCTGGCAGGACACTAACGAGCACAGCTGCGGGTTGCCGGGGCAACTAAGGAGAGTCAGCTGGCCAGAAGGGGGCAGGGCCTGGCCCTTATAAAACCGAGGGCGGAAGCCAGGCTAGCAGTTCCCTGCCAGCAGTCACAGAGGCAGGAGCTCCTGGAGCTAGGAGGCGAGCACTGTAGGAACTGCTTGAGCTGAGTGAAGGAGGGCAGCTCGAAGAGGTTTGAGCACCATGGTTTAGCCAGACGACGTTGAATTAAGTTGTGGCCAAGAGGCTTGTGTTTGGTTGTGGTTGTTTATTACACCGGTGGTTTGGGTGAGGCTGTAGGGGTTGGAGGAGGCCTCATAGGGGGCTCACAGTAGAGTGGGGCCCCTGGCACCAGTGAGGGCGCACTAAGCCCTGAGAGTTGCAGGGCAGAGTTGTGGGGTCAGTTAAGCTCAGAGAGGAGTGGCTGAACCCCAAGGGACCCACAGGGGTGTGGGGCCCTAGCACCAGTGAGGGCGCAGCATACTCAGAGGGAACCCCAGTGGTGTGGGAACCCTGGCACTAGTGAGGGCGCAGTATCCTTAAAGGGGCCTCACGGCGGAGCGTGAGGACCCTGGCGCCCAAGGGGGGCGCAGCAAGCCCCAGAGGGGGGCCGTATTATTAGGAACCCAAGAGTGGGTGTAGCAAGCCCCAGAGAGGGGGCAGTATTGTTGAGGAGCCCTAGCGTGGGCACAGCAAGTCCCAGAGAAGGGGGACTATTGAGAAGCCCAGGAGGGGCGTAGCAAGCCCGGGTAGTAGGCTAGTGCTGCAATAGACCTCAGACAGGGGCAGGGTGCTGCGGTGGACCCCAATGAAAGGGGTTAGCAGTACAGAGCCCAGGAGAAGGGCAAAGTGTGGTGGTGGTCCCCGGCAAAAGGGGATAGCAGCACGGTGCGCCCGGAGGAGGGAGGTTAGCAGTGCCGTGGGCCTAAGAGATCGGAGGGCGTGGTAATAAGTCCCAGAGTGGATAAGGGTCCCTGAAAGGGACGACACTTTAGAGAAGGCCTAAAGTCGGCCTCGAGAGCCCCAAGAGAGGGGCAGTATATATGAGAGAGAGAGAGAGCCCGGAGTGGGCACAGAGAGGGGGAGCCCAGGAGGGGGCGCTTCCATAGAGCGTACGGAGTAGGCCCGAGGGAGCGGGCGAGTTGATTTGTGACAGGACAACATCCAGAACATCTGCGAGGCTTGGGGTGTGGTGTTAGGGATTGGTAGGAGCCAAGCATGGCCCTAAGGCTAGGATGCCTGGGGAGCACCTGTTGTACAGGGAGACCCCGGGGGGGGGGTCCAGGAGAACACGGGGGACCACGGGGACGGAGGTCCCGATTAGCCGTGCCCAAGGAGGTATAAGGCAGCCTCCCGAACTTACTGAACATCAAAGACGTGGCGGGCGAGAATAAGAGGGTGCCCTTGGGCTGGACTTGACACGGTGAGAGGGACCTCAGGGAGATCACGGCCCTCCTGTGGGACCCCGCCGTGACAATGTATAAATGAGCAGCAAGTGAAAAGGCAAGAATTGGGTAGTTTATGGGTTAGTGCTCAAAATGAGTTAAAAATTCTATTGCTTAAAAATACAATTTTGAAAATTTGCGTATGAGCTCAGCCGAATTTGTATTCTGCTCTCTTTAATTAGCACTTGTGTATTCAGCTGTAATGACCTTCAAAATAAAATAAATATGAACTGCTAGTGAAATGCTATGTTCATGACTTTCTAAGTAATATCTAAGCTTAATTCGCTTTCAGTGTATATGATTAATTATAGATTGTCAATGTGCAATGCTTGACCTTTCTATTTCATCACCCATTATCTGCATTAAAACAGACATCTAAAAAATAGATTATGACAAAATATATGGCAAAAGAGATTTTTTTTTTTTTAATCTATATCCGACATTTTATCTATGTGGGTGGTGATGTTCCTGTGAAATACTTTACCTACAAGCTCAGTTGTTATTTGCCTTGGTGATTTAGTCAGATAGATGCTTTATCTGTTATAATTTTCAGTGTTGAATTCTCAGGAACAACTTTCAGGGAGATTCCAGTGTAATTCAGCATACATCATGGAAACAGATACTATTGATCTTTTCCAGCCATAAACACGACATGACAATATAAAAAATGCTGACATACGTGGATAACCAATGAATACTTCATTTATTTCTTTTGCCATTCCAAAGCACACATGCTTTCAGTAGAATTTTGTTCTATTTCTAGTCCTTTAAATTGCTTTTTGGGCAATTACTGCCAATTCTGCCTACTTAAATCCCTTGACATTTCTATTAGATATCATATATTCTTTAGTTCTTACCCTAATCTCCAGTGTTAATTTATAGCGTTAAACAACTGCATTCCGCCCTAGACAGAACAGCATTTCAGTGGACAATGAGGTCACTGCATGTGTGAATGCACACACGCACAGACTTATCATATATGTGTATTTATGTTTAAGATATCACATCAGTAGGTAAAAGGAAATGTAGAATTCTGGTTAACCATGACAGCAACTGTCAACCAAAAATGACTTTTTTAAAAGACTGTTTGCCTTAGAGTTCACACTTCTCTTTATTTGTCTCCCAGCTCTAATTTGTCTCTCTTCTCTCATTGATACAAGGAACCAACCAATCATATCTTAAGGTACGGGGCGTATTATTAATACTGTGAAAATTACAAACAATAGGCATTTAGAATTTTCAAAGTTGTGCCCAATCTGTTGAATTTCAAGAAAGAGACTAGATCACTGGTCTCTTATGTTAATTGTTTACTGTGCTACAAAAAACTTAGACCTGTACAATTTAAATGCATTACAAAGAACAGAATCTTCGTGCTTTTAAATTAACACAACTGCATTGTTTATCTGCAGAGTGTATACCAAAAAAATTTAAGGAAAAAAGGAGAGGGAATCTATGCCTTGGTAAATCAACATTTGATAATCCATTGGATTTGAAATAATCACCATGAAGATCAACAAGAAGAGCATTAATATTGTCCAAAAGGTGAGCACTGTTTTCTGTAGTGTTGGTACCATTTCCCCAGGATTTTAACAGAGATCACAAATTCACTTTCTGAACAGCTGTTCTTGTGTTAATGACTTTTGGTCACTCTAGGAATGACTCTATGAATTCACATTCATACCAGGACCTAGAGCTTCACTATCTGTAATACATTTAGCCAAAACTTCTTAAGAAATATATGTATTTCAGAATCCAAAGATATATCATTCATCCCTTTGTCTCTGCCTTGCAGCCAATTCCCATCAGGTACCACTGCTCTTAGCTAACATTCAAAAACTACAAAAGGCTTGGCATTTCAATAAAAATGTCGCAGTGGCTCTTTTCTCTTTTGTTCAAGCTTGGTTCCACTTTTTCTTTAGTCTGAGGCTGGCAGTATTATGCAGAAATCTAAAGCTCTCAGGAAATCTTCCTCCTTGCTGCTCTCTTTCTGTGCTCCCCTGGAGTTACTTTTCTGAAACCGAGCAGAGGGCACACAGTGGCACTGCATTCCTTATCTGCTCCCATTGCTCTGCTTTACCTTTTAAAAATTCACTTACCATCACAATACAACACTTCCCAGTAAGAAACCACCTCCTATGCTGAAAAATAAATTAAACATGTAGAGCAAAATTTGGATCCCTTGCTCATTTGAATTGGTGCCTTTTTCAATGAGGAATTCTAGTGATTTCAAAGGGCCAAACTGTAGAGCAGGTGTTAGCAACCTATAATATCCACGAAGCCCAGATATTGGTGGCAATTTGGTAGCAGGGAGCTTCTACAGAAATAGAGAATTTGCAGAGGAGGCAGCAGGGCAATGGGGAAGAGTGATGGCAGCAGCAGCAGGGTCAGAAGTATTGACCACCATGGACTGAGCAGCATTATTTTGGCCTGCTGCTCCTAAAGGTTCATAGATTGTAGAGTCGGAAGGGACCACAATGGATCATCGTGTCTGACCCCCTGCCCTTGGCAGGAAAGAGGACCAAGGTCAGATGACCTCAGCCAGGTGACTATCTAGCCTCCAGCCAGGTGACTATCTAGCCTATCTAGGTTGCTGACCTTTGTTGTAAAGCTCTTACTTGCATTTACTCAGATATTCTTTTTGGGTTTGATACAGTGTAAGGGATGTCTCTGCAGTCTGATCAGGTGTTCCCAAGCCATAGAAATTGATGCCTTAATAATGAAAGATGGTCCAGTGAGTAAACAATAGCCTAGTTTTAGGAAACAGAAACTGTGGACAAACATACCATTAAATAAGGTAATGGTTTCACCTGTCCACTCCTATACCAGTAGATGGGCAACCATCAATTCTCTGGACCATGGCGTACACATAAGAGGTCTAGTCAGGTGCCTGAATCCACTTGTGGATGGATGACAAGCCCAATTCAAGAGCTTGTCACAAGTTTCACAGATCCAATACACTGGAGGTAAACTACCAAATAACTTTTAAACCTGAATAAAACAGGTTTAACATGACAACCCTTTACCTTCTACTTAGAGCAGAGCATAGTGAACAGATGAAACGGTTAAGAAGGATCAGCTATGAAGTGCCATAATTTTGTAAATAGTTTAACTATTCTGTCCATGTCCATAGGTTCAATTCCTTACCTGGCTATATGTATCCAATGTAACTTCTAGCAGGTCACTCAGGGAGGGCCTGATTTTTTTTTTTTTTTTTTTTTTCACCGTATTTAACTGACTAAAAATGCATATGGTATCTAAATACATTTAAAAGAAACTTCTAGGAGGTAGGCACATCATTCCCTTTGATTGGAGCATTAGGGACGTAACTGCCTATCAAAAATCTGCCCCATAAGCTGAACTTCAGTTCCCCATTTGTGGGATGGAGGTGGCAATATTGCTTTGTAAGGGAGTTGTAAGAATAAATCCATTAAAGAGGTGCTCACATATTCAGACTATGGTACTTACAACAGATTAATGCTGCCCCTCAATGTTTGTACTAAATTGGGTTTAATGCCTCTAATATCCTAACTGGCAGAAATTAAATACATATTGGTTGCATCTACACGTACCGATGTAAGGTGCATTAAGGGTGTGGGTCTACATGTTTGCACCATTAATGCACCTTAAAAATGGCAATTTTAGGTTATCCATGCCTAAATTTGATACCTGCAAAAGCAAATTTAGGCACAAATAGCTAAAGTGCCTTAATGCACATGTAGACACACTAAGGTGCGTTAATGCTGTATATGTCAACTGACTCGGAACTAACTTTAGTTCCATGTCAGTCTGCACACTACATTAATGCACCTTACTGGGTGCGTGTGTAGACACACTCCTAAATTGCCTTAATGTGCATTAGACAAATGTGTGTAACTCAGGCACATGGAGCTGCCCATGGCCATCACTGAATAGTGGGATCGTTGGGTGCCCGGTAGCCAGTGACCTTACCCAACCCTTCTAGTGACTGCAGCAGGTTTCTCAAGAAGAGAGTCTACCTGTACAGAGGATAAGCCTTGCAAACAGGGTTAACTATATACAGGATTTAATTATATACAATATCAATTACAAATAATCAAACCAGTTTAACTCATAGGGCGCGCCCACACATGCAGGTACATACGCTTGCAGCAGCTCAAATAGAAGTGGTGCAAATTCAATATGGGCCTTTTTGCCTCAGTACATGTGCCCAGACATGCATTTTGGTGTGGAGAAAATTGTGCCACTTGGGGCAAAATAACCCTGCCTGGTTCCTCCTGGATCTGCAGCCAAGGGGAGCTAAAGCCTGGGGTGAGCACCTGTGCTGGCTGCAGCAGTATAAAAAGCTGCCTTGGCAAGCAAGTCAGGGCTACTCACCCTCAGGAGCTTATTGGGCCTTCATCCCATGAGCCACTGGAGATCTCAGCTGGCAGCTCCTTCATGGAGCCATTGCCATGGGCGTCTATGTGGTGAGCTTCACGGACACCATGGTCTCCTGCCCCTTCTGCAGGCAGAGGGAGACCCTAGCACACATGACCCTCGAGTGTGCCAGGCTGCCAGAACTTCCTGAGGTTCATGTTGAATTTCATAGACATTAGGGCTGGAAGGGACCTCGGAAGATCATTGAGTCCAGCCCCCTGCCCAAAGGGCAGGAAGTCAGCTGGGGTCATAGGATCCCAGCAAGATAAGCATCCAGTTTGCTCTTGAACGTGTTCAATGTAGGCGCTTGAACCACCTCCGGTGGCAGGCTGTTCCAGACCTTGGGGGCTCGGACAGCAAAGAAATTCTTCCTTATGTCCAGCCTGAAACGATCTTGTAGTAGTTTATGACCATTCGACCTAGTCGTCATCCCTTGGGGCGCTCTGGTGAACAAACGTTCCCCCAGATACTGGTGGTCACCCCTGATAAACTTGTAGGTGGCCATCAGATCACCCCTGAGCCTGCGCTTTTTCAGGCTAAAGAGCCCCAGGGCTCTCAGCCTGTCATCGTAGGGTCTGCTTCCCTGACCTCTGATCATGCGCGTGGCTCTTCTCTGGACTCTCTCAAGCTTCTCCACATCCTTTTTGAATTGTGGAGCCCAAAACTGGACACAGTACTCCAGCTGCAGCCTCACTAAGGCCGAGTACAGGGGGAGAATGACGTCCCGGGATTTGCTTGAGAAGCATCTATGGATGCAAGCCAGCATTTTGGTC